>NC_133555.1:16798804-17107500 GCF_048773025.1 Camelus bactrianus
TGCTAGAGGGGGGAGATGGAAGGCCTCCCAGAAGCACTGAGGTCTGACTGGGATCCCAGAGGATGAACAGGAGGCCAAAGGAAAAATGATCAGATTGGTGGACTTACTACCTCTTCTAGGATTAAACCCTACATTTGAACTTGGATTTGAATTACCTGGGAAAATTGGCTTATAAAATACCTTAGCCCAGTTAAAATACACATGTCATTCAGGACACATCAGTGATATTAGTGATGGCGAACAGTTAGCTGGTGATGAAAGATTTTTGTGCAGCTTAGCCACGTGGCATCTTCAAGTTACCTCTTTCCATTCTCCTTCTGAGTACATAATAAATGAATGGGTAAAGCTTCCATGGGTAAAATTTTGGTGAGTTAAATTATAGAATTCTTAACAATGCTTCCAAAAGAATTTTGGAAGGATTGGATATTATCTGTTTATTCATACATTCTTGTGGGCAAAAAATATTCTGAACTTCAGTTTTTGAATCTGATACCTGAGGATAAAGATAGTACCTTCCTGAGGGTTAGCGTTCATGTGTAGAAGAAAACACAGCCATCCATAGGAAACACTGAATACAATGCTGGCATCTAGTAAGCACTCGGTGGATGTTACTCATTGTCAGAGGGTGTCAAAGATTTTTACCCGTAGGTTGTCCAAGGCTTTTAAAAAACTAATTTAATTGTATCAATGACTAATAACCAGTCGATTTTAAAATGTGCAATTTAAAAATTCCATGTATCCTAGATGGAATGTATTTTTTTATTTTCACATGTTCCTTCCATTATAAAAATTAAAGATACTAAAGATGGTAAGATTTAGCAAAGAACTTTAACTCCACATGCTTTTAATGCTTCCCTGAATTAATAATTTTCATGTCCATCATATTTTCTCCTTGGCCCACAATTCATCCCATATTTGGATCTTGGCAAATGATGACTTGGTTAATTAGGCAGTCTGTTAACGCTGATTACTAAGTTATAACAGATCAGTGTAGAAGCATCACTGTGCAATTTGGATTAAAAGGCTCTTCATTTTATCAAAACAAATTTACATTTAGGGATAAGTATGTTGAAATGCATTAGGTTAAAGTGATGCATTTTATAAGGAAAATTTTAAAAGAATAAAGAATTATTTCCTCCTCCTAAGTTATTTTTTTATTGTGACATTTGCCACATTATCTTCCACTAGGAATATACTTAAAAGCTTGGAATTTTCTTTTAAAGCTTGAAAATTATAGCTGACTTAATCCCTCTATTATACAAATATGATGGATGCATTGCATTTTAATTTAAGCATAATTTAGTGTAGCGACACATGGTTGTATTCTGGTTCTGACCACAGTGGCCTCTGATACTGGACTGACTTGTAGAAATGAATCTTGATTGTGTTGGAGGGGAATTAGTGGGTTACATTAAGGCTCACTCTCTTCCACCGCTGAAGGCATTGACGGCTATCAAATAAGATGAGGCTTTTGTAATCCTTTCTCATACTTGTTTAATGATTCACTGTCACTTAAGGGGCAGTTGGAGTATCAAAACCTTGTTTGCTTACTCCGTCTCTATCTCTGCCTCTCTTCTTTCCTTACTTAGCACGTAACACAGCCTTGTGGGAAATGAACAAACAAGTAAACACAGGAATAATCTTCCCAATTCAGTGAACCTTGAAATTTGTGTCAATTTCCCCCCAAGATTCTATCAGGTGTCAGTAGCATTCAGAAGGTAGCACCTCACCCTTCATTCTCCCTGCTCTATACACACATCTCACATGTGCTTGCACATGCACACACACACACGCTGAGCTCAGCAACTGGCACCTAGGAGGTGTTGAATTGGTATTTATTGAAGACTGATTGGTGGAAAAGTTGAAACACTGACAGCCTCCCACCCCAGGCTCCTAGGCTGGTCCGACAGCAGGGACCCTGTTCGATATTGCGGCGCTTAGAATAAATGGAGCTGATGAAATTAATATTTATTTTTTCAGTAAGCTTACTGAAATCTGACCTTTATGAGTTGCTGTGTTCTAGTTCCACAGGAAACAGAGAAAGCTAAAGAAGGAAAAATCTTTTTTACATTCAATGAACTTAGTATCTTGTTGACTGTTCATATTGAGGTGACCGTAGGTCAGAAATTGGAAACCTTATTAGTTCTTTAACTTTATTCAGTGAAAACATCTGGTTTATGCAAAACTAGCTTTTTTAAGTCTAGAAGACCCGGTAACACTGTCAATAAAGCAGAACTTAACTCAGAATGGAAATTGAGTTTTTATGAATTTGATTATTTTTTTTTAATTGGGAACATTTAATAATAATTATAGGTGATGCTCATTTTGGAAGAGCTTGTGGCTGGTTGTTCAAAGGTAAAGTGATGTTTTGAGCTCGAATTTGACAGATTTGAGTGACATTCAGCCTGAATAATTCAGTTTCCCTACCTCCCCATTCCTTCCAAAAGAATGAACCAAATAAGGAATTTTTTAAAACCCCAATCATTCTGGATTATAGGAATTCTTAGTCATTTTTCAAAAGAGATAGTTTGACAGAGAGATGTTCTCTAGAACTTTAATGTGTGAGGTAAACCCATTAGAATATTAATTTCTTTTTTTAAATTGGGCTTTAGTTACCTATATAATGTATTATAATAATAGATGAATTGCCAATAGAGTAAGAGAACCTCTGGAAAATAGCTGCCTCAGAAATGAGCTAAGGAGGGAAGTCCACTTGTATTTTCAGGTATCCCTTGAGACAGAACATTCTTACCCAACATCAGTGGTCCCCAAGAAGTCTTAATGGCAACATGAGGAAACTTTCTCAATTAAGTGGTTCTTTAATAAACAGATCTGTGGGTAGAAGCAAGCAGCCTTATTGGAAGGTTGGATACATGACTGTGTGGTTTTATTAATTACATTGATTCCTTTAAAATGACCCTGGATGAAAACAACCACCCTTTCTGTGGTCATGGTTAGCAGATGTTTACCGTAATTCTTTGCTTGGTGAAAAAAAAAAAAGTGCCTCTTCCACCCAACAAAAACAGCCGCGTTTGCTTGGCTCAATCAGAACTTTGGCGCTTGGGTCTTACTTTATATATCATGGCTCCAGTCACACAACCTTTCCAAGTGTGAGGCTTAGATCACTCCCTCCAGCATCTGCAGGAGAGCCTTGCGCACAGTGATCTATTATGTGAGCGCTTAATTCTTAGACTGTTTTTGGCGTTCGCCCTTCCTCATTGAAACCAATATCCTATATGCAAGGCTTTCTTTGTTTTTCTTGTAGAAGCATGCTGGGCCCTCCTTAGTTTTTAAAACTTTCACCTAGGTTGGAGGGACATTTTAGTGAGGGTTTCAAGCATAGCAGTAAAGGCAAGGTTCGCCTTCTCACTTTGAGTTTGGATTTTCCTAGGCTCTCTCTGAAATGAAAGGCATCTCTTTTCCTCTTATTTTTTGTTGGAAAAGCCCCTTTTCTCATTGCATGTTGGGCCTGCTTAACCATCTCATGCCTCATTTTTTTTCTTGCCATTTTCTGTTTTTTACAAGCACTAAGTGAACGTGAACTTGTACATGGTCCCTGCCCACACCTGCCATTCATGGTTCTAATAGGTGTTCCAGAAGCAGCCCCCTCATCTGTCCTGAATTTCCATGCTGAGGAATGCTGCTGGCTCTTCGGCAGTGCTGAAAAGAAATACAACAGCAAGACTTTGCTTTTCTTGGGAAGCTCCTCCCTTTGGGATGGGGAACTCTGGGTGGCTCTTCTTATTTTGTTTCCATCGCCAAAATAAGCAGGGATCTTGCATAACACCAGGGAAGGAAAAAAGAAGTAATTTTAAGGGAAACATATGTTCATGTTGAGAAAAAGGGAGTTAGAGCTGGACAGAGGACAATGGCCTGTAAAGCTAAAGACATCTTCTTTTTAATTCAGGGAGGACACCAGGTTTTGATCATTTTGGTATATTCTATTAAATAAAAAAGAAGTTGCTTCCCTGTATCTCTATGTCTTTTCTTTGATCCAGTTGAAAACAAAGCTTGAGATTAGGAAACCGAAGCTCATAGGTTAGTTAATTGATATATGGTAGTTGGAATAGATCAAGTCCTGTATTTGTGAAATTATTTTGCTGTGATCTTAGTTAACACTAAGCGATTGCCTTGGAGATCACTTGGTTTCAGATGCTTGTCCTAATCTGAAAGCAGTGCTGAAACTATCCAAATAGGATTCTTATTTGGTCTGACTTTAGGAGAATGGAAGACAGTCCTGAGTATTAAGATGAACAAAACATATCTACTCTAGCTATTTGGCTGATTAATGGACATATTATTTGTTCTTTTCAGTGATTCCAAATAATGTCTGCTGATAGAAACAGAGCAGACACTTTAGTGTTTCAGGCTGTTTGTGGGTGGCAGGTTTTGAAAACGCAGCTCATTTGCAAAATGAGAAAAGAAGAGGGGGGAAAAAAGAAGGAACAACAACAAAAAATCTTCAAAGTTTCTGTGTCATCCATTCTCAAGGGTTGAAAATTTCAAAGCTGGGGGAAAATCCAGCAAAGTTCTTCTTTCCCCATTGTAAATTAAACAGTCTGTCCTTAAAATATAGCTGTGGAGGTAGGGCCCAGGAGCATTCTGGGTACCGGCATATGTCTGCAGTGCCAAAGTCAGAGGGTCCGTGGATGGGCTCACACAAATTGTTGACAGGAGTGTGCGACAACCCCCAGATTGGAGAGCCTTGATTGTGCCTGGAGCTGACTGTCTATATGTGCCTTTCTTTCTTGCATACACAGGAGGTGCATCCAAATGGAAGCCTAGTTAGGACCTGTTACAGAACTCCCTTCTTAAAGAGCCCTGCTTCCCTTGAGTGTTGACACAAGTAGGTTTAGAAACGGTGGCATGGTGGAACCAGGCCTGTGTTCAGTGTGTTCGATTCAAATACGTCTAAGATTTTAAAATGAACGTTAGGGGAAAAAAACCCAAACCTACCCTCTTCATCCCCCTAAAGTTTAAAGTAGATTATTCTTGGATACTGGTTTAAGATTCAGCTATTTTAATTAATTAGTCCACTCATTTTCTTCCCCCTAAAGGCTTCAAAGGCATTGTCACTAGTACCTGAATCATTTCACTGTTGAAAAAATGAAGTTTAAAAAATCGGGGTATGCACACACACATGAAAAGGAATTTTGAGTTAGAGTTCCTTTCAGTCCTTAGAGTAGGCTACATTCGTGTGTTTTTCTAGTGTTTTTGTCCTTTGGGTTTAGTCAAACCATAAATGGTAGCAGATGCTGTCTCTGTGTTAGTGGGTAGTAGGAAAGGCCTCAAGGAATGTGTCAGAGCAGAACTAGAATCCCAAAAGTCTTGTTTAATAATTATAACATGAACATTTATCAGATTCTTACTGCATGTCAGCTACTACTGTAAGCAGTAAGCTAGCACTAACTTACTGAATCCTTATGAATACTTTGAAATAGCTACTCTTATTACCTTTGTGTTTCAGATAAGTGAACTGAGCATCAAAGAGGTTAGCTACATTAAATTGCCTAGGGCAACCAAAAAAAGTAAATGAAACCTAACAAAGTCTAGAGTCTGGTTAACAGTAATGTACCAAGGCCATTTTCCTTGCTCTGATAGTGTGCTGAGTCTGTGTAGAATGTCACCATTGGGAGAAGCTAGGTGAAGGATATATAGGACTCTGTACTGTTTTTGCAATTTCCTGTAAGTCTGTAATTAATTCAAAATTTAAAAACATTTTAAATGGCAGACTTTACATTGGAATCAAGGGTGGTTTGCTTTTGAAATCCAGATTATTCACTGTTATACACCTTCATAGGTCACTTGACCAACAAGAAGATGGCTTTTACTCCACTGTTCCTAGGATCAGTGTCTCAGGTCACCCAGACCATATTGTGTGGTCTCCCATAACTCAGCACAGTTTCAGGAACCAAGATTTGACCTTGCTTTTCTCATATTCTCCTCCTTACCATGTTCCTCCTCTCCCTTCCTCTAACCCAAAATTCATCCACTTTGATCTTGACAGAAACAGAAGAGATCATTTATCTTGTCATTGGACTCTTTCAGTAAATGCTTTGTTGAGAAAAGAAACAGTCTGACATTTTTGATGAGCTTCATAATGGATTTGTCATTCCTGGTGTGTATATGGAAATGCATGTGGACATCTGGAAAGGAGAATAGCAAAAGTAAGGCAAAAACTTACTGGTTTACAGCATGTCTGTATCATAAACCATGAAAAACTTACATTCACAAGATTAGTTATTTGTGTAGCCAAGAAACTACTAGACTCAAATTCAGGAAAACCTATATTTTAAAGCTATATTTTCTGCCAACTTGTTATGTGATCTCCGTTTTTCCATTTAAGAGATTATAGAGAAGTGAATCACGTTCTACCCAAAGCTTCTGTGTATAAGTCACTTTGGGACATTCTGTATGACAACATCAAACCTGTGTCTTTCCTGAGTTAAAAATAATTGCTGTGAAAAGTGCTTAGTCCTATGGCTAGAGAATTGAGCTCTAGAATATATTGGTGGATTTAACTGGTTGATTAACTCAAAGTAAGTCTTCATTTGAAATCTTTCTTCTTTTTTAATACAGATGTTTCCAGCTATAAATTTCCCTCTGAGTACTGCTTTACCTGTATCTCATAAGTTTTAGTATGTTCTGTTTTTATTCTCATTCATCTCAAAGTATTTTCTAATTTCTTTTGTGATTTATTTTTTTCCCATTGGTTTTTTAGGAGGGTGTTATTTAATTTCCACATGTTTATGAGTTTCCCAAATTTCTTTCTGTTAACTGATTTCTAGTCCATTCCACAGTAATTGGAGCACATACTTTGTATTATTTCATTCCTTTGAAATTTAATGAGGTCTGTTTTATGACTTAACTTATGATTATCCTAGAGAACGTTCCATGTGTGGTTGAGAAGAGTGTATATTCTGTTGTTGTTGATGGGCAGAACTTTCTGCAGATGTCTGCTAGGTCTTTTTGGTTCTCAGTGTGGTGCATGTCTTCTGTTTTCTTTTTGGTCTTCAGCCTAGCTCTGTCCATTACTGTCAGTAGGGTATTGAAGTTTCCAGCTCTTATTGTTGAATTACCCGTTTGTCCCTTCTGTTCTGTTTTTGTTTCACGTATTTCGGGACTCTATTGTTAGGCGAAGACTTTGTTTAAAAGAGACCACTCTTGTTATGTCACCTTCCTTCAGGACTCACTCAGTTTGAGGGTTTAAAATGACGCACACTGATGAAAAAGCTGAGTTTTATAATGGGGTGACTTTCTGACATTGATGGAGACATTGAGGCCGCATTTACATAAAGAGAAATGAAGGATCGGTGGCTTATTTATTACATGCATTTTATTACTGTAGGAGACCAGTAGGATCCCACTGAGGCCAAACCTACATTGTCTTCAGTGGCAATGTGACTGGGGGCTTTGACTTACCCAGATGTAAGCCAGTGTTTCATTTCTATTATTCATTTACTCTGGGTGGACATGGACTAACTCAATACAAACATGTTCCATGGGAAAAAAATATGCCTTCTTTTTTTTTTAACAAATAAGAATAAAATGCATTTTTCCCCTTGTTGCTAAATCCAAGACTCTACAGCCATTTCTGTGTGTAGGTCACGTGGCAAACTCCAGGTGCATCTGTCTTACAGAAATTGCTTTTCCCCCCAAATACAGAAATGTGAAATAAACCAATTTGGGCACAAGTAGTGTATGCTAGATTTGCTTAGTATCTATCAAACAGCTCTCTACACTCATTGTATTAGGACTAATCAAAGAGTTAGAACTGCCTAGTTTCTGCACAAATATGCACATATAACTTCTACTTAGACAGTGCTACTACCGAGTGATTGTTTTTGCTCACAATATTCTGGCCAAACATTTAATTTTTTTTTCTTTTCAGCAGTATTGTAAATTTGTTCTAGACGTATATCAGTGGCAAAGCAGAAGGTGGGTTAATACACACATACAAACAAATGCATACATAATAAAAAGGTCATTTTCACTGAATAAAATTTTTAAAAGTTGTTTGTGTTTGAGTTCTTTATTTCTTTAGCCGTATTATTATCCTTAGTCACATTTTAGTGTTTATCAAAGAGCCGTGAAATAGTTTAGCCATAATTTTAAATTCCTTCTGAATGAATATGGCTTTTCAGAAGAGATTTTGCGTGTAAGTTAAAGCCATTTTCTTTTCCTGTCATCTCTGTGAATAGTTCATGGAGTTGATTGTTAGTGGAGGAAGCCATGTGGAGTTAGCGGAGGAAAGCTCACGAACTTTCTCTGAGAAAGGAATTATTGTCTTCGTCATTTTGTTTCAACGTGTGACCTCCTTACCTGCTGGGTTTCCCAACAGCTGTCAGCTAACTACTCAAGCCCCATACTGCTATCTGCGTTCCTGGTTCACAAATATGAAGTAAACAGAAAATCTTGCTAATTTGAGCCCAGTAGGAACCTTAACACTGTAATGAGGGACTAATTTTGAAAGCAGACAGACATAGCTCACAAAATTAAAGCCAAATTTTTAAATGATCTTAGATAACTAATTGAAAGTAAGAATAGCACTTAAGAAAGAATGAGATCCTGACACACGCAGGAATTAACAAACGGGGGAGAAGAATCCTCGTGGCATCTTCGTAATTATGCAGTGTTCCTTGGGTTGCCACTGATGCTAATCTGAGTGTGGGAATGATAATGTACCTTAGAGGGCAGGTTTGTGGTTGAAAGGCTCTTGATAGATTTTGACAAATTAAACAGTGGTAAGGATGTTTGGAAGTTATCCAGGTCCTTACCGTTATTTATGTCAGTGAACTAGAAATCAGTGGTTAATTTGCAGTTCTTATAATTTTTATGATACTCCTGTTGTTGTAAATTTAGCTGTGTGCAGCATCAACTCAGCGGGATACATTTTATGTTGTCAGCTACCTTTTGACATCATAATAGATTTCAGTTGCCAAATCTTTCTCGATAGAATAAAATGTAAAAGAGAGCTGTACAGAAGATTTGGATCCTGTCCAGATACAAGTAAACATATGATGGACTTTCTAGGACTAAAAGGCTCAGATTGGGTTTGAGGGGAGGGAGGGAGGAGAGAGGCCCCGTTGGTTTTTGTTTTTCTTCTTTTCTCTTATTATTTGCCCCTAACCCATTCTAGATCATTTTCTAGATAGGCGTCTTTTATCTTGACTCACAGCCAGCCTGCTCTTTGGTGTGTGGTACGTTGTATGACAACCAGTGTGTAATTTGAGGTTATTGATTTTCTGTGCCTTTTAACTCTTAATGCATCTCTGCTCTCTGTATTGTACTAGATCACAGCTGCCATAGTCTTAGGTTTTTTCCTCATTATTTTTAGCATCTATTACATTATCTTAAAGAAAACATCGATATTCTCCCTGAATAATTAAAGACTTGATTGGGATGGTATTTTATAGTTGGGATGTTTTCTTCCTCACTCCCCTATCTCTGGTTTATTCAGAATTTCCTCTTTATCATTATCCTCTTCTATGGCATTGACCCTTGACTTGCTAATACAACTGGAGAGGGTTAGTGGGCACCTCTTCCTTTTTATACATGCATTCTCTGAGATTCTCTGTTTTGACCTCGAAATTACTTCTTTTTAGGCCCGCCACTCTGTTGTGTGACGTATTTTTGTAGCTCTCACTTTGATCTGTGTCAGCATTTAGCCTCTCATTTCTCTTTCGTTGTTTCCTCTGTTTGAAAACATTTTAGGACTCCATTGGGCAAGCTTCCGTTTTTCCCTTTTCTGCATCTTCTTCAAGCCTCTTCAAAGGGACTTCCTTCTCTATACTTACTATGGGCTCAACAGTTTTACAGAGGTGTGATGTCTTTGACCGAAGGATCTCCAGCCCAGTGGAAGGAGTGCTTCCTTGTCCTCCTCCTGTGTAATTGGGTAACATATCTTAAGTGCCTTATTTGGAGTGTCCATTTGGCAAGAACTCTGCTGTTCTATTTGGCCATAGCTTTGCCTGCCCCTTGATGTCTAATAAATGTTTCATGATAACTGAAATGATCACTCATCAATCCATAGTGAAGAAGAGAGCTCATTAACCTTTTCTAGGCACAACTATCTTCTCCTTGAGATGGGAGTTTTCTTGTATTGTGTACCAGCCACTTTAAATCAGATCTATTGCACTCATAGGGTTCCTGCTCCTTAATGCTGTAAAATGATTTTACATTCTTCATCTCTCTTTTGGAAGGTGTATACCCTTGGCCATTGCTTCAAAGAATAGGCAGTATCAGTGTATTCAATATAAATTCAAATAAATGCAATTGTGTAATGTATTTTGGGGGCATGAACTTTAAAATTTTCATAATAAAATGAAAAACAATTATAGAAAGTCACACACACACACTCAGACTGATTCTGTACAATATGTTCTGTTTTCTGCACTGTCTAAAAGGAAGCCACTGTCTACTGAGAACTTGAAATTTGACTGGAATGAGTGAGAAACTGAATAATACAAGGTATTTAATTTTGATTAATTCATACTGTAATAGCCACTTGTGGCTAGTGGCCACTGTATTGGACAACATTCATATATATGTGTATATTTCTACATCAGTTGTTGTAGGACGAATATCTTTGTAACAACCATTCAAGTCAAGATTGCCAGCCACCCAGAAGCCCCTTGTGTGCCTTATTCCACTTACAGCCCCTTCGAGAAGTAACCAATACTTGTGCAGCAATCAGTTCCTTTTGTTTCTTTATTGTTTTATTACCTACATGTGCATCCTTACACATCATATTTTCGTATTGCCCATTAAAAAAAATTGGTATGTCTTTTAAGTGTCTTAATTTACAAGTTTCCCCTCTCTTCCTTTCTTTTCTTTATACTTTATCTTTTGGACAACCCTGGCAACACAAGCTGCAGAGTTTCCAAGAATCTGGATTTGGCTGGTTACATCCTCAGCTCATGTGTTCCTTTGCCCTCTCTGTTTCCAGCAGATTGGCAGCTGGATCCAGAGGCTCTTGTTTGATCCCTTTGGCAAGGCTCTAAGTGGTGTTGTGTTCTTTCATTCAGGAGGGACATAATATCTTATTGTCTTCATTTCTGTGATGTTAACAGCCATTAATGCTCACTGCCTAGATCCATTAATTCAGTGGGAGTCACAAAATGGTAATGTTCTAATTCTGGAGTACTTCTGTAATTTTACTCTTCACCTATTCCTTAGTTGTCCAATGAAACTGTTCTTATAGGAGATACAGAAAAAAAAATGCCTATTTTTCTAACTCTGTTTACCAAGTTTCAAAATAATGGATTAGTTCCATATCCTCCTGAAAGCAACCAGTAAATTTTACTGTATTTCTGAACCATGAACTTATTTATTTTTTTAACATTTTTTATTGATTTATAATCATTTTACAATGTTGTGTCAAATTCCAGTGTAGAGCACAATTTTTCAGTTATACATGAACATATATATATTCATTGTCACATTTTTTTCCTCTGTGAGCTACCATAAGATCTTGTGTATATTTCCCTGTGCTTTACAGTATAATCTTGTTTATCTATTCTACAATTTTAAAATCTGGTCTATCCCTTCCCACCCTCCACCCCTGAACCATGAATTTAAATGTTAATTTCAGTCCATTAGAGTTCTTATTTTTTATTGAAGATCAAATTGTCCATCTTTGATCATGGGACTTTCTTACATTAGCTTCTGTGTCCTCCTCAAATGATCCCCCTGGTCTTTGATAGCGTCCTTGCTTATTGTTCCAAAGAGGTGTTTCAGACTAACCTTGAAGGTTTCTTGCCTGAGGACTAAATAGGGTATTTGTCCAAGAAAATTTGTTTTCTCTTAGGGGAAATTTGTGTTTCAAGACAATTGGTGCGAACAGTGATCATTGCTGCTGGATTGGCCGTGATGTCTGGGTCTCATTAATTCAACTGATATTTCCATTTCATGTTCAGGATTAAAGGGGGCTTTTAGTTAGATGCTGCTGTTTCTTCTTCTTCTTTTGCTTTTTATTTACTTATTTATTTTTTATTGAAGTATAGTCAGTTACAATGTATCAATTTCTGGTATACAGCACAATGTCCCCAATCACGCATAGATATACATAAATTCTTCTTCATTTTCTTTTTCATTAGAGTTTACTACAAGATATTGAATATAGTTCCCTGTTTCTTATCTGTTACGTATGTATCTCCTTTCTTCTGTGCTGAGAATCCCTTCTCAAGAATATGGAAGATGACAGATTTAGAATATCCCATAATTACTCATTTGCATATTTATCCACCTCACATATGCGGCAGTCTCGGGATAACAATACTAAGTCTATCATTTCCATTTATTATTACCAAGAAGTTAACATCTTATTACATATACTGTTACTAATCACTCTCTATTATTCTTACTGGCTCACTAGGTCTGCTTTTTCATAGCATATAGCCATTTATACTGCACGTTCTCCTTTTAACACCTTGTAGTCTTAGTTCTGTGAGTAAGTATATTCATTGCTCAACACCAGATGTTATGTCACTGTCTCTGGTCATTTTATCAAAAGCTCACTTTCTGTTCGATTTCTCAGGAAGGGATTTCAAGATTTCTCCCAAGTACTACATTCCCTGAATTCTTGCATTTTGACCACAGTTTGCTGTTCCATTTAGAATTGAAAGGCAGTTTTTGCTGACTGCAAAATTGTTGGTACACATTTTTTCTTTAAGTATCGTGGCTAAGTTATTTTATTTTCTTCTAACTTAAATGTTAAGTCCAGTAATTTTACTAGACTATGTCTTGCTGTTGGTCATTTTGGTACTGTATGCTCAAGTATCCAGCGACCTCTTTCAACATCTAGTTATCAGATTTATTTTGAATTTCAGGAAAGTTTCTTTGAATTATAGTTTTAAGTATCTGAGTGGATACTTTCCTTTGATTTAATTTTTGGGGATTCCTATTGTCCATATGTTGGATCTTCTTTACCCAACTTCAGTATTTGACATTTTCCTTCAATTCTTTTTATCATTATCTTTATCTTTATCTTTATGTTTCTTTGTCCCTTTTAAAAAGTCTTCTAGCACTTTTAAGCCATTATTTGTTGTATTTATTCACACTTGTGTTCTCCTAGTGTATTCTTCATTATTAAAATGATTTTTTCTTTTTTTTTTTAGTTCTATTCTTTCTTCCTTCATTTATCGGTTTTTTTAGTTCTGATGTATTATTCTTTCATGTTTTATATCATATTCTTAATGTCTTTTGGCTCATTTTAAAATGATAGGTTACAGTTTTCATCTGGTATAAGGCATGTCTTTCTGGTATGTGCTTTCATTTTCTTTAGGATCTTATTCTTCCTCTCTCCTTATAATTTTGTGTAGCGTTTTATCTCAGAACTTTTCTGTTGCTCATTTTTATGTGTAAGTTGTTTTTCTGAACTTTTAATAGGGAAGCTTGGTTTAGATAGCTCTTCTAACTTTTCAGAGCTCCCTCTTCTGGTCTACTTTCTACTGGTCTATTTTTTACTCCTGGGCTACTGGCCTGCTTTCTGACATATCTTGACTCTTCTTTTTCTCTACTTTTTTGGAACATTCTCTTTGTTTCCACTTGATTTTTTTTTTTCTGTCCTTTTCAAGTTTGATTCTGTTTCCTGCAGTTTTTCCTCATTGTGGGTCCTGTCCTAAAATGGAGTCCTGGCAGATCAGTTTTGAGGGGTTAAATGTGCTAAACTGCTCCACACTTTTCAGGGTTTCTTAATGTGAGCCCCATGCACTGGGTCTTTATTAGAATGGGAACAGTTTCTCCCAGGTTCAGCTGCTGTTCGAAACTGGTTCATTACATTTTCCATTTAAAACTTGCTGTAATTTGGTGAGGGTGGGAAGGTTGGTTCTTTCTCAGGTCCTTCAATTGCTCTGTTGTTTCCTGCTGCTGCTTTCTATGCAAATGCAGCTAATCTGTGGGAATTGTGATTAACATTGGCTTTTCCACACTGATTTGTGCTTTGGTGTTTGAAACAATACCTAGTCACCTAGTTTTGTTGTAAATTTGTTCATGAGTTTTTGGTTTTTCTCTCAGTTTGTTCTATTTTTATGGTATCTGGAAAGATTCAAAAACTATGCTCTTACCCTTGCCCCTAATTTTTAAATTAAGTGTATTTAAACTAAAAAAAAACAAAAAAACACTTCACCATTTATCCCAGCCCCCACCCCCTGGAAACCACCAATCATTCTCTGTATCTTATGAACTTTTAAAAAAAATGTAGGTTCCACATAGAGGAGAAATCATATGGCATATGTCTCTCTGACTTATTTCACTTAGCTTAATGCCCTTGAGATCCATCCATATTCTCTCAAATGGCAAGATTTCATTCTTTTTTATGGCTGACTAATATTCCATCATATATATGTACCACAATTCTTTTATCCATTTATCCATCAGCAGATACTTAGGTTGTTTCCATCTCTTGACTATTGTAAATAATGCTTCAGTGAACATGGGGGTGCATGTATCTTTTCAAATGAGTGTTTTAGTTTTCTTTGGATAACTACTGAGAAGTGGAATTGCTGGATCATATGGTAGTTCTATTTTTAATTTTTTAGGAACCTCCATACTGTTTTCCATAGTGGATATCCTAATTTACATTTCTATTAATGATGCACAAGTGTTCGTTTTTCTCCACACCCTCTCCAATACTTGCTGTTTCTAGTATTTTTGGTAATAACCATTCTGACAGATGTGAGGTATGCATATACATTTCCCTGATGATTAATGATAGTGAGCATATTTTTCTGTACCTGTTGTCTGTCTGTATGTCTTCTTTGGAAAAATGTATATTCAGATATTCTTCCCATTTTTGAGAGCTTGTATGGAAGTTCTAGCAGGGGAGCACAGCTACTCGTATACCCTTGACTGAGAAGAACGGTCCTCCTCTATCAGGGATGGTAGTCCTCTTTGACCGAGTACTCAGCTTTGGGAAGGACGCACATGGAGCAGTGAGGGAGGAAGGGGACACCCGCCTAGCCAGCCAGATCAACCCTGGTGATCAGTGGGGTGACAGATGTCACAGTCAGATCACCCTCACATCCTAGTCTTCCCATTTTTAATTGGAATTTTTGTCTTTGTACTAGTGAGTTGTATGATTTCTTTATATATTGAGGATGTTAGCCCCTTATCAGGTATTTGATTTGCAAATATTTTTCTCCCATTTAGTATATTACCTTTTTTATTTTGTTGGTGGTTTCTTTTGTTGTGCAGACACTTTTTAGTTTGATGTGGTACCACTTGTTTATTTTTGCTTAAGGTGTCTGTTCAAAAAACTATCACCAAGACCTTAGTTACTACATATGTTTTGTTCTAGGAATTTTATGGTTTCAACTCTTACATGCAAATCTTTCATCCATTTTGAATTAGTGTTTGTGGATGATGTAAGATAGTTGTCCAGTTTCATTATGTTGCATGGGCTGTCCAGTTTTCCTAACACCACTTATTGAAGAGACTGTCCTTTCCCATTGTATATTCTTAACTCCTTTGTCATAAATTAATAGACCTATATGCGTGGGTTTATTTCTGGGCTGTCTGTTCTGTTCCATTGAACTATGTGTCTGTTCTTTTGCCCATACCACACTGTTTTAGTTACTATAGCTTTCTAATGTTTGGGGTACTTGTATGATCTTCTCTTGTGTGTGGAAGGTTGGGAGAATATCCTGGGAGAACATACCTGATTCAGAAGAAATGTTTCTGTCTCTTGGTGATAAAAGTATCAGCATATATGTGCACATGATTTTGAAAGAGCTGATTATAATTATTGAAAGAGCATTAGATTAGATGGACTTTGAGGTTCAGATACAGTTTGTCATCCGTAAACATGTACACACAAGCATGCACACTTACTTATGAATTGAACTTCCCTTTATAGCAAGTCATTTGCTCTGTTTATATCTTTGTCTGAGAAATTGATTGATGGTTAGATTTTGATACATGGATATGTATTTAAACATAGCTCAGTTCTCTTGCAGCTCCCCAACTGAGAAGGAAAGCAGGTGACATTTACTTTGCAGCCTGAATCCTATTTCAGTACAATGAGTCTGCTTCATTTCTGCCTTTGGAGTGTAAGCGGAGCTGTCCCTTCTTCCCTGTCTGCTATTCTTCCCACGGACCATCAGTCAGCCCTTGCATGCATTGCTGAAGGCATCTTTTCTCTTCCCACTTCTGGTTTGGCCTTTTCCTGCTTTTGGTCAGTATTGCCTTGTGGCTTCCAACTTCAGGATGCAGCATATCATGGTGGTTGAGACACTGGATTCTAGAATGGACAGTTGGATTCAGATCTATGCTGTGCCATTTATTAGCTGTATGACTTGGACCCAGTTATCTTGCTGGACTTTAGCTTCCTCTTCTGTTAAATGGAAATAATATCAGGGTAGTGCTGGAACACATTATGTATTGCTTTCTAATTATCCCTTCTCTTTTTACTTCTGCCATTACTAGTGTGCTTTGTCACCTCTTTCCACCTTTCCTGTGGGTCCCTCTAGAGTTCATGTGGACCCTTCTAGACCAGACAGCCTAGTCCTGCCCATCTTTCCCAACTCCTCCATCCTTTGTTTCCTTTGTTCCTCCCAACTACTAATGGGATTTAGGAATTTGCTTAAAAGTTATCCCAGTATTTATCCACCTAAGACATGCACCTAGTGAGCATGACAGGAATGCCTTTTTCAAGGCAGATAATTTAAAGAGAAAGCTTTCAGACAAACCGAAATCGTGTGCTAAAATAACCTCGCTCCAAACTCCCCCTTGCTTTTTCCCATTCTTTAAAAACACACTCTCTCCTCTTGAATATCTTTTACAGGTTTTGTGTTACAAGCCAGAGCGCCGTCACCTCTGCCATCACAATTATCATAGAGTGAACTCAAAAGCCAGGTTGCTACCCAGGTGTGTTTTGGGCATCATTGGAAACTTTACTATAGTTTTTATTGAATTGTTGTTTTTCATCTGTTCTTCTTTTGATGCTTTTACTCATGGGTTTCTCACCCATTGAGTCCACTGGGTAGTACAGGACTACCGTCCTGAATACAAACTCCTTCTTACTAGCAGTGCCTCTCCTCTGCACTGTAGCACTGGTTTAAGGTGATCTGGTAGCAGAAGATCACATTTCATTGGGCTTTGAAGATGAAGATAATGGCATATTCCATGTATGGTTGGCTTCTTCCTGCTAATATGTGCCAGATTGCTTAGTCCTTCACATAAAAGAATAAAACCAACAGTATAATGAAAAGAGAAGTTTTTTTCTTCTGTATGAAAGCAAGAAATAGAGTGATATTGCTGCTAAATAAAGTATTTTTCTATTTTAAATACACTGAGGGATATTGGCTCCTATCAGCAGAATATAAATAATCACATTTTTATCTCGAAGTGTTAAAGTCCACCTGATAGTTGGTGCACAAAGGATTCATTTATCAGGTGTGCTCTTCTCCATTCAAACCCCACAAAGATGCTTCGTGAAAATTAATGCATTTTGTAGGAGGTTTCATTATAGACACTCATGTGAAGGTAGCTGTAAGTCCTAGGCTGTTGTTGGTCTGACTTGCTTAGACTAAACATAACAATCTGAACCATCCTAGGGACTTAAGAGGACTTCTTTCTTGCTGTACGTGTGCTTTGTGTTCTTCAGGTTCAAAAGTCACAGCAGATGGCATACTTTGGGGCAGGGCACAATCTGGCAGCCCTGGGCCTGTGTGTCTGGTCTGTACGTTATTTTAAAATAATTTGTGTTGGTTGCCAGGGTTTAAATGTGAAGAGATTACACCTGGGTTTCTAGGTTTTGTGAATAAAGTGAAACCACACTGAGTCCATGTCCCCCAAGGGCAGCTGTGGCCTGGAGCCTCCTTTAGCTGGGACATGGGCTGGAATTTGTCATTCTCCTCTGACTGCTGTACTCATTAGTGTGATCCTCTGTCCACACAGGCACTGGAGTTGGCAGTCCCTTACTTCAGCAAAAATGCAAAGGAAAACCAACAAACACAAACTGGTATTCAGGACTAAAAGATAGGTTGAGTGTGTCTTTTTGATGAATAAATTTAAGACAAAAGAAAATACATTTATATGACTTTTTTTTGAATCTGTGTAATTGATGAAATGTCTGTATGTAATCTCAGAAATACATAACATTTCTGGAATATAAATAAATATACAAATTAGTGCATATATCAATGCTAGAAATTATTAGAAGTTATATGTATAATTTCTGCTCTTCAGAATGTAATGTGTCTGCAGAATCTTCAAACTGGAGGGACCCCTTGGTAGCATCTACCTCTAGCTTACTTCTCTCCTTTGAGTGTTAAGAAGGTGAAGCCCAGACTCAGAGAGTTCAACAATTTATTCAAGGCCATACAACCAATAAGTAGTGTTAGAATAGGATGCCTGTGGCCTGTTGGTGGTGCCAGGCAGACAGGGCATCGACGTACAGTGTGGAATAGGTGGGGATACAGCAGAACTTGAAAAGTGCATGTCTTTTCTATTGCTGACATTTAAAGGAAAATATTTTACTCTGTATGGATCCTGCCAGCACTCTTCCCAAATACTCTATGCCCCCCTACTCTCTGGCTTAGCAGAATCCAGGCAGATATTTCCTCTGACTTCCTGGACTTTCCTACCAGATGCTCTGAGGAATTTAGCAGGCAGTGCCTCTATAACTGAGCTAATTGTCACTCCCCCTCTTAAATTTGCTCAATTTCCTACATGCTTGATCTTGGTCATTACTGCCAGGGGATAGAAGTTGTATTGTATTCTATTTTTTTCTCTTTGATTGCTCATATTCTTGGTTTCCAGGTCATATTAATTCTGTCTTCGAAACTTCTACAAAACCAGCGTTTCTTTTTCATCCTCCCTGTTCCTGTGTTAGGTGAGGTCCCCACCACCTGTTGGTAGGACTATTGCAGTAGGCTCTTCCTTGTACTTCTTCATTCTAGCTTAACCACAATCACCGTTCTTTGTCATCATCTCTGTTGGTTTTCAGCCCTGGCTACACTTCAGTCACTTTGGGATTTTAAGACTTACTGATGTCAAGGTCCCATGCCCAGAAATGGATTTAATTCAGTTAGGGTAAGGGCTCTGGAATCCGCATTTTCAGAAGCTTTCCAGAAGAGTTCTCATGTGCGTATCCAAAGCTGACAACCACCTCATGGTTAGTTTTCTGTAAAGCACAACTGATAGGTTAGTCTTCCTGAATTAAGTCCTGACTCTTACTTTGGCTTGTGAGGCTTTCCGAGTTGGATCCTAATCGCTCTTCCAAGCCCACCCATCTTTGCCCATTGCTTCCTCATGAACTTATATGCCAGACACCAAAAATAACTTACCTCTCCTTCCTAGAACTCAGAATACCTCTTGACAGTTCTGTGCCTTTGCACTTGGGGTTCACTCCACTTGGCTTCTCCTTTCTGCCCCAGAAAAATGAAACCTACTAATCCTTCAAGAATATCACCTCCATTATAAAATCTTTGCTGCTACCAAATTATCACTTATCAGAGTGTGTTAAAAATTACCTATATACTTAACTGTCTCACCCTATAGACCAGAGCTGTTAGATGAAACTTTCTGCAGTGATGAAAGTGAATGGCTATCAAGTATGGTAGCCAGACCACAATTGGCAGCTGCACGTAGCTCTGGAAATGTGACTAGTGCAGTGAGGCTCTGGAAATGTGACTAGTGCATTGAGGACCTGGATTTGTGGTTTCCACTTAATTTAAATTAAAATATCCACATGTGACTAAGGACTACTGTGTTGGACAGCACAGATCTTAACTGCTTAACTGTGAGCCCCTTGAGGGCAGGGGCCAAGTTTTATTCTTCTTAAATTCCAGGGGGCACAGAGTGGTGTTCACCAGCATTTGCTAAGTGACTAAATGATGTTGGGGTTGTATCCGAAGTCACTGTCTTCTCTGGTTCACACACCTTGACTCTCATATACACAGATAAAAATAAATATGAAAATAAAAAATAAAAGTCCTATCTGTGAGCATAGCACATTCAGTCACATTTGACTCTCACAGGCATCTCATGAACCCATTTTCCAGATGGAGACATTGAGGATTGGAGAAGTTAAATGACTCAGCCAAGTCATAATTATGAAAAATAAGATCTGGTTACATCTGCCAATTACCTTTGATTACTTTATAAACAACACACTTTTTTCTTTTCTTTTTTTTTTTACATCTACCTTTCTTTTCTTATTCCTCCCTCCCTCCCTTCTTTTATATTTTTTTCTTCCAGATTTATTGAGATATAATTGACATACAGCACTATGTAAGTTTAAGATGTACAGGATAATGATTTGACTTACATACATCGTGAGTTGATTATCACAATAAGTTTAGGAAACACCCATCACCTCATGTAGATAAAAAATTAAAGAAATACGAACAAACTTCTTTTCTTGTGATGAGAACTCTTAGGATTCACTCTTTAAACAACTTTCATATATACTATTAGCAGTGTTTAATTATCTTTATCATGTTGTGCATTACATCCCTAGTACTTATTTATCTTATAACTGAAGTTTGAACCTTTGGATTACCTTCATCCAATTCCCCCTCCCCGACCCTACACACTTTTCTCTGATATTTTTAGTTCTGGGTCTCTGAAAATATTGACCCCAGAGAGAATATTCCATGGCATTATTTGTTGTTAGCAGCCCATCTGGTCTTTTCACATTTCCAGGGGTTGGCTTTTATTCTTTCATCACTTTAGTGATGCCATTTCTTGAGTATGAAGCCGCTGTTGGGTGGTAATAGATTTCTTGTTTTAATACCGTTACCAAATCTGCCAAAGATGAGAGTTCAGAGCCACGATGGCTCTCTCTTTTACACTGTTTTGAAGACTGACTGCAAAGATTGAGTTGCTGGAGGTGGGATGTGTGATGATATTATTAAAGTTGAAGTTTAGCAGACCACAGGTTCTGGAGAGGGAATGGCATTAAGGGTCATCTAAGACCTTAATGTAAAATTGTCTTATAACCTGAAAGCTTTTTCTGTGTGCGGAGTCTAAGTTAGAGCACTGTTAGTAGGGGGAGGGTAATTGCATTTTTGGTGGATAGTGAATCTCAATTCTTATTTATAAGAAGTCTATTTGATTAAGTTCTTAGAGCTTCCTTGCTCGTTCTGTTTCCTTTGTGGTATCATGAACAGTAAGGTGATTTTACTTCAAGGGGACATAAGATTTTTTGTCCAAATTGTGTCTCAGTCATTCACATAGTTGTCAGCTGTGATAACACTTTTTATGTCCTCAGAGTTGTGAACAAATACAATGCAGATTCGGTACATTGACTTTACCTTGTTGAACAATTTTAGTGGGGCGAGGAATTAAGAAGGGGAAGAGTCGGTCTTATGACGGAGCTCAAGAATTGTTGTCATTGACTTTGTTTCTAGAATTCATCAACTTTATTCATTCAAGGAGAGATATTCATTATATACCTGAAACTAATGTAATGTATGTTGATTATGCTTCAATAAAAATTTTTTTTAAAAGATACATAAAGTGCTTTTAGTAGAATGAGCATCCAGGTTACCAGGAGAAACTATTGACTAGGCAAAGCAGTATAATAAAATGAAATTATTGCTCTATTAGGACAAGCACTCTGTACAAATGGAACCAATAACCGGGGCATGGATCTAAAGAGATTAGAATGCTTCTTGTAAGAAATGCTTCTTACATTTATTTGTGCCTGAGTTGTGGGGGACAGGTAAGATCTCTCTAGGAGAAGATGGGCAAGGTGATCAGTGGTCTGTGTGAAGTCTTGGAGGTGGAAGCGGGCAGTGCAGGGTGTGCATTATTATGTATTAGCATAGTATCTGTTGATGGTAGAATGGAAGTCAGGGAGCAGCAGGAGGTGCGGCCAGAAGACCAGGCCGGGCCAGCATCAAAAAGAGCCTTCTGAGTACCTTTGCGCATCTCACCTTGACTCTGGCCTGTAGGAAGCTAAGAATTTTTTGAGCAGGGGTAGGACATGCATATGGAAAGCCTGTGACTTTAAGCATCGACATCAACTTTGTGATGCATCCCAGTGTCAAAAATACTAAGATGAGAATGGGAGAAGCCATCCGGGAGTTGAAAAAAATGTGAAAACTTGAGTTTTACAAGATGAGTTTGAATTCCGTACAGATAGGTTTGAGGAGAACAAGTACAAAGGCAGCAAAAAGCCCCGGGAAGGCTCAGACAGGAGCTGATACGAGGCTCTCTTGTGTGGGCTGCTGAGTTTCGATAGGGATGAAGAAGAGGAAAAAAATAGAATAGAATGAATTTGATTGTTGAATGTGGTGAGGGAGGCATCAAAGCAGCCTCCAAAATGTTTGGCCTCATTTGCGGGTTGGATGGTGGTCACGTTCATGGAGGGAAGGATGATGGGAGGAGAACTGGTAAGGCACTGAAGATGCTGGCGGATCATGGACCGCCTGTGTTCCAGGGTGAACACTCGGAGAGGAGAAGGATTTGAAGAGGGAGGGTCAGCAGATGGAGTCAATGGACCAAATCAGAGGAGACTTAAAACCCAGTAACCTTGGCAACAGAGCCGTGGTGAGGGCCAAGGGAGGCGTGCTAGGTGAATACTTGGAGCCCAGGAATGTACACATTACTTCCTAGAAATGTGTGGAAGTAAAAGAGAGAAGGGGTCATGGGACTGAGAGGCGAATTTCCTGATGTCATTTGGTTGGCCCCTTCCCTTCTCCATACCTCAGTCTCCTTGTTGGGAGAAAGAGTGGTACTCAGGCATGGTACCAGGTCTCCCTAGAAACTTTTACTTAAACCTAACTTAAAACTTTTAAGTTTCAGAACTTGAGATGCCTCTCTAACTGGCAGTTCACTGGCAGCCAGTTGGAGGCTGTGGGGAGGTCAGGAGAGCGGGCAGGTGGAGGTGCCGCAGGCTGGGTTGCCCGTGACAGCAGCCTTCAAGGGGTAGACCCACAGACAAAAATAACAGCCTTGTCATGGTGGTCTGGGGCTTTTGGTGTAAATAGAGTTAGCCCCATGGGTGTAAAAAGCTCTGAGGCCACTGTGGGTAAAAGGCACGCAATGGTTATTGAACATGTGTGTGTGTCTGACAGAGATTTCCATCAAAATGGGAAGGCAGAACAAGTTGTGGTGCCACAGTGGTCAAGTGGTTTTCTAGAAAATTCATTTAATGGCCATCTCATGGCCCCCAGTACAACCATAAGAAATCCAGTCACTTTAAAAGGTTTCTGCCCTCTTTTTGGAGACCAAGTAACTCTAGCCTTTTTATGAATGTCCTCCTCACCCCTCAGTTTGTGTGTGCTTTCCTAATGGGTCACATCTTTACACCCAGGAACCATGTTAATTTATAGTGTGTGTTGGTATTCTAAGTGAAAAATGGGACAGTAATACGACTTCTCTTTGTTTTAGTCTGAAGAGGTTTTTACTACTGGGTTCTTGACATCTTCCACCTTAGTTTATCTTTAATTTATCTTTAACTGGAACCATTTTGTCCATTAGCTCTATTCTAATTACCTCTCAAAATGGTCAGATTTACAGGCAACGCATGACAGAGAAAATGCAAAAAAAAAGAAAAAAAAAAAGTCAGCCGGCCTCTCCTGACATTCAACAGCCCACGTCTAAATAGTGGAAAAGTTTATTTGCTTTTTCTGAGGATGTGCTAAGTGATTTTGCAGTTTGAGTGGTGTGGCCTTCTAGCACTTTAGGTCTGCTTTTATTAAATAAATTTGTTCTCTAACTCAAGTGTTAAGTGTGTATTATGAAACCTCAAAGCCAATTTCGGTGATTGCAATGTGCAAATATTTTTTAAATTATGTAATTAAATAGGACTTGGCCTGCAAGGTCCACCGAAGTAATTTATTAATTGAATAGTCTGATTTGATTGTATGTTATTTTCGTTGATTCAGGGAAGGGCCTGCATCTCTTGCAGAGACAGGAGCCTCTCATGTGCCTGTCAGTGGAGGTGCAGAGGTCTCTCCAAGAAATCTTTAGCACCCAATTAAATATTAACCAAGAAGAGGGGACTTATTCCTTTTGTCCCTGAAACTCTATTTTGATGTCTGAGGTCTGGTGATTTTAAAGGAAAAAGAAAAACAAAATCCTGCAGGGTAAAATTATTTTATCATTCCCTTGGTTTATCACAACATTATTTTAAAGTGCATCGCTCTTTCCCTCTTAATTGTGCCTGTGTACAGCGTTGTGTAAAGTAAGTACATAAAAAGAGAGAAGCCCCTT
Source organism: Camelus bactrianus (assembly GCF_048773025.1). Lineage (NCBI taxonomy): Eukaryota > Metazoa > Chordata > Mammalia > Artiodactyla > Camelidae > Camelus > Camelus bactrianus. The sequence goes on from NC_133555.1 coordinate 16,822,973, forward strand.
GAATTCAGTGAGCTTCATCCAGCTAAGGCTACAGCCATGCCGTATCTGTTTCCTTAAAATGTTATTTTAAAGGTATTGTGGTTTTAGAGCAGCAGCTGTGACTGAAAAGTATGTAAACTAAGCTGTTCTTGCTCATATCATTTTTATATTCTTATGTCAGACCAGAAGGCTGCTTTAAATTTATTTTTCATTGTGTATTAGTTCTAGAGTCCTGTTTTTTTTTTTCCCTTTCTTTTTCCCCTTCCTTGGGAACATATGTTCTTTGGGACTTGTGATACTCAAGTGCTTAAGAAAATAACAACTGGCGGGGGGGGGGAGGAAGATACCAAAATCATTTTTTATTTGAATACTGTACTTGGGAGAAGATTAATTTAAGAAATTAACTCTCACAAGGTAGAACTAGGGGGCCTAGCATATGGGCTTTAGGAAATGAAGGAGTTCGGGCATACTGTACAAAGTCATGTGAAAGGCAGTCACTTTTAGAAGCCCAAATTGCTTTCCCAAAAGGAAAATATTTTTTTGTTGCTATTAAATATAGTTTATATTGCTACTTCAGAACTTTTTTTTCCAGTGGGGCCATTTACTTACATTCTTAGTTAATATTTCTATATAGAAACGTCTTTGTCTCCGGAGCTCGCCTTTGCGAATTCCCGTTTAATATGCGGTTGTGGATAAGTATTTATTCATACCATGTGGTACCCCACACCTGATCAAGTGACAGCATGGCGTCATGGCAGCCAGCAAAATGTGGGAGTGACTTTTGGGTAACGGTTGCAAAGACAGTACGGAGGGTTGAAGGAAACAACAATAAATGGGAATTTTTTTGCTTTCCTGTATATTTCAGTGCGTATAACGCCTCAGCTCTGCTGTGGAAATTTGGAACATTGGGTAGAGAAATATTCCTTTTCCTGAAGAGTTGTAAAAGCAGACCAGAAAGTACGAGCTCTTAGAAATTGCCATGGTAAATATAATTTGATTACACGTGTTCATAATTTCCCTCAGAGCTCAGGATGTCGCTTTGAGAGCCATTTCACCGTGATATATTTCTTTCCAGGTTTTGAGAACAAATTGAGCCCTAAGTATTTCCCCCAAGACTTCACTGATTTGCCTTGTGACTATGGGCCTACATCAGGGTGCCCCAAGTAGGGGAGGAAAGGTGGGTCCCTCGTGGGTCTGTTGTTCTGCTGGTCGCAGCCCTTCTGGGCCCTGGGTAGTGGCTTCCTCCATACATAAGCTGGTCCTGGTGGTCACTGTGTCGTCATAGCCTTGGAAAAGATCCTCTCAGCGCATCTGGGCTGATGGTCACTAAGGCTAACTAACAGGAACAGCACACGCATTGGCTGTCCGAGATGGACACCGGGCTTAGCACTGGAGCAGGGTGCTGGGGGCTCCCTTCTGTGCTTCAGAGGATCCTGGAAGGTTCAGTGGAGTGGCTGGAGGGGAGGGATTTGGATAACTCAATGGCCAAGGCTATTTCCCAACCACTGTACAAGTATTTCAGTGTATTAACAACTCCTTCAGGCGACCACTGTGTACCAGTGCACATCACCCCCAAGTACCACTCTTTTTCCCAACAAGGAGACTGAGGCATGGAGAAGGGAAGGGACCTACCAGATTCTAGCAGAATTACTGGTGGGTCCAGAAGGAGAAACAGCCTCTATTGCCATGTAGTGAGATGTTCTTTCTACTTCACTTTGCCCCTTTATTGAAGATGTGGGAAAATCTCCTTTTCCACTTACTTCAAGCCAGAGTTGATTAAAAGGAATTTTCTTAGGCATAAAAACTGAGAAGAAAAAAAACCCAGATGCCTGGAGCACTAAGGTGAATGACTTTCTGGGAGAAAGTGAACTTGGGTAGATTCTAGTTCAGATGCAACAGACCAGCACTGTTGACGGGACATTTGTGATTCCTGCGTCCGTTCTCTGGCATCCTCGCTGTTCACAGGACCCTGCTCTGACACCCCGTTTGGTGGGAGTCCGAGGCCCCCGTCCCTGCTGTCATCCGCACCACCTGCGTGGTCTCTGTCACATGCTACTTCTGCTCCCTAGGAGGGAGGACCCCGACTAGACCACCCCCCCATCCCGGGTACCCTTCACCTCTAAAATGTGTTCGTTCTCTTCACTTACTTGCTATTTTTCCCATCTGAGCGTTATTCCCTCCACTGAAAAGTCTAGACCACACAGTTGGTGAAGAAGAAATCTGAATTTTGGCCCTGAAGACACAGAACATCCTGTTTGATTCCTAGTCTGTTTTGGGGGGAACATCCTTGTCTCTGGTCGTTGGTAAAACTTTGTCAAGGAATTTGTGGTAAAACAAATCTACCACTTCGTGTTCTACCGGTGTTTTTGCATCATCATCATCATCCTGTCTGTCACTGATAAAACTCCGTGGTAGGACTGGGTGGTGGTCCTCAGGCCTTTCCCCACCCCAGTGAAGAAGCTCTTGAAAGCTTGTGCGGCAGGAAAAGTGCCTTAACCATTAAATAAAAGCCTGGTTCGTATAAAGAGACTTGTTTCTATATGGAAAATATGAGCCTTTTTTTTTTTTTCACATGGACCAGGTGTGGATTAGTTCACTGAACCTTTCACCCAGCCATATTCCCACTTGTAATTCTTCTGAGGCATAGTTCAGCCAAGTCAAAGAAACATGTTATTAAAGGTGAGCTGAAAGGCATTTAAAAAATAAACAAACTGTTTTAAGATCCTAAATCAGTAACAGAATCTATATGCACAGACTTGAAAAGTACAAGAAAATGTGTTTCAATACCTTTGGGTTCGAGGCCAGATTCTTCTGCCTTCTTTGAACATCACCCCAAAGTCCTTTCTGGTCGTTGGCAGGACGAGCAGCTCACACTCGGGTTGCAGCTCTCCTGTAGCTAATGGTTTACCCTTCACTGAGGTAGGTGAGACCCCAATCTTAAATCTTGGATTCTCCAGCTAATATTGAGGGGGAAGAGTAAGTACTTTGATTTTATTTTAGCACTGCATTAAGTTTAAAGTCTGATGTATGTTCTCTGCTTTTTTCTAGCCTGTAGCATGGCACAGAACCAGACATTATTAACAACTTGTAGAGATGGCAGAAATGAGGCGTAGGACGTTTTCGATTTACTTAAGTTACATTATCCCTGGTTATAATAACAGCAGCTCTCATATCTTTATCACTCACTCTGTGCCAGGCACTTTTCTAAGCACTTTTTAATGTTAATGCATTTATTCCTCAAAAGCACATTATGTGCTATAATTCAGCCCATTTTATGGATGAGCACGCTGAGGGACAGAGAACTTCAGGACCTTGCCTGGGTTCCCCGGGCCAGTAAGCAGCTGAGTTTTGAACTCAGGGACTTGAATCTGTGCTTGGAAGGTCTGAACCATCATAGACTCACCTCTACTGTGCAGTGCTGTTTTATATAATTGTGAGTTTTAACTGAGGCCATCCAAGGAAGTGTTGAGAAAAAAAGATACTCATTTTATACTCCCTGGGCCTTGCCACACTCTCCCCACCACCACCCAACCCTGCCATCGACATTTTTCTGTAATTAAGAAAAAATTTTTTTTCTGTTCTCTTTTGGTTGTTTTTCCATTATAGCCTCTTCTTAGCCAAGGACTGGATATCATTTGCATCCTGGTGTGCTGCTTCTCCCTTGATTATCTTAAACTTTGATTGTGACTGTGGGGTTGTGGAAAGACATTCTCCCACTTTTAAAGTAATTCCAAAAATCAGGAACAAAGGAGAGGAGGTCATCTAGGGTTTTTTTTAAAAAAAAACCTTCCTGGCCCACCTTTTCACACGGTGGAAGAGCCAGAGTGGACACAGCGCCCCTTTCAGGAACTTACACTGAGCTGGTAAGAATCACCCCCACCCCTGCTGCTTTACATGACAGAAGAGGGAGCAACAGCTTTACCTAGTGCACTTTTGAGTAGCTTTGCTTCGTTGAAGACCATATGCTGAGCTTGTCAAAGTCATCTGCCTGTTTCAGCCATTCTTGTTTTAGGAACGTTAACTTGCTGTATTGGGGAAGCAGCCTCACGTGCAAACAGCCATGCCAGGCTTCTACCAAACCAAATGTCCTTCCTCCTTTGTCAAGTTTGGGGGCATTCGGGGGAGCTTTATTGTCATAAGGATGAAAGGTTCCCTGGTATCAGTACTAACATCCCTTTAGCATCCCGTATGAATCAGAAACCTCTCCAGCTAAGGAGCCGCCGAGGGAGTGAGCCCCAAAGAGTTCTAACTTATACTGGCATTTCTAAGTGTGTTTCTAGTGGGAGCTAGAGAGGCGGTGAGCTTTGGGAAAGCCTAGAGATGGGTCAAAGTTGAGTATAACAGGGAGCTGGGATCTTCAAATGTCTGAGATTTCAGGAAGAGAGGCATGGGAAAGGATATGGGATGAAAAGGAGCCAGGAAAAGTTGCCTCATCATTTGGCATTTCTCTGGTGGCTGAAAGGTAAGTTTCTACTTTTGGGTCACTTGCAAGCCCTGTGGGTACACAGCTGCCAAGTTTTGCAGTCTAAGGACCAATAAAGTCGGGGTATGGGTAATACTGGGAGAGGGTGATTTTCAGGGAGAGATTGCTGGGAGGTCTTCTAATCTCAAGTGACGATGTGAGTGGGTTCATCCTTGAGTGCCTTTCTCCCTGGGTCAACACGCCCACTGTAAAATTTAACTGTGTGGCCACTTTGAGGGTCTTTTCGAAGTGCAACCTGAGAGTTCGCCAGCGTACATGTAACAGTAGGAATAGAGGAGATGGAATGAGATGTGGGCTTGTTTGGATTCAATTTACATGCTGATTAGTGGTGTTCATTCCATATGTATTTATTGAACACCTACTGTGTGTAGCTATTACTGTTGTCTACAGAGAGACAGCACGTAAGACAGATGAAGTCCTTGCCTTCATTGAGTTTATATTCTGATATTTTGTCCCAAGCTGAAATGCACACACACAGTCAGGATTAATCTGACTGGTTTTATCTGAGGCCCAAACTTTCCCGGAAAAACCAAACAAAATGTTTCACCGCAGATTGGAGCCGCCGGGAGCCAGATGTGGCCATGGGAAGAATATCTTCGAGAGCCTGTCATCTGGCTCCAGCTGTGCTAACCTAGGCCTGGTAGGCAGCCACGGGTTGTGTCTGCCAACTGGTGGCCAGACACGACGGCAGGTTTAAACAATTAGCAGAATCCCTCACCCGGTGGTGGCTGGATTCGCTGTGTGTGTCCTAAGATTACCGCGGCTAGCCGGACCAGGAGCCTCTGTGGTCCCCGGGCAGAAACACCCGCAGGGGAGTCAAAAAATCAGCCCCTTGAGAAAATAGCTGAGGCCTTCTTATCCTGGAACGTGGAGAGGGGTGCAGGGGAAAAACCATTGTCAGCAAGAAAACAGAAATAAACCAGACGTGGCCCCTGCTGTGCAAGTCTCGATTCCAACCAAGAGTACTTGCCTGGCCCTGCAGAAGAGCAGGGAGAAGCGTTGCCTGTGGGGCTCTCTCTTTCCCAGTTATTGTTGTTTTCAATTACGGCCTCTTTGTGAGAATCATTTATGATGACCTGTATTGATTTTACCCAGAGATTTCCATTAAAAGCCTTTTTTTTTAAATTGAAGTATAGTCCGTTTACCATGTTGTGTTAATTTCTGGTGTACAGTGTAGTCATTAAAAGTCTTAATTCCCACCTTTGAAAGCAATTGGATACCTACTGAGGTGCCACAGCTTTTCAAATATCTATTATATCTGCCTGCCCAAATAAGTATATACATAAATACAATGCTTCCACCTACCTGGTCTGGAAGATTTGTTGTAAGATGTAGAGTTCTGGGTTTATTGGAGCAGGCAGTCTTGGCCCTAAAAACGGGGATGTCATGATTTTGATCACCCATCGCCCAGTGAGTTCCTGATACCACAGTGGTTGCTCAGTAAATGTAGAATGAACCTAATTAAAAAAAAAAAAAAAAATCCCAGTGGGCCTGCTGACTTTCAAGGGCAGTGATTAAAAATGAGTACAGTTATTTCAAATAATAAATGAGGGGAAACAACCTACCATTTAGAGCAGAAAAAAAAAAAAGTAAAGGTTCTATTGGAATAATTTTAGGATTCTTTTTTCAGCTGTCCTCATCTAGTGTCTGATTATCTCAGAAAACACAAGATAGTGGAGATTAAGGTTTTGAAGGGAGATTCTTTTGAGCCTAAACAGATATCTCCATGTGGGGACATCTTTATCACAGTGGAGTTGTAGTGCTTTTTCAAAGAAGCCCTACTCTGAATAAGACATAATGACAATGGAATTGTTCAAGTGGGGAGAAATTTTTTAAGATACTAGTTTATGTGTAAAAAAAAAAAAAAAATCAACTTTTGCATTCTTAAGTGCATTGTGTAAATTTGCCGTGCAGGAAACATAAGTGAAGCCATTTGGTTTTGTGGCATTGGTGTGGGCTGGCTAAGGGGGTGGGGGATAAAGTTGAGGCATTGATATAGTATGAGGAGAGACAGATGGTTGCATTACACATCTTTTGTGTTCTTGTTTGCTTCTCAAAGCAGTTGCAGAATTTGGCCCTTGGCAATATTTTCTTCGTGCTTGTATGTTCTGCTACGAATTTACTTTTGTCAGAGTACTTTGAAAGAAAAGCCTTGCTCTGAAAAAAAAATTTTTTTTCTTTGCTTATGTTATAAACTTGTGAAATCAACAGTTGTGTTCATAAAAATATTTTTTAAATGTTAAGTATGTTAGTAAATAGCAGGGAGATCAGGTTTTCTTTTTTCAACCATGTTTTATTTCAGTTCAGAGGAAGATTTGTGCAAAATTATGTACATGGAATTGATGGTGGATGGAGAGATGGGGACAGATACACTGTTCTTCCAGGAGTAACGAGGCTTAATCTGACGAGAGATTTTAACTTTTCTTTTTTTGTATTTTAGCAGTTAATTAGGTTGTGGTTTACCTGTTGTGTTTTATCTACAAGTCAGACTTGGTGATATTTAAGTGGAAATGCTCTTGGGTTTGTTGGTGGGTTTTGTCTGTGTGGTTGGCATTTATTAGAACTGTTTATCACACCATCGTTGAAATTTATATTTATTTCCTACTAAAAGCAAATTATATTTTGCAGTCACCAGTGGCAAGGGGTATGTAGGATGTTCTCACTGCATGTAAGAGATGATATTTTATCACTGAATGCTTTTAATAAGGAATTGCTTTGGAGCTCCCCCCCTCCATATGAAGCATGGTGGAATGCTTCAGAATAATTTAATGTCCTTTTCACAGTTCCAGTTTCTCTCTCTCTCTCTTTTTTTCCCCTCTGCTCAAATGAAAGAAGAGCACAAAAATCCTTGGGCGACAGTTTATTCTTCTCTTGTGCACAGATTTCCAGTTTTAGTTGGAACCTGCAGTCCCTGATGAGAAAACAGGAAGCTTAGAGTCCTAACCTTTATTGAAATCTCAGCCTGGTTTAGTCACAAGTCTGAGGTAACTCCTTCCAATAATGAAGCCATTGTATGCATCATATCTGATCCGCTCTTGAAATGTTTTAGTAAGTCTATCTTACAACATTATAAGAAGATAATCAGCAGCCTTAGAAGGTCCCCATCTGGACTGTAGAGTTCTCTTACTGAAAGATGTTTTGCCTTTTTGAGATAGCTCTCGCGTTTCATCATCTGTTCTGCTGAGATGAAGTGCATATGAAAAGTCAGTGACTCTCAATCCATCTGTTGTTATTATTTTCCACTGATAATTGGCTTGAACAATGAAATGTCTGTGTCTGCAGCCTTTGAAACTGTACACCCTGTTTATTTTCTGGAGGTCTCACTGCAACTCCTCCCCACCCCACTCCCCTCATCTTCCCCCCTGCATGCTCTCTCAGGCTTACAGCGAGTGGCGCTTGTGTGAGGATGACATCTTTGACTCTGTGCATCAGTATATGTCACTCAGCATCTAAGGCTCGCATACGGATTTTTGTCACAATCCCTGTGTCTTGTGCAGGTTGCTCTGGGATCCAGCACTCTGGCAGCAAAGGAGCTTAGCTAGGCCACAGTGCATGACTCCCTTACCTGGATTGTCGTCTTTATTTCACTGTCCTCATTAAAATATTAATTTTGAGGACAGTATCTAATACCTATGGAATTAGATACTACCTATAATTGTATAATATATTCAGTTGCATCCAGGTTTGCACGATACAGAGCATGAATATTGGATTCCACTAACAGCATTTCCATTAGCTTGCTCAACCAGTATGAGATATAGATGAGCTGGGAAGCAGAACTACCCGCCAGAACTGCCAAAACAGTCATTAGAAGCTCCATTGGGATGGACCAAGGCTTTTTTCACAGTGATATACTGATTAAATTTTGTTCTATGGTTTATTTGCATCAAGGTTATCTCACTCTATAGAAGTGGGTTAGCTAACACCTGATCAGGAAGGTCACTGCAAGACAAAAGAATGAACAGAATAGGCATCTTTAGTGTCTTTGGGAACCCCTCTTAAAGAACCTGTATTATTTTGTTGTAAATTTTTAAATTTTCTCTTTTCTCCATGTTAGGCCATAATGTATGTTTAGGATGGGCTTTTTTTGTTTGTGAAACATTTTTTTTTCAACTTTTCAGCAATATTCTTTTGCTTTGGGGGTAGAATGATATAGCCAGGAAACAGTGTGGTGGTAATAAAATAAAACTTGCTTTGGAAATAGAAAGCCACCTTATTTCCCTTGGCTGGTGTAATTGTGGTACGTCCTCTGAGGCTGTGAAGGATCTGTGATCTACCCTTTTTCAGTCCAAGTACAAATGTAGACACATCTTACTGAATAGCAGTGCTGGGTTTGTCCCCAAAGTACTATGTGGTGTGAAAAGGAAGTAGGCGAACATAATCTTATTTATGTTTCAATCGAAATCACTTAATTCTGCCAAAGTTATTAAAAAATAATTAAGTTACTAAGACCAACACGTAGCTGGCACATATAATAAGAGGTTAGAGGTGAGCGTGAGTTGACTCCATGAGCTGGGAACATGCAGCAGTGAATTCCCCGCGCCTGCGTTTTTCCTCTTGCTTAAATTCTTCGGTTCTAAGGACAGATTATGTTGAGGTATGGCATATTTTCTGCCAAAATGGAGAAAATTGTTGACTGTAATTACGTTATTTAATTGAAATTATAAGTGGCTGAGGCCACTCAGTTAAAAGCATTCTTTGTAATATATGGTTAATGTTTTTAAATGAGTGGTCAGGGATTGATGACATTTGAAAGGCAGGCATTTGGGATGTATTTTTGGAAGACTCAAATTACTTTTCTTAAATCATTAGTGAACTGAGGAGTGGAAAGTGACACTTTTTTTAATTTATTTTCTTTGGTTAGATATGCATGAATATTATGTGAGTATATGTACACATGTATATGCATGTACATATATGTGTGTGTATATATTTTATATATGTAAATTTTATGCATATGTGAAACACATCTTTTTGTAGGTACAGACTCAGAAGGATCAGTTTATAATGTGGCAAAGCAGAGAAACAAAAGATACATTTCTGACCTTAAATTGTGGCCAAAAAATTGTGGTTGTTTAAAACTCTCATTGAATATTAGAGGTCTAAATGCAAGCTCCAGTAAAAAGTCCGCTGATGGGTCTTACGCCAAGTTCTTTTTGGAGTAGCTAAAGATACAACAATAGCGTTTATATTCCTCCCCCCTCCTCCCCAGACTTCCCCCCTTCCCAGGAGTGAGTTCTTAATTACTAATGAATGCAATTCATTTTAATTGTTATTATAGCAACACAGCATTTAACTGTCTCCTGTTTAGTCCTTGTCCCCTGGAACAGGCAGTGTCTCCTGTCAGAGAGAGGACAGGTAGAAGGCACAGCGGGCGTCTGATTGAGCCAGTTATTCATTTGCTGAGTGTTTGTGTTTATGCAAAGGGGCCTCTTCCTGCATATTTAATCTAGAGTAAGGCAGTGGCTTTTGTTGTGTTTAGCCCACATACCTTCAGTCCTCCCTCACACTGCCGCCAGCCCGGGAGCCCTGAGAGCCCGCAGGCTTCCAAGCGCCCGTAGTTTCTCCCTTACAAACTCTCAACTTTCTTCCATTGTGTGAAAATTGCCTCTGCCGGCCCCAAAGCTTTCCTTCCTCACCATGAATCGGTAAGTGTGTGCGAAACCAAGGCTGTTACTTTTGTTTCATTTTACAAATGTTGAGAGGCTACTTTGTTGCTCTTCTGATCCTGGTTCCTGGGGCCATTGTCAGTTGCCGGCTGCCTTGAAATGGACAAGTACAGGTGCCTCTCAGGAAATGTGGCTGAATTTTCGACTGGCAGAGAGAGGCTCTTGGGAACTGGGGGGAAGAAAACAGAGAGAGAGAGAGGGAGACGGAGAGAGAGAGAGAGAGAAAAAACAGCTTTATTATTCTTTGTCCTAACAAATCCTGTTTTGTAACTATCTTGGAGATAATGCTGCCATTGTTTGCTAAAAGCCTTCAAACAGTGTTGCGAGACCGAACTGTAAGAAAGCAGTGAAACTCTGCTGCTGTATTGTCTATCCCCGGGCCAGGGTCCTCCCCGAAGGTCTGTGCCGGAATAGGAAGGGTTTTCTTCAGTGGAAATCGAATCGTCTCTTCATTGATATTAATAGCACACTAGAGATGTTGGCCATGATGCTCAGAGAGGCGGTCGGGAGGGAAGGAAATCTGATCTTGCTGGGGGGAAGATGACAGCCTCTTGGCCCCACAGTGGAGGAGACATCCATCCAGGCTTAGCCAGCATAATGGCATCCTGGCTTAACTGTTTGCTCTAGGAATTTTAATCTTGAGCTGTTTGTTTTACTATCTGGGGTCTTGCTATTTTTTGCTCCTGTCACTGTCTGTAGAAAGCACCACATTCAGAGTCTAGTCCAGTCTTTTTAAAAAGTGAATTAAAAGAAGACTTAGAGAAATTGATGCACTGTGCACTTTGATTATTCTGGGGTGTGATGTTAGAAATCACGTTATAATTTCAAAAATGAATTGCTACCATTGGAAAGGATGAGCTAACCAAGGAAGATAGGTCCTGTGTAAAAATATTTCAGGGACTAGGAATTGTGTCCAGAGTCTGAAAGGAGTTTTCATTACCAGTTAACTGTTGCCTCTGTTTGAGTAACTCTTTTCAACAGAAGAGTGTGCTGTTCCCCCGCAGGTTGGAAACTGTGAGAATTTAAATAAAATTTCATCAACCTTATTAAAATATGTAGGGACTTGGGTCTTCTTAGGTACAAATCAGTCTAGAGACTTGAAGCATTTATTAACAGTGAGGCTGCTGAAGGTTTTTAATAATAAAATTACAAATACCCTATCTCATTGTAAGTATATGACTTTTATACTGGGTTTTTAAGAGGAAAAATACCTTTTTTTTTTTTTTTTTTGGTGAGGAAAAGTAACTCTGTCAGAGCACCTTCTGTGATTAGCGCTATTGTATTCTTAAATTTTGATTGATAGAGATAATAGTTTTCACTTAAAAATACAGACAGGTACTTTAACTTTCCATGACAATAGCTATTTGCATTTCTTTTATCTTTTTGTTTAACATTTGTGGGGGTTGGGATGGATTTGATTATTAACTCTTATTGCACACACTCAAGGTAAATCTAAAACAAAGGCTTTGTTAGAGCTTCAAAGCGAAAACAGCAAATATTGTTTTTAGGTTTCAACATTTAAAGCCTGCTAAAGGATACCTATAAAATATTTTCACATGACCATGACCAGGGTTTTACTTTCCTTGCAGGTGAGAGAGTGTTTTGTTTTGTTTTTTTCCAAGAGAGAGGGGCCGGTGTGGAGTAGCTGAGGGCTGCCAGCCTGAACTTATCTCACGGGCAATCCTCGGCCAGGGCTGCCTGCACCACGTGGCTTGCTTTATTTAGAGTATTTTCAATTTTTCTTACTAGAATGGACCCCAATGTTAGGTCCTCTGACTTGGTGAGGGTCCCAGAGTGTGGGGAAGAAAGGAAGGAAGTAAAATGTTTCTTGCCGCAATAGGAGGAAACTTTGGGGAGTGATGCTTCACAGCAGTAGGCTTTTTGATAGAGAAAAGTAAAATAAATGTGGTAACTGTAAACCGGCAAACCTGGGTGATGGTGAAGGTCGCCTCTGGTCCCAGAGACGTGTACTCCACAAGAGTTTTCTTTTTCTGTTTTATTTCCTTTTCCTTTTCCCCCTGGTTTCTTCTCCCTGTTTCTTTACTTCTTTTCTTTCTTTTTTTTTTAATCTCATTTCCTTCCCTCCCTCCTTCCTTTTTCTTTTTGTAAACCTGACTCAATATTTGAAGTTATTAGAGCAGAGAAAAGAAAAAGAGAAAAAAAAAGAAAGCACTTTGGGGTTGATTTCTAAGTGGATTTTCTTGTCTTGAGGGTAAGAAAATGAAGTGACCCTTGTGTTACCATTTTTTGGCAAGTTGAGTTTGTGTTGAGATACTCTGGTTTTCTAAAACATCTTTGAGAGACAATCCAGAAAAGCCCACATGAGTGAAGATTCACAGGTTAAAGAGACAACAGTCTCTTGGAAATTGGTCCATTTAGACTGTTTTTTTTTTCCCCCTCAAATGAAATACATGTTATTTGATGGACATATTGGGGCAGATGGGAATGAGAGGAGGGTTCCTGTGGCCAGAGATGAACTCTTAACTGCCACCTTCTTCGTGGCACGGGAGAGACTTGCATCATCCTTGCATCCCTAGTGATGCTGACACACAGTAGGTTCTCATCCAGCATCTGTGAGACTAAAAGGTGAGTTGAGCTCTGTTGACCCTCCTTCACAGTCTCCTGTGTAATTGTACAGGATGAACTATAATGCTGAAATCCCCATGCAAATCATTTCCTTGAGCTGCCATGAAAGATGAGGGAGAAATACTTTTAAGCGGAAAAAATAGAGCACATATTGTTCATTTTCAGTCTTGTGAAATGAAATCACACCTCCACGTTTACCTGGAACTCTGTTCCAACGAGGTGATACCAAATGGCACTATGTATTATTTGTCACACGGATTAGAGTAGGGGCAAAATATGCTCATAGAAGGTATGAAATTGAAGCCCTGTAGTAACCTAAGGGGTCTGCAAAGTAAAATTCCTAATGAGGGGTAGAGGGGAGTTGAGAAGTACATAAAGTTTCTTAAACTAGGATTCTCAGCTGAAGATTAATGTATTGGTCAAGGCCTTCATGGTCATCAAATAGCTTCAGGTAAATAACACTATCGCAAACAATAGTTACAAGGCCACACACAGAACAGTTTCCAGTGTTCACAGGATCTTGATTTGTATACAAAATGACATAAAGGAAAAAAAGTAATTTCTATTTACTTTGTCCCTAGCTCACTTTTAAAACCTGAAGTCAATAGGACACATAAGAAAGAAAAAGAAAAAGAAAAATGCAATTCATATGATGACAGCATTAAAAAAAAAAAAAAAAAAAGAAGACAGGTGGGCTGGAGGGGGAATATATTTCTTTTATCTTTTTTTTTTTTTTAACTTAAAAGCTTTACAGAATGATTGAATTTTAGTTTTGGTGCTTGTGCTGCCAGTAAACATGCAGATAAATAGTTGATACATTTGATAAGTCAAAGTGTCTTTTGTCTTTTGTTTTTTGTTTTTAATAGCAAATATGGTTTTAGAAACAGAAGTTTTATGTTTTGGGAAAAATGAAATGCAGATTTTTCTCCGAGTTGTTGATTTCTGATTCTTCTAGGCTAGTAATGATGCAGACTCAGGCCGCAGTCCTACTCTCTAATTTTCTTGTCTGTTATATTGACACATTTCATTTAATTTAGCATGATGGCAAACAGCTGTTGAACTATTAATCTTTTCTCAGCAAAGCTGGAAAAATATCTTTTAGATTACTTTGCTAATGTATACCAAAAACTAAAATAAACAGAAAGAAATTAATGAGTGGTCAAATGTACATATGCATTAAAATTTATGGAACTTCAAAATGGAGGAAAATATGGTTTGTATCCCACTGCCAGTTTTTTTAATGTATTAAGTAAAGATTAAGTGTAGCCAACTTTGTATTGCTTTAGTAATTATAAGTTGGAAGGTCAATTGTATGATATTGTTACTATTAATTTTTTTTCCCTCTAGAGAGAAATTATACTGGTAAAATCTGTGAGGGAGAACCAGCTTCTCTTTTTGCTCTGTGTTCACTTACATACAGTTCTTTGTAGATAGGTGAGTAGAGAAACAGACCCAGTACTTACCTGGAAATGTTGGACAGGTTTGAATATAATACTAGAGATAACTTTATTCAGAGTAGGCATTTTCAGGAGTTTTTTTTTTTTTTTAATTCAGTTTTAATAAGGGTCTAATTGTTTGCCAGGCCTAAATGATCTTTGCAGTGCAATCTTATCTGTAGTGCAAAGTCTGATACTACAGACCTGACTGCCAAACACAGAAAAATAGAGGCAGTTTAATAGATAAACATGAAAATTAGGTTAGTGTGCACACGTTGGAGAACATCTCCAGCAAAAAGGAGGCAGAACGGGCGTTCTTGCCTTGAAATTGACTAGGGTCTGCCAGAGTTAACTTACTCTCCATTTAGGGTTGGATGAGTGATGGAGATGGAAGTTTCTGTTGTGTAAGATGATTACCCTGTCTCCTGTTTAATGAGCTCTTCTTATTTGTGTGGGGCGGGGCTGCTTTGTAGATTTCAGCATTACCTTGGGGACCGACCATCACTGCTCTGTTTTCTTATCGCCATTTGCCCTCTAACAGAGTTCTCACCACTGGAGAAACCAATCCTGGGGACGCACATCAGCAGTAAAGCACACGATGTGACACAATTTTCATTTTCAATTTGAATTGTTTTGTGTAAAAACAAAAAGGTTTGGGGCAGGGTTGCAAAATAGTGATTTTAAGTCCTGGAACTAGGGTTTTCCCCCACCCAAATGGTGAACATTTATGGTGAAAACCTCCAGTTTCCTCTTACAGTAAACATGAAAATTATGATTTCACTCAGAGCCTGCATTTTTTTCCAGTCTTAATGGCAAGAATCTGCATACACATGCTTGTGGAAATGTCATAAATTGGCCTCAGATCAATTCCTCAAAGAGAGTACACACCAAAGTACCACTTTCAAATTTTTAGCCTGAATGAAATAAGATTTAACTCTTCTCAATGATGTTTGCCTTTCCACATTCAGGGCCAGCAGGCGAGGGATGAGCAGGGAGGTACTCTGTCTGAAATTAAAACCACTTCATTACATATTGTTCTGAAGAGTGAGCAAAAGGATATTAAGATTTTACTAAAATGATGATATGACTTCACCATCTTACAAAAAATTTATGAGCATTTGGTCAATGGATGTGGAATGAATCTTGGACCCTGTTGGTAACTTGATCTAAATTAATAAACAAATGTTTTTCTTTTCACTTGTGCCATATGTTGATCCCAGTTACATGGGCAGAAAGAGGCAGTTTGTAATGTTTCTTAAAGGATTATACACTATTTTGCATAAGGGAGTTTGCAGATGCAGGAGTAGATGTGGGATAAAGCATGTTTCTTGCTTTCTTTGTGTTTCAGGAAGCTTGATTTCAATTGTTTATTTCATCTGCCGGGAACTATTTTTATTGAACTTAGTGCATCTGGTGGATATATGCTAAGTGGAAAACACTGAGTGAACAGCTTTTACCAACCAGTGAAAACCCACCCCTCATTGAAAACTGTGGTGCTTTTATCCGTTTTGAAAGGTCCGGAGTGGCATAAAGCATCCTGTCTACAAGAACTAACTCTCTTCTGAAGAGGGGGAAAAGATAAGCCTTTGCTTTAATGAAATTAGAGATATTGTGGATGTTAACCAAACAGAGGCACGGTTCTGTAGCAGTCTGGTTTCCAAAAACAAAAGACTGTGACTCACGTGTTATTCCACATGAAAATAAACTGATGGACGAAATGAAAAAAACCTCATAGGCAACATGTGAAATGTTTCACCTCCACTTTTTCCATCCAAGTTGTTTCTGTTGTCTTGAAGAGCTCAAAGGCACGTATGTGGTCCAGTTAATCATGGTCCAGTTAAGCGGAGGTCTTGGGACTTGTTTTTATTGAGTCTGAGAGTCATTTGCCATTGAATAGAATTGAGTTCTTTGGTGGTTTTTCTTGCATCTCTTCCAGGCAAATAGGTGGGTGCTGCTTTGTCTTGACATTCAGATTTTGATGTTCTCTTTTGTTTTCAGGGTAAGAAGTGACCTTTTGAGGTGACTCTAACTGAAGATTGCTTTACAGAAGCCAAAAAAGGTAAATGCAAATCTGATTAGTGGAATTACATCTAGGGCTCTGTCTACCACCTTCTCGGTGTCTTAATCCACTTCTTTTCGGAGCTACATAATTATCAGATATGCGTGTATTTATTTGTGTGTGAGTGTGTATGTAGCATATTTTTGGAGGTCTTTAAAGAAAAGATTGCCCTTAAGGAATAGTTTAGATGGTCACATATTCCCCCCTGACATATTATCAGACTTTTTCCTGTTTGTGGAAGCTGAACTTTTTTTGGGGGGGGGGTTGTTGACTTGGTAGGTTTAAAGTTAGAAAGGAATATTCACATCACAGAAGTGGTGATTCATAAAATTCACTTGCTGTGAACAAGAGTAACGCATGTCAGTGTTCTGTGCTGAAGTGGTGTCATCCGACGCGTGTTCATGTGGCGGCTTTGGAATCACCTCCTTTCAGAAATTAACAGTCAGGCGCCATAGCCACATGCCGTGTTGATGTAACTGCCGCCATGTGGCGTGGGGCATGTTCCTGTGATGTCAGCGCTCTGCTGCCTCGTTCTCTTGACCTTGCTTGAAAATCAAATGAGTGCTTGATTTTAAAATTAGAAGTTTTCAGAGAGGCTAATGTAGCTTGATGAATGAAAGCTAAATTAAATTTTCTCACTCAATTTTGGGAAGGGGGATAAGAAAGCACTCTGGTTAAAATGGTTATGGATGCTAAGCATTTTTTTGGATTGCCAAAGTATCTTTCTGGTGAGGGCCGTGGTCACCTCACCCGTGTTAATCTTGCAGGTCATTTTTACATCTAATGTTTCTCAAGTAGAGAGCAGCTTCATTTTATTTTTGAATCTTGGCCAGTGATCTTTTCTACTTGATATAGTAGATTGTGCCTGTTTTAAAACAGGTTACTTGCTGGTCTGGTTTGCCTTATGCTCAGCTCTTACCAAATTAAAGTTTATGAGTTTGTAAGATACAGGCTTCTTACTCTTTAGTTGAACAAGGTTTTTAGTGAAACTTTCGTAATGTGAAGATTCTTAGATCAGTTTTTTTGTCTCACCCAGGGCTTGGGCAATTCTAGAAGGCATAAAGGGAGGGATTTGTTTTCCTACTTACACTTTGGCACCTTTGATTCGGACCAAACAGTCTAACCTGATGTACTTTACCGTCTTTGTTTTTTAAATTAAAACATGTGGAAAGCACCTGATTGTCCTCCAAAGAGGACAGTAGCTTTCAGATATTCCAGTATAGAAAGGATTGATTTTAACCAGTAGTTGGGCTAATCAGGTCAAGCTTTGCATGACTTTTGGCAAATCGCTTCCCAGTTTTTCAGTCTTAGTCTATTTCAGGAGTCTGCAGACTTTTTCTTTAAAGGGCCATTCAGTCAGTGTTGTCTGTTCTGTGGGGCATTTTGTCTCTGCCACAGATACTCAGCGGTGCGTTGTGTCTCCCGGTCTCTGTGATTCCTGCGAGATCTCAGTCCGAGATGTCCCTTGTGCAGAGCCTTGCCAGGTGTTTAACTCTCCTGAGTTTCTGGTCAAGCTAAAAATTATGATTAAACGAAGGTGAAAAAGTGGTTCAAAAGATGAAGTATTCACCTTGAGAGTTGCCTTATCCCTACAGTTCCAAAAAAGGGGCTTTATTAGTAGATTTTCAGTTTTCTTTGGAATCATCTGTAAGTATAGATTATTTTCCTTCTGACTTGATGTCTTCACAATGTCCATGCTTTACCCATGACCTGAAAATGGACACGTTTGAATTTGTGTGGTTATTTCTCCCAATTGTATGATATTTTTCAACGTTAAAAGTGTTGTCAGTCAAGGGAAATTTTGGGGGAAAAAATTTTCTAGGAATTTGTCTTTTGTGTTGACCAAGAGAGAGAGTCCATGAGGAGAAAAAATGCTTCTTTTTTTTTTTAATCATTACCATCAAGGACATGGTGTATTGTGTTATACAGTATCCTGCAAATCAGAAGCCCCTTGTCAAATTTTAGGAACATAGAAAAATTTTGTCTTCTGATGCCTCCTTTTGTAAAAAAAAGAAACTGATCAACAAGTGTGTGTGATTTTTCTTTTCATCTTGACTGCCAGGAATCTCAGAGGAAGAGTTTTTGCTTAACCTTAGTAATTGTTTACAACTTCACTTTTTTGTTGTTGATATTGTATTTTTAAGTAAACTTCTTTTTTTCTACTCCCAGTTAACATTTTATTATTTAAATGTTTTTCTTCTACAATATCAATTCCATTTGTGTTTTGACTTTTCAAATTTTCTTTATAAATCAGGTATAAAGGTAAATAATAAATTACATGTACTTTTTTAGCTTTTAACAACCTCAGGGATCCTTCAAAACCAATCCTCATGTATCGTGGTCTCTTATATATAAAGAAAAAAATTTGTTAACAATATAAAATCTAAAGAAATGTGTAAAATGGATAGAATGTTCAGTGTTTCTTCCCAGTGAATAAACCTTAAAGAGATTGTGCTCTCCAGCGATGGTTAAGAAATAGCACCATCTTCCACATGACAAGAATTATGTGTAGATTTTAGATGCCAGGAGCTCCTCAGTAAATGCCATGCTCAACTTTGAAATCTGGGAATCATTAGCAATTAGCATAAAAGCAAATCAGTGTGTGTGCATTGGCACTATGGGAACAACTGGTTGTGTGCATAAAAGTGACTAGGCAAATTCAGAAAAGCAGATGAAGCCATGTTTCAAATTTAGATTCAAAGGCCTGAGGATTCATAAATCCCAGTCATCCTGCTTGGTGGTGATGTAACAGTGTCTTCCAAGTAGGTCTGAGCACTTTTTCAAAATGGGTTGGTTGCCGGCATTCCTGAGCAGTAGCTGGCCGTTACGATAATCCCCGCTTTACAAACTAGGAAAGTGGTCATTCAATGATTAGTAACTTATCCAAGGTCATCTAGAAGGTCAAAGAGTGGAGCTAAGAAGATAGTTGCTCTGGTCACAGTTATATTGATGTCTCTGTATCTTGTCTGCTTTGGTTTGGTGGTTTAATAAAGGTTTGTAGGTCATTTTCTCCCTGCTTCTCTGGCCATTTGCAATTCACCCACATACATTCTTGCTTAAAATTCAAATCCAATTTGTGAAATTCATTGTCTTGAACTCAATTCTGAATGGCACTGGGAGTAAATGATGATAATCATTAAGCCCACGTAGATTACAATTAAACGGTTATGTTTAAACTTCATCTTCAAGCTTCATTTTTTGTATTGGTTCAGTTTTATAGTCAACTCATTTATGAGAAAGTTTAAAAAAAAAAACTAAAAGAAAGTGTGATCATTTCAATTTTTCTTCCGCCTCCAATTTGAGGGGTTTTTTTGTTTTGTTTTGTTTTTTAAGATTAAGGAGCCATAAGGCATGTTTAGAGACTTCACTCATTGTGTCTTTCATATTACAGATTATTTCTTGGTTACAAATAATGTTGAAAATAGCTATCTAGCCATTTAAAATATATTCATTGGTTCTTTGGAAAGTGTATATTTATGTGGTTTAAATGTTTACTTAATGACAACAATATTCTGAGTTAAATCCATTCAAAATGACCTCTTTATAACATTCAGCTTTTGAATTACTTGGGTATGAATTCATGAAGTCGTTATGAAAACACTGGAAAAGAGTGTCTTCACTGAGCTGCCAGCTGACCACATTGGCTGGAATGGCTAGTCAGTCACTTTACATGAGCGTTGAGTTCCATTCTGCCCCCATCCCATTCACACTCATATACCCATGCTGGGGTTGTAACAGTCATAGTAAAGACAAGGCTGATGTAGTATGAAGACCCTGACATACAATGTTTTAAATAACATAGAAATTTTACTTCCCTCTCTCGTCTTACAATCTGACCAGTCTAGCTTGACTGGGTGGGTTCTTTCTCTTTTATACTCTCCTTCTTTGAGGCTTTGTCCTTACCTATATGGTGGAAATACAGTAAAATCCATGGCAAGCAATTTTCTTTGAAGCAAATGAGTTAAAAATTATACACATCGCATCCATTGATATTTAATGGGTACAATCATGATGACTTGGTCACAAGAAGCTGCCATGGCTGCCTGGAAATAGCTCTACTTGGGTGGCTGAGAGCATAGGTGAAGTGGAGAACAGATTTCAGGGGTTAGGACACCAACAACTTGATTGGCTGAATTGGCCAAATCCAGTAATTTTATTCATTCGTTCATCCATTCATATATACAAATGTGCAGACTTCATACATGTGTACGTTTGTTCCCACTGCAGGTATTTATTGATGATTATGTGCTAGGATCATAGCACAACATTGGAAGGACACTGTCTCTGTCCTCTTACAGTTTATATTGTAAAAGGGAAGACAGACATTATGAATGGTGATGCTGACTGGTGGTAGGAAGGGTAATATTGGTCGCTATGAGGAAGTGTTTGGTAACAGGGAGACTGGGTGTCAGGGATTTATGTATTTTAGCATTATGGGAAAGCTATATGATTAACTTGATTTTCTGGTATTTTTCATGCCAGTGTTGTGAATGTTATTAGGTGTGTTAATTTTTGTCGGTAGATTTATTGAGAGATAATTGACACGCAAGACAATTGACTCATTTAAAGTGAACTGATCAATGGTTTTTAGTGTAGGCACTGTTTTTCACCATCATCACAATCTGGTTTTAGAATATTTTTATGAGACAGGACCCCATACCCATGAGCAGTTACTCCCCTCAACCCATCCCCTGGCAAAAACAAGTCTGCTTCCTGTCTGTAGAGTTTACCTGTTCTAGATGTTTCACATAAATGGAATCATAGAGTATGTGGTCTTTTGTGACCGACTTCTTTCCCTTTGCGTAATGTTTTCAAGGTTCATTCAGAGCATTTAAAATTTTAGCTGTCTTACAGCTCAGAGTCCTTATTCCTAAATCCAACAAACTGGTGGTCTGAAATATTCTCACAAGGGTTGGAATTGGGGGGGAAATGACTGTTTTCATGTTGTTTATATTTCCCTAGAAATAGACGGGGCCTCCCAACAGTTAAACTTCAGAATTTAAATGTTTGCATTTTAAGTTGGCTGTTTTTAAACATTGTTAACCATAATGCTAAACTAAGTTACTCTGTAAACAAGAGCTGTCTCTCTTGAATGTTAGTTTCAGAGAAAAAAAATTTTTAAATATTGATTTCCAGAGAAATATGCTCAATAGAGTTCGTTTTCAAGCAGAAGTCACTTGTTGAAATGTACATGAAGGCATATTTTGTAGTAAAGACATTATTTGCAGCAATCATCAAGGAGCCATATTTTGCACAGCGAACAATCAAAAATACAAATAACAAATGGTTTTATTCATATTTTAAAATGACATTGTTGCTTTTCCATCTGCCAAGGGTACAGATAGCCTGACTGCTCACCTTGAGCATCTTAGGAAGTTCTCAGCTTAGGTGACGACCGAACAGCTAACAGAGACGTAGGAAGTATCGCCCTTCTTTGGCAATTGAAGAGCCTCGCGAGGAAATCCGAAGCTTAACTGTACACATGCAGACTCTGATTAGGGTAGCACATCTATGATAACCTGCATTGCATACCTTCTCGTACCTAGTAATACCCAGGACCTTAAAGAAGCAAATGGTATATCAGTGGTAGAATCCTTATTCTGAGTCTTCTGCCCAGGGCTGAGTCTGGTTTTGAAGTTTATGCTGTCTTTTCAGAAGACTTTGGTGAGTGCGACCTCATCCGTGGAAACTGAAGATTCATCATAAAAGTTTGCCGTTCTCTGTCTTTGATCAGAACCATTGTACTTCCGTGGCCTTCCATGGGGTGGGAGTTGAGGGGAGAGAGAAAAAAAATGAAAATCTTGAAGTCTTTCTGCTCTATTCACATGCATTTTTTTTTTAATTGAAGTATAGACAGTTTACAGTGTTAATTTCCGGTGTACAGCATAGTGATTCAGTTATATAAATCACCATATTCCTTTTCATATTTTTCATTATAGGCTATTACAAGGTATTGAATACAGTTCCCTGTGCTCGAAAGATGCACTCTTTTTGAAGTGTGAAGATCATGCAAATTTTCCCTTGAATCTTGTGTATTAGCATGGATATGGTATATACTTAAAGGTAATTAGGTGTTTTGTTAATTATCTGACAGTGTAGTGAGTTATTTAAAATTACTTTTTAATTAGAAAAAAAAATCTTGCATCATTGGATGGACTGTCATGATTTCAGTTCATGGATGGGCAGGATCTTCAGTTCCTCACACTTTC
Source organism: Camelus bactrianus (assembly GCF_048773025.1). Classification (NCBI taxonomy): domain Eukaryota; kingdom Metazoa; phylum Chordata; class Mammalia; order Artiodactyla; family Camelidae; genus Camelus; species Camelus bactrianus. The sequence continues at coordinate 16,845,394 of NC_133555.1, forward strand.
CTCCAGGCTTCTTTTTTTCTAGAAGCTTTTTTCTCTTTCAGAGGACCCTGTGCAGGCCCTGAAGGCCAGGGGAAGTGTCCTGCAATCCCTTCACTACTGATTACATAAAGTTTACTGAGAGCAGTGATTTTCACAGTGCACGTAGGGACCCATTCATGGGTCAGGCAATCAATTCAGTGGGCTGTGCCCAAGAAGTTTTTCAAAAACAGAGTATGCAATAAAGTAGAATAAAATAGAGTAGACAGGACCTCCACTGTTCAATATTGAAATCACTGGCCACATACAACTATTGAACCCTTGAAATGTGGCTAGCCCAAATTTACGTGCAGTAGGTGTAAAATCCACAAAGCGCTTCAAAGGCTTTGTATGGAAAAAAGGATGTGAAATATTTGAATAATTATTCTTCATTGATTGCACCGTAAAATGATCATAGTTTAGCTGTATTGGATTAAGTACAATAAATTATTAAAATTAACTTCAGTGGTTTCTTTGGACTTTTTTCAGTGTGGTTATAATTACATATGTGGCAGGTGTTGTATTTCTCTTGGACAGCTTTGCTCAAGATGACGTGGAGTATAGCAGTGAATGACAGCAGCAAGGCCTCTGCTCGTGGCTCTCAGGGTGCAGTGCAAACAGGTAGTGAAACATAATAAGTAAGGATGAGGTGATAGGTGCTGTGGAAACAGTGGAGGAGGGTAAAGGAGGATCAACAGCTGGAGGAAAGGGGTTGCAACTGTAAATAGGATAAGTCTAAACGAAGCACAGGCATTTGAGCAAAGATAAGGCGTGTTCTAAAAAGAGTAAGTTGTCCAGTATGGCCAAAGCAAAGTCATCACAGGGGGAGAGTAGTAGGAGACAAGGTCAGGAAGAAACAGGACCAGACCTACTAGGGCATTAAGGCTCCCTGGACTCTTAGTCTCCTAGTGAAGCAGGGAGCCATTGATGGGCTTTGAGGTGGAACAAGGTCTGACTCATGTTTTAAGTGGATCGCTCAGCAAGCTGTTTTAAAAGAGACTGTGGGTGAGTGAGAATATAGGCAGGGAGACATGCTAGGAGGCCACTGTAATAATCCCAGTGAGATGCGATGATGGCCAGGATCAGGACGGTGATGGAGGTGGCAAGGAGTTTGTTAAATTTTAACAAATTTAGTTTGGTAGCTAAATTTGGAACTTATATGTAGGTAAAACCAAAGGATTTTCCTGGTGAAATAGATGGGAAATTTGAGAAGAGGTGCATCAAGATACCTTCCAAGATTTTTATCTTGAATGATGGGGTCAACTGATGGATTGCTTGTGGTTAGAAAGAAAGAAGAGAGAAGACTGAGGATTTTTGATGTAAGTGACTGCTGGAAAGATGGAGCTGCCATTAACTGAGATAGGGAAGCCTGTGGGGGAACAGGCTTGAAAGTGTTAAAGGCAAAAGTTGTTCATTTTCACTTGTTAAAGATGGTAAGGCAGACTTTATTCACAGTATCCTGATAGGTGTAGGAAACACTGTAGTGAGATTTTATATGAGGGAGAAGAGATTGAGTCCAACTCCAAATACATGGGCAAGTGGGAGTTGACAGCCAGGGAGCAGACTGGGAATCAGTGGATGGAAAGTTTTAAGAGGAAGCATCAGGAGTCAGGGGAGATTCTGGCTAAATTGACCTAACAAGATTCTTGCTGAAGACAAGCTGGGGTGATCCGACCTCACCTAGGCGATGGTGGAGGGTGAGGAACCCAATCAGATACCAAGGGTGATCAGATGTCAAGGGGGAGAGGATTCTAGTTAAGCTGACTTAGCAGGGCTCTTGCTAAAACTTGGCTTGATGAGGATGTGCACAGATGGGTTCAGGAGCCTGACTAAAGTTTGGTGAAGCCAAGAATCTTTGTCCAGAGTGGTTGAGGGAAGCAGGGGAGAGCAGGGGTCCAGCTATAGACATATGAGGTCTGAGCTGTTTGCTACTCACCCAGATTAAGATGTCAAGTGGGCATTTGGATGTGTTGGTCTAGAAGTGTCTTAGCAAGGGCTGTCCATTGGGGATTTATAAGCATGTGAGTGATAAGTAAAGGCGTGAAACTTGACAGGCTCACCAAGGGGGCAGTGGTGTAGGTAGAGAAGAGAAGGGCTGCAAGACTGTGGATTCTGAAGCCAACAACACCCTTAAGAGGTTTGATCACAGGATACTCTGGAAGGGTCAGAGATGGGAGGAAAACTCAGGACTCTGGAGAACCAGAAGCCCATTGAGGACAGCATTTAAAGGAGAGTGTTGGCAGTTGTATCAAATGCTGCTAAGAGGTCAAGAACGATGACTGTTGAGTTTGTCAACATGAAAATCGTCAGTAACCTCAACAAGAGTCAAAAATGGTTGAATCCCACTCCTGGCTTCATACAACTACCAGTCTGTTTTTGGAAATTAGGCATCTTGAATGGTTTTTCCAGGAATAGTGCCTGTTCAGCGCTCTCATCTGTTAAGGTCATCGCATGTGCCCCCACCCTTTGCAGCCCCACGTGATCGAGGGCTTAACTGTGTGACATCGAAGCCACAGCACAGCCTGTGGAAAGTGATCAGAGTGGACGGAATCCTGTGCATCGTGTCCCTTTCGACTCTTTCTGTAATCCGATGGTTTGGATATTGAGTTTAAATAAAAGACAGGGGAAGATGGTGATGTATATTTACATCTCTAAATTAAAATATGTTTTCAGTCATCTGAAGTACATCACAGCTTGTGCGGTTAACCTGCTCTCTGGATTAGTAAAGCTCTAGTTGCTGCCTGAGGCACACATCAATCTGTCACCTTTACCTTGTACTAATATAGGTAGTCTTTGATGGGCTTATCCGTCTTTCAAATTAACTAAGCGCATCAAAGATTCTTGCTTATTCAGAAATTCTGAAACACTTGAACATTTTTGAGATTTGTCGGCTGGTTCCAAATCTTGAAGCATCTAGGAAATTTTAGGTAAAATAATGAAAAGATGCACTGTCTCTATTTAGATATGAAATACCATTAAGGTGGTGTTGGGTGAGGTAAGAATATTCCCTCTTGGGGGAAGTTAATAAATGTAATTCTTAAGGTTTTTTTTTTTTCATTATAAAATGGCCATGAAAGAAATGAGAAGGGCATTGAAAATAGGGTAAGAAAACATAGGAAGAACAATTTCACTGGTGACATCATTCGAACAGTTGAACATTTTATCTGTATCCTGCTGGTGTGTATATATATAGATGTGTTTATATGTCCTTGTATCGTATATACTCTTTTGTTTCCTGCTTTTACCCTTAAAATATCAGGAGTATTTTCCCAAGTTATCACATATTACATCTGTGTCTTATTTTAGGGTACCTTGGTGACTTCTGTCGTTGTTCATCTACTCCTCCAGTGCAGATTCCTCCCAGTTATTCATGATGCCAGTATTTCTATGTGAGACGTCTCAAGAAAGCTCATCTCTTGAGTTCCTTTTTATAAATGTGATGTTGGGATTTTAGGTTATCATTCAGTTTCTCTCTCTACTTAAAAGTAATATAAAAACTAATCTGAGACCTGTAAAGTCATCCCCTAGCATCAACTGCGTGCGTTTTCTGCCATAAGCTTGAGGTACCATTTGCATCAACTTTGATTTCAAACTTTCTAGATTTTTAAGGTGCTTTGCAGGTTTCTTTTCCAATCTGAATTGTCTCTTGATATTTCTCAGCTTTTCCAACTTGACTTTCATGCAGGAGCAGAGAACTTTGTATCCTTTCAAGACACAGCCATTCAGCCTCATAGTTGTATGATCCTAAACATCACTCCTTCTCTTTTCCCAGAGCAAGCCAATAATTTGTTGACATTTGCATTTCCAAAATTTGCCTTGGTTGAGTTTCGCTCAGTTTACCCTGGAAAATTCAAATGTATTTACAGATCTTAGAGTATAAAACTTGTTCCCTTGCGTGCCTTACCTCAGTGGTGTTGTCATTAATTGTTAATGAGGTCCTGTGAGGTCAAGGTGTGTTTAAGATTGAGCTGTGTACCACTGTCCTCTGTGGCCATTACCCCATGTAGTTCTTACATCTCCAAACGGACACTCAGTGAAGTATTCAACTTACAGCTTCAGAGAGGACCGAGGAGCTTTAGTCTTCTCTGGTCCAGTCCTTGTGAGTTACTGAAGATGAAACTGAGACCCAGAAAAGGAAAGAGGCGTACCCAGGCCACTGGGTAATTGTAGCTGTCTGTGTGGGGGTCCCTGTCTCTTCCATTACACCACTTCCTTCCTTTTATGATATAATACCCCAAACAAGTGGAAACATTAACATTTCACTATTAAAAATTTGACTGTTAAAAAAATAGACCTGAAAAAAATCTAAAATGTGTGTTTTTTTTATCTAGACAGCCCTTTCTTAAATTTTGTTTACAAGGCTCTCTCCCTTTTCCAACTATGTTAAGGGAAAGTACACCGTTTACAAAGATTTAAAAATATTAAATATGAAAAGCATCATCTAAAAAGGTTCATCTCAGAAAATATCCACTTTCCACTCCCCTCCCTCCCTCCTTCCCTCCTGCTCTAGCTTCTCAGCCTTCTTCCTCCCTTCCTCCCCCTCCTTTTCTCCTCCTTGTCCCCCCTCCTTTCTTCCTCCTCCTCCCTTCCTCCCACCCTGTCCCTCTCTCTCCTTCCTCTGAAGCCTGATTTTGTTTTTTTTTTAACAAGGCCGTTTAATGAAGATGTGTGTGATGTTAAACATTCCTGGTGGTTGATAGCCACTGTGCCTCTTTTAAATAGTTCAGTGTTTTGTGTAGCACGAGAGCTTAGGTGTCCATTCTGTCCTTACCAAACTCCCAATGAGCACCTCCCATGTACATGTTTTTTCCAAGGGCTGTGGCACAAGAAAGGATAACAAGGTATGTTGGTCATTGTTTTTGAGGTGCACACCCACTAATTGATTGGAACTGCTTACTCTTTGAAGTCTTGCTCCCCCTACTTGTGGGATGGGGTTGACATCCTGTCTTTATTTCCTTATGTGGGAGAAACACATGTAAAGACCAATATAGAGTTGTCATCAAGAAGGGTCATATAATTTCATTAGCTAAATTCTCATTATGTTATTAGTAACAGAATATAGAATAGGAAATTCTCATGAACTCCATTTTTTCCCTGATTACAAATATACAACCAGCTCATTATAAGAATTTCTAAATTACAGAAAAATAGACCAAATACAAAAGTAAAAATGATCTATAATCCTGACCCTGGAAATAATATGTAGTATTTTCCATTCTTTATTTTTTTAAATTTTGGGGGGGGGGTAGGTAATGAGGTTTATTTATTCATTCTTGGAGGAGGTACTGGAGTTGAATCCAGGACCTCTTGCATGCTAAGCACTCACTCTACCACTTGAGCTATCCCCTCCCCCCTCTTCCATTCTTTATTAATTGGGTGTACATATAGTTGGCAAAATTGCAGTCTTACAGTATGTAGAATTGTGTACCCATTTTTTAAATTTAACATTAGATGGCAAGCATTTTCCCATATCATAAAACCATCTTAGATGACTGCATACTATATCATTTTTTGGATGTAGCAAAATTCAATTAACTATTTTTCACAGTTGGGCATGGAAGTTGTTTCCACTTTTTCTGTAATATATTTCAGTGTGCATATCAGTGCACAAACATTTACCTATCAGCTTTCATTTCTTTAGGTATATTCTGGAGTGGGAAATCACTAGAAGAAAAGTTAAGGAATTCTTACAGATTTTCCACATATTTGTCACCTTACTTTTCAGAACGCACCAATTTATACTCCTACCAGTACTGAATGAGGATGTTTATTTCACTGCAACTTTGCCAACACTGGTTTTACCATTTTTTGTTATCATCATTTAAATCATAGGAGGATAAAAAACCATGTATCTCATTTTTTTTCTTATTAAGTTCTTTCATTACAAATGAAGTCCAGAAGTTTTGTTTCTTGAGGCTTTTTATATTTCTTCTTTTAAGTTTTTATAATTTTTGGAGCATCCAGGGTTTAGAGCATTGGGGATGGCGGAAGCTGGGGGTCCTGACAGAACAGGGGAGGGATCTTGTCATTGGGAGGTTACTCGACCAGTGGCTCTTATGCCACAATTTATGGGGTACATACGCAGAGTACTACACTGCAGCTCTTATCTGTCTGCTAAAATTATAAAAGGCCTGGGCCACTGGGATCCAGATGCTCCTGAAATCAGATGGAGAAATCTGGGGCTCATAAGCTTGTCAAAAACTTTGATGCTTGTAAGTTCATTCCTCTGTTCAGGAAATATTTATTGAGTGCTTACTTGTTCCAGGTGCTATTTCAGGCAGCCAGGATATTTTAGTCAACAAATAAAAGCGGTTCTTCTGTAAATGAGGTGGATCTACCTCGTTGCTCTAGGGTGAGGACAAACTGAGAGATCTGCATAAAGCACTTGGCGCAGTGGGAGTACCAGCTGCTGCACCTCTTACTGTTTCTGCTGATGCTCTGTTGTTAGAAGCATCTCCCATGAAAACAGTGTTCAGCCAGGTCCCACGTCTAGCCCCCTTATCACACATGGGAAAGGACCACCATCATAGGGCCAGTGCTGCCCAGCCCAAGAAAATTCTGTCCATGTCTTTTAGCCCTTTCACCCAGTGAGCTAGGATCTTCCAGCTACATGGTCCTAGAAGCTTCGAGAGAAGCATGGCCGTGTCCTCTGAAGCAGTAAGGCCCTGGGGATGGATGGATGGGCTTCAGGGAGCTCCTCCCATTTCCAGCAGCTTAGAAGGGATGCTGGCGAAGGTTGAGGCCCAGAGAGAAATAAGGGCACTAGCGATTGCTCTCCCCTCCCCCCGCCCCCTGAGGTTTGCTCTCTTTATCTGTAAGCGCAACCAGATGGATTCTAAGAACTAAAAATATATATTTACATTTATATATATATATGGAAAGTATGCGCATCCTCTTGTTTGCTGGGTCCTCTCCAATCTGTGTGCCCAGCACTGATGGAGGGCACACAGGCCCCAGGCCAGTGCGGTGCCCATCTCTCTCCAGCTTTCCCTACTCCTGGTAAAGAGCTGGGGAATGACACCCCTGTCTGTGTACTTGCCTGGTTTCTGTCACCACTGTTTCAAAACACGACCAACTTTTAATGGAAAAATAAACATTTCTGATGCTGAAATGATGAAGGGGTAAGCTAATCATTGTTTCGGACCAGTGCGTCCCCCTCCCCCAGCCCCACCTGCAAGAGACATAGATTTGGAGAGGCCTCCTCTGTGTTCCAGTGTGTCCAGTCCAGGGCATGTTTCCGACACGTTCACTCAGGGGTCCCCATCTGTGACGGGGGTGCGGGCAGTGAGAGGTCCTGTCTCGTCGGTGTGCTGAGATGGTCACAGAAAGAGCAGTTTGGTTAAGAGTTCCTTCTTAGAGTTCTGCACCGGGGCCCTGCCCTGCTGCTTTTCAGCTCTGTGATGTTGCGGAAGTGACCAGATTTCTCTAAGCTTTTTTTTTTTTTCCTTATCTAAAAAAAATAGGGACTAAACTAGTACCTCCCCTTTGAAATAGTTGGGAGATTAACTGAGTTCTTCAAAGTAAAAAGTGCTTAGAGCAGGGCTTCGCTCAATAATGTCTGCTCTTCTCATTCTTCGCACAGTGCAAGGAACGTAGTGGGTCTTCAAGGATGTTAATTATTTTTACTATTGCTTAACTTTAAAGATAATGGAAGTATTTTTAAATGGCTGTGTTTTCCAGGGAGAGCCTGGTGGAACTAGACATCCCAATACCGTCCCCCGGCCCCGTAGAGAAGATGGGAGTTCCGATGGAGAGATTGGGGAATCACAGGCTTTTCAGAAACTAAACTGTGTGACTGAAACAGTTTTCCAGGGCTGTGCACAGGATTCGTTGGTTCTGGCGTGATTTTATTGTAGAACTTAAATACAGAAAGAGTGCGTTAAAGGAGCATTAGGCTCGTGTCCCCAGCACTTCACAGTGGGGAACATGTATAGAAACTGCCCTGAGTGTTCACTGTGTCCAAAGCCAGTGACAGAGACATGACAGAGACAGAAACAGACAGGGGCTGAGAAAGAAGGAGGGAGAGATGTGAGTCTGCAGGGGAGGGAGTCAAAATTCCTGTCTCTCTGGGGAAAAGTGAATTCTTTCCTTCTACTTAGATGTGTTTTGAGGGAGCAGAGGGTTGGCTGTTTAGGGTACACTTAGCTGGAATGACCTTGACCCTGCTCTTAGGCCAAGGAGCGCCCACATGTGCATGTGTGTGTATAAGTGCACACAGGAGGTGGTGGCAAGCCCGCTCTCTGAAAACTCCAAAATCTGTCGTTTTCAACAAGGACGTGGGAAGTGATCAGGGGGGCCGCCTCATGTGCATGACACCCAACACGTGGTCTTCTCTGTTCCTTCAAACTGCATACAGTTTGATTTTTCTGTACTTATATGTGGTAATAACTCATAAAAACAAACATTAAGGAAAACATAAGTGAGGAAGCAAACACTACTGCACAATCATTCCCCCAAATCACAGACAGCTTGGACCATTTTGGAGACAGTCCTTCTAAACATCTGTCTCGTAGCCTGTCCGTTGTTGAGTACACCCGGGCTGTCTAGTGTGGTAACCAGTGCCACAAGCAGGTCTTGAGCAGTTGAGCTGGTCTGAATTGACGTATGCTGTAAGTGTCAAATTCAAATTCACACCAGATTTTGAAAACAAAAACAAAAAAAGACTCTAAAATATCTATCAATTTTAGATACTGATTATAGGTTGAAATGACAATATTTCAATATATTGGATTAAATAAAATATACTATTAAGATTAATTTGCTCCATTTTACTTATTAAAATGTATCTACTAGAAATTTTTAATTTCTGATTGTCGCACACATATTTTTCTCTGACAATTGGGTAATGACGCATCTAAGTTTTACCAATACCATGCTACATTTTCCCTGTTTTTTTAAATATAAAACTACCTTGTCAATATCTTTCTGTAGCAATTGCTACATGGCAGCATCATTATTACCTTGTAGCTATGTGTCAATATATTGCAGTGTATGTAACCAGTCCCACTTTGTTGGATGTACATTGTACACAGTAATGCTGGTGAACAAGCCTGTGCATTCTTCGTGCAAGCTTGACTGATTATTTCCTTAGGATAGGGTTTCTCAACTGGAGGCTTACGGACACGTTGATCTGGATAATTCTTTGTTGTGGGGAACTGTGCAGTACACTGTACGATGTTTAGCTGCATTCTTGGCCACCACTCACTGGATGTCAGCAGCACATCTGTCCCTCCCCCTTCCCACCCCCATGCATGACAATGAAAAACGTCCCTGGACATTGCTATGTGTCCCCTGGGGGGCAAAATCAGTTGAAAAGGGTGACTTGAGGCAAATTACCAGAGTGGGAAATGCTGGGTTAAAAGGTATGCATATTTAAAATTCAGATAGATTGACAGATACTGATATATACTGAAAATTGTAAATCTATTCCCACACTTTTTTCTAGAAGAACAGTATCAATTTGTTTGTCTATCAGGAGTAAGAGGGATCCTCATTACATGCCTACAAGACATTTAAGAAAGGAGGGCTGGGTACTTAATTGTGAATTTAGTTGTTTGCAGTTTGTTTAATCAGCTTTGTTTAATTGCTTTCCTGGGATCCGCTCTGGGGAAGACCATGGTGGAGGCCAGCTTGGCAGTGAGAGGCCATGGGGCATCTTAGCATAATGTACAGGGCTTCTGTGCTCATAAGGGAAAAAAGACGGTAGAATATCAGAGAGAAAACTTCCCATTCGTTTGCAGTTTAGGACTTTTCTTACAGTGAGAAAGAGGAGAAACAGTAAATGATGTGTTAATCACAGCAAATTATTGCATGTTTGCTGTGTGTCAGGTCCTGGGCTAAGTGCTTTTATGTATACTTTCATTTAAACTTCAGACAAACCTGGCTGTTAGGTAAGTGCCACTGTTTTCACTAGATGAAGGGCACAGAGAGGCGTCCAGCCAGCCATCTGGTACGGCCGAGGTCGCAACATGAGTATGTGGCGTGGCCAGGATTTGACGTAGGCTGTCCAAGTGACCGCCCTGTTTCATTTATTCACTCTTCCAGCAAATATTTGAGCTTCTCCAGTGCACCAACCCCAATGTTCTTTGCTCAGTTTACAGGAGTGAGCCAAAAATGATAAGGTGGTGGCCTCATGCAGCTCGCAGGCTGATGCGGCTGATGAAAGCTATTGTAATGAGGACTAAGACATGGAGGTACACGATGCTTTGAGAGCCTACAGTTGGGGGACTTGCCCTAGTCAGGAAGGTCCGGGAGGGCTTCCAGGGGAAATAATGATTAAAATGAGAACCAGTGAGACAGAGAAGGGTGGAGATTATGGGGGAGCCAAAGAAAAGGAACATCACATCCCTGGTGCTGGGATGGACTGTGATGTGTTGAAGGAACTGGATGTGAGTCGAAGGTGCTAGGGTGAGGATGATGCTGGGGATACAGGTTGCAGACAGAATGTCCAGAGATCTGTGCTTCCAGAAACAGTTTTGTTTGTCTGTTTTTATAGTGAAGGGTGTGTGAGACAGGGTCGGGTGGGGTCAGAGGGTGGAGAACAGCATCAGATTTGCATTTGGGGAAAACCACTCTGTGGTGGATTAAGAATGCTTGGGGGCAGCGGGCAGTAGATACAGAAAACTAGGAAGGCAAGCAGTCACTGATTCTCAACAAATAATGAGCATTTCTGCTTCACTTACTTACTGCTGCTCTGCAAGCTAACCTGAAACTTAGTGGCTTAAACAACAACTATTGGTGCAGTATTCTTCCACTTGGGCAGGGCTCAGCAGGGGTGGTTTTCCTCTGCTCTGCAGGGTGTTGGCTCAGGAATGCATTCACCTGGGAGCTTAGCTGTGGCTGGCACATTGGAGATGGCTTCATGTCCACACTTGGCACTTGGTGCTGGCCATGACTCGGCTCTCGAGTTGACTTATGGTGAAAGAGGACACCACCCAGTTCCCTGCTGGCCCAGAAGTGGCCCAGCACTGTTCACTTCTCTGTTTGTCAGAGCGTGTCACGTGGCCAGTCCGCACTTGAGGGAAGGAGGAACAGATGCCACCCTTTGGTCGGGCATGTGCACACAGGAATGGGAGGACTCACTGGTAGCCAGCACTGGAGGCAACGAACCACCATATGCCAGACACAATGCAAGGCACTGAGATTAGAGCACTGTAGGATGCAGAATACATCTCCACTCATATGACGTTACAGAGGGCGACGGTGAGCAAATAAATAAACTAGAGCTGCATCAGGCTTAAGATGCTGAGCACTGAACTGAAACAGTGGTGTAAGAGGGGCTGATAGGTCAGTGGCCATGTTAGTCTGTTGGATTGCCTCTGAGGTGGTAACATTTAAATTGAGATGTTGAAAAGGAGGAGCCAGACATGGGTTAGAGGAAGTGTGTTGCATGTAAGAGCACCAGCCAGTGCCAGGTCCTCTAGGTGGGAGTGAACGAGGCATTGCTGAAAGAAGAGACATGAGGCCAGCGTGGCTGCAGCATGGCATGCGAGGAGGAGATGGAAGAAGCTGTGTAGGGCAGATGAGTGGGGAAGGAGGCTATTACAGAAGACCACACGAGAGGACTGTGGTTTGGACTGTGATGTTCATGGTAGACAGGCAAGGAAAGAAAGGCTTTAAGAGATGTTTAGAAGTTAAAATTAGGCAGCCATCATTGATGGTTTGAGTATGTGATACAAGAGGGAGGGAGTATTTAGAGATGACACCCTCGTTTCTGATACGACATCTCTTGATGGAGGTACCATGGGCTGAGTTAGTGGAATGTTGGGAGACCCCTAGTGTGGAACAGAAAGATAATGAGATTGTGTTAGAAACATTTTGGGTTTTTCAGGTTGGAACCACTTTCATTTATGCTGTAGATGGAATGTTTGTGTCCCCCCCAAATTCAAATGTTAACTCCTAACACCCAAAGCCATGGTCACCTCCCATGGACCTTTGGGAGGTGATCAGGTCATGAGGATGGAGCCCTCTTGAATGGGATTAGTGCCCTTTAAAAGAGGTGCCAGACAGATCCGTCACCCTCTCCTGCCATGTGAGGACACACTTAAAAAGATGATTATCTTTGAACCACAAAGCGGATCCTTACCAGACCCCAATTCTGCTGGCACCTTGATCTTGAACTTCCCAGCCTCCTGAACTGTGAGAAATAAATTCCTGTTGTCTCTAAGCCACCCCGTCTATGTTATTCTGTTACAGCAGCCCCAGTGGACTAAGACAGTGCATTTTTTTCTCTCCTGTAACCAGACAACCCAGAAATTTTTACAGCAGCAAAACTGAGCCCATAGATTGTCGTTGGAATCTTGTAGTTATTCAGAAAGATTTAGTCTTACCATGTGCTCTGATATTTCATTCAGAGAATATCACTGCTGGAGACCATGCCAAAAAAAAAAAAAAAGAGAGAGAGAGAGACCTTATAGTTTAGAAAATAGAGAATACTAGAAATCAGCCAAGTATCACTGCTCCGTCTTTCCTCGTGAGTCTGAGGAATGTGCTTGTAAGAGTAACTCTGGATTTCGTAATGCAGCAATCTGATTTCTTTTTAATCATCGGCTTTTTTGTGTTTGCTGATTTTTTCAGGCTTGTTAATTTGCGCTGTGTCTGCCCATCATCTGTGCAAATTAGCAAGGTTTAACTAGAAATGAAAATGTCAAAGTTACGATATTATTTAAAATTAAAGAATGATTAGACTGGAGGAAAAGAGGCAGACAGAATGCTCTGTGATATGTAAAAGGTGGGAAAGGACAGGGGAAAAATGCAGAAGGACAGTGTGAGAGGATGGGAAATCACTCCTCCTGCTTCTGAGGCCCTGGGCTTGTGATCAGCATGTGACATGGATCTCCAGGATATGGAGTGGACCCAGAACACTCACATATACCACCAGGTGAAGGCAGAAATGATTTTCTAACAGGTCTATAAAATGTATTAATTTTTAAAAGGGTGGTAGGTGGAGTATTTTACCAGGTAGTTTGGGCCCTTCTGCCATGGGTATTAGCTGGTATTCCAGAATTGTGCCCTTTTTTTTCAGTGTTCATCACAGGAATCTGATCATCTGATCTTGTCAGAAGGTTGCCAAAACAAGGGAGGCCTAGATAGAGGGTGTGTGAAAGGTGACGGAGATTTATTTTTCTACCTGGCAAGGTTGTGGACCCCCAGTTCACAAAGGCAGTAGCAAAAATCAACTGTTGTTTGTAGGGATTTATATTCACCCAGCTTATCAAAGGCCTTGGACAGGGATGTAACTTGTGGCACTGTTTGTGGGAGCAAAAGCAATGAAATTCCCTAAATGTCTGTTCAGGATGGAGGGGTTACATTATGGTCCATCCCTGGGGTAGGGGTGGGAACACACAGGGATTCTGCTATGCGACTGTCGGTCGAAAGAACGTAAACCTATATGTGCTGATGTAGAAATAGCTCTTAAGCGACCACGTGGGTAAATATTCTTTGGGTGGAAGGCAGACAAAAAGAAGTATGCATACGCAACCCTGTGACTGTATATGTGTAGAATATTTTGGGAAGAGAAACAAGGCACTGCTAATAATGGTTGCCTTTGGGTAGGGAAATTGGTAGTTGTGGCGGGGGTGGGGGAGATGGAGTTTATATTCCCTGTGTACCCCGTAAGTGCTGTTTATCCTTGTATGAGTATAAAGCCCATTGGAACATAGTCATTCCAGGATGCTGAGGTGTTCTTACCTAATGGGCAGCAGGCCCTGCTGGAAAAGATCAGATACTGGATTTTGATGGTATCTCTCTTAAACCCGTGCTTTTAGTAGGTGTGAAAAAAGGCTGTGATTGCTGATCTCAAAACCCAGTGATAAGAAACAGTTTACTCAGCCCGGATCAACCACTCCTCACTTCAGACCCCAAACTCTGTTTGGCTTGTCTCCTGTATAATGCTAATTTGTTTTATTGACTTCCATTATCTGAATATCAGTTAGAACTCTTTTTTTTTTAGTTGCATGTCATTTAAGATTCAGTCCATAGTGACTTAAGCAACAAGAGACTTTATTTGATTATGTAACCGAATAGGTCAGGTGTAGACCTGGCTGAGCTCAATCTAAGCCCTAAAGCCTCATCTTTACATCACTCCCCTCTGCTTTCTTCCGCAGGACCCCCTTCCTCGTGGTGAATAGCTCCAGCCACTCCTTCCTTGCAACTTCTCAGTTCCAAGGGCAGCAGGAAGGCTCTCACTTGGTGTCTAGGCTTCAAACATTTGCTCTCAAGGCTTGCCTTGGCTCACAGGCTTCTTAGGGGACCTGAAGGGTCAGTTTCCTATTGGCACTTGAGTTAAAATGGATAAATCCCAAGTTCTTACTCTATCCCCGGTTCTTGAATCCTGGAAACACTAAGATGATTAAAATACTCGGGCAGATCTTGGGAGCTCATAGCCCGTTAGAGAAGGTGCAGAAGCTAATGTGGAAACCCTTTTTGATGTGAAATATTAGACGCAAGGGAATTCTGGGGAAGGCTCCTCTCCACCTGGGAATATTAGTAGGGGATTCGTAAGTGAGGTGAGCCTGGCCTGAAGCCGTCTGGGGGAGGCACTGCTGCACACACACACGCAGTGGAGCAGGCTGGGAGTGTTCCAGTATGAGGCGTGGGGGAGCAGATGATTGTGGTTTCCCCCAAGTTCTGCTGATCAGGCTTCAGAGTGGCTGGTGTAGCGTCCTCTTCTCGTCTCGTCCCACCCCCACCCACTGTGGCCAGACTTCCCACGGCAGTCACTCCAGCCTCAGGACATTGGCGTGTTTATTTCCTTGCCCTCGTTTGGCAGAGACATTTATTACTTGGTATGTTAGTTACTTCTCTCTCTTCCCCAGTTCCCTTTCTTGTTCATTGTCTGGGCTGCACAATTAGTGCCCTATTATCAAGCACTTGTCTCCCCCTCTAGCAGAGGGGTTGCGTTCCAAGGACAGACTTTGTCATCAGAAACTTTGTCCCTAGCTACAGAAATAATGGAGGCAGCGTAGGGCTTCGTTCGAGGAAGACTGAAAGGCGGTGGGTTCAGCATGAAAAGATCAGCCAACTTTTGTGCTGGAGAACACAATACAGTAGTCCTGAACCTGACAAAGGCAAGGAGATGAGGGGAGGGAGGAAGCAGCTAGATTTGTGGCTTAGGCGGTGAGGAGGAGGGGAGAGGGCCTGGGCCTGTATTAGATGATGCAGTCAAATTCTGTTAGAATGGTCTGGGGGTCAGGTGACCCTACTTTACCTGAGCTAGACCTGCGGGAAGGAAGACTGTGCCGGCTTGAAGCAGATCATCACTGGAGTGTTAGTCAGACACGCTCTTCTCAGCACCTCCTTGCTGATACTTCCTGGAATCTGAACTTGAGCACAGCCCAGTCTGGGACCTAAGGGATCCCTTTCTTGTTCCCGTCACACACCTAAGTCTGGCCACTCTTTAGCGAGCCACAGGAAACCAGGAGGACGTGCAGCTTTCCACCTCCGCTCATGGTACAGCAGAGAGGGGCCAGTACCAAAGAGGGAGATGAATCTGCACCCATGGATGTGTGGCTTCTCATTAGTGAGAATGGAGAACTCTGCTGGGGTGAGAAGCCGAGCGATCTCCTTTCTGCAGGTGCTCCATCTGCCAAGCCAAGAAAGACCATGGCCGCGAGACTTCCACATCCAGAAGTAGACTTGAATAGAGCCCTTCCTTACCACTTTGGGAAATGTCACTCTTGAAAGGGAGTCAGCAAGAACATGGGGAGGACTTCTGTGCTCTCCACTGATGCCAAATTGTAGTCAAAAAATGAACCAGTGTCACCCTTTAACAGCAGGCTGAGGTCTTCACCCCAGATAGTTATCAGAAGCTGACAGCGGAAATGTGTTCTCTTTGGCACAACTCTTGAGTGCAGCTCATCTGTATGAAAGGGTTCTTGTGGTCAGTGAGGATGAAGGACCTACAGGAGAACTTCTAGTTTTGAAGGCGAACAAGGCCCTGAGACCTCTGTGAGAAAACTAAAGAAGGGTGGTGGGTGTTAGTTTGGGCACAGGTATGGAAACTTCCAGGTCTTCACTGTAGCCCGGAGGCCACTTTCTGCTGCTTGTCCCACCTTTGCATACTGTGAGACCCCCGGAGGAGGCAAGGACCAGATTGGTTCTGCTCAGAGCTGTTGGACAGAGTCATCCACTTAGCCTTATGTGGACAGTACAGTTGACCCACCCACGATGCCGAGGGCACTGCCCAGAGTAAATTATGCATATTATTTTTCACTTTCATTGCTATTTAAATTTTCCCCAGTGATCTATTTATCAAGGTTTTCCTCTTCACTCTCCTCTAATTAGAGATGCTGTGGCACAGAAAACCCATTATTCTATGCGTATAGAATGTTGTTAGATACAATACTGCCTTGTTCAGGGGTTATTTTTTGGGTGTATGCCTTATCTTAAAGTCACTCTAAAATCCCAGTGGGTAGGGAACCTGTCTTTTAAGAATCTTCTGATTCCTGATTTAGAATGTGTAATAGGTGCTTTATAATTGATTTTGTCCCCAGTGAGACTCTTAAGCTTTCTTGAGTACAAGAACAATGCCTCAGATTTATTCACCTCCTCTGCCAGGGTGCCACACACAGTAGGTCTTGTCTTGGAGGCAGAACTGTTATGAACAGCAGCGTTAATGATGCAGACACCCTGTAAAACGATGCTCCTGTAACAATTCCTGGCTTTGGACTTAAGCCCGGTGAAAGCACGTTAATGGGTATGAGTTTTCCCTTGTAAGGTTTTTCCCTCTTTGTCTCCTTTCTATTTTTTGGTACAGGAGCAGGCTCTGTCTCTCTGTGGGGAGGCAGCAGACAGCTTCAGTGAGTACAAATGTTAGAGCCTCATGGGGAACGTAGCCCCGGAGATAATCATATGTACCAGTGATCCGTCAGTAGATTCTATTATGCGTGTGGTTCTTTTATCAAAGGAATTAAGTTTTCTTGATATGTTAGAAAATAACACTTTTTTGGCCAACTCTGGAATGGATGAATAGATGTTTTGGATATCTGTCTGGATAGATGGCTTGGGTTGCCTTTTTTTTTTTCCCCCTTGGATTTTGATAATTCCAGATTCAAGAGTACATTTTCTCTTAAATTGTATTTTTAAACGATCACACTTTCTGGGTGGACAGTAATTCTTCTAAAAAAGGAAGTAAATCATATCCTCACACTTTTTTTTTCCCCCAAAACTCTTAGTCTTTAGAAGTACTTGTCAATTTTTTTTTTCTTTCTTTCTCACTCTCCTACTTTTGTATTTGCCTAGAAAGATTCTCAGATGCATTTGTTGGAAGGAAGTATTCTTTAGATAGATAGGTGCAATAGAATTACCACTTCACCTCTTGAATTTGGGAGGCTGTCACTTGCCTAATGGCATAATGATTGTTTTTCACCCCTTGTCACTTTAGAATAACACTTTCCAAAACTCCCAGAAAAAGTCAAAGATGAAACATGACAATCGAGGGAAATTCATTGGCCACTTCAACAATGTGCCCAGCCCTACTTTTAGGGGGGCCCGATCTGGGGTTATCTATCCTGTAAAGAAACCAGCACCCACCCAGTCCCGACACATTGCACCCCATCCCTGCTGAGACCAGGTTACAAGATCAAACCCTCATCCCTCTTCGTTGTGAAGCTGGACTTCCCATTCACCGAAAGCATAAATCCTTTGCATAATATTTTTACGCTTGTTTTCCTCCTGCGGGTAAAAAAGCCCTTATTTGGTGCCTTCCCTCTTCTGTGGTGGGATTGACTTTTCAGGGCAGATGAGAATTTTGGAGATAATTGCTCCCCTCCTCCCTTCCTGTGACTCTAACGACTGCCAAGTCCCAGTGCCACTTTGATAAAAACATTTTCAGAGCTGCTCGCCTCTGTTGCCTCGGTCTGCCTTGTCTTAGAGGCACATCATTTTTGTACATCAGTATTAACAATTCAAACACCCTGAAATGCTAATAGCACTAGTAAGCTTTTAATTCCATGGAATTTATTGCTTGCTGTATTTCCATGAATTTATAACGCTTTGATTCTTAAGAGCCCCATTTAATCAGTTTTGCCTGGCACGGAACATAATAAACAACTTGCCGGTGAAAAAGTGCCACTTGGGGGAGGCTGCTAACAAGGAAGTTAAATGCTTCTGCCACTAGCAGTTTCTTCGCTGTATTTTTCATGAGCTGTAATGTACTTTGCTGGCTTCAGAGCGGTGGTTAAATGCAGGGACAACCCAGCCCCGCTCGAACACTCAGAAGCTCAGACTTTGCTGGGTGTCTTTGGGAAAAGCCTGGACGAAATCAACGCTTTTAGCCTTCTTTTTTCCTTCTCCTCTAGCTTAATGGCTTCTAATACTTTTTCATTATCTTTACCTTAATCTCTTAGCATATGATTTATGGACTGGAATGGTGAGTGATATCAGTGGGCAAAAACAATCATTAGAGGCTGTTAAGGAACATTTATTGTTTATTTGGCTGCCTGTCTATAAATGTACACATGATGGCCCTAATAGCAAAATATCAAATTATCAAGTGCTTTAAAGCAGAAAATGTCATTTGTTTCTCAAAACTGCACCAACTTTATATAATTGCCCTTTTAATTATCCCTAGTGGCCCATGAAATTTGCAAAATAGAGCATCAAAGCTTTGATTTACTTACATGTTGCACTTTGGCGGGATTCTTAATGAATATTGTTTAGTACTAATTCTGAGATGAAATTTGTAAATGTTTATAGTGAGGGACTTAGAAGTGGGGATGGTGAGAGGTTAAGTTGAGGGGGAGGGAGCCTGATAATAAAACTGAATCAATTGGGTCCCTCAGGATGGAACAGTATGGCCACATTCTTGGACCTAACATTTTGAAAAATCCTTTTTATTGTGGAGTTGTATTTTTAATTAAGGTCTAAGTGAATACAATACACCTTAAGTTTAGTTTTGCAGTTTCTTTTTTTGTTCTGCCCAATTAAGTCATTTCATTGTTGCTTTCCTAGGGCCTTGGAGGGGTAATTTGTTTCCTGGCAATTTTGGATTGGGGTCAGCCGCTTCTTCAGAAATCTCAGTCTATGAGTTGACATTCAGAACTAGGTCTCTGAAAGCTCATCTTTTAGAGATGGTTTTTGCAGTTGTAGACCTGCAGGCTGATTCCAGACTGAGGTTTGGAGCCCTGGACCCCACTCTGAGTTTAAAGCCTCTTTAGACTGTTTTGTGTCATCTTCCTTGATGTGTGTGCACCGTCGTGTCCCCATAGATGAAAAACAAACAACCACTCTGAGTCACTGTAAGCCCAGGAGGGGTCGGTGTGGATAGTGCTGCCGGAGAGTGCATTTCCGTCTCTCTGCATTCAATCACCTTCCCAGATTTTTGTCTTCACTCTGCAGAGATGAAATGCGGGGCTCCGTCTTGGGTAATAAGAGAAATAGTGATACGGGACGGCGATAGGGAGGCCCTGGGATTTGACTGCAGGCTGATTCGCCGGGCACAGGAAGCCCTATCAGTGCTCACTGATGGAGATATTAAATAATCCTGGTGGGAAGGTGGACACCTGTGGAACATCACTTGTTAGGCGTCCCCAGGTTGACAGCGCACAGTGATAACCGCCCCGTGGGTGTGGCATGCCTCCTCCCAGCTCCCTCGCCCGGTGATGAGAATGGCACCAGGGACGGAATCAGGAGACTAACAGAAGTCTATAAGATTACATCTCTTATTTCCCCTTCTTCCACCCGACTTGACACTCGGTCGGAGGGGCTGGCACAGCGTGTCTCCCACAAACCCATGTTGGTTGTTGCCTGTTAACTTGTTCTTCTCAGAGTGATGGTGAAAAGATTGTTTCCTCTCTGTCTCCCTGATACGGAGGGGAAGAGGATCAGCCTTAGTTACTCAGCTCATCATTTTCTGAGGGGTGCTTCATTACCCTCCCCCTTCTACCAGTCTTCTAGGGCTTTCCCCACCCCTGGAGTCTCTGAAATACTCTTTCGAGGTTCCCAGGCACCTCAGGGTACTTCGTCTTAAGTCTCTGTGATGGGACTGTACCAACGACTAGAATTATTTTCTGCCTCCTTCATCTAGCTGTTGGCAGTTGAGAAGCAGAGATAATCTCAAAGTTACTGGATCGCAGGCATTTCCAGCGATCTGTTAGCCTTGTCTGCCAGAGGTAGTAACATTTGCTTGCTTCCAGTCTTTTGTCTTTACGCCCCCTCTCCATCTATTGTCTCTTTGGCAAATTGTATCTCCATTCTTCCTTTTCAGTATGCGACCTTGTCCTTTCTTATACAATAGTTGTTGTTTTCTGTCCCCCACATTAGTGAGGGGGTTCGTACCTGCCTGTTTCCATTTGCAGGTGCTGTTCTGTGTGCAGTCACCTGGCCAGCCCTCTGGTGCACGACTTTTGTGTCCTTCTGTGGCCTCGCTTTGACAGTCCCAGAGCATCCAGACATTGGCCTTTTCCCTTTGGTTTTTCTTTTGGAATCTCTTCCACCTGAATCTGCTGTAAACTCCTTTAAATTTTTTAAAATACTGGATCTCTTCTACACACAGTTATGAAAGCGAGACCCCTTTCACAAGAGAGAGCTGGGCCACTTTCATTACTTTAAGTCTCCCGATATACTAGTATGCAATGCAAACACAACACAGATTTAGGATATTTCTGGTATCTTCTCAATGTTTACCTTAAATAAGTTAATGTTTTCACACACACAACATATGATGCATATAATAGCGTGGCTCACATGATTTACCCAGAATACTGCTTCCGATGTATTTAGATGATGTGATCCCACCATGGAGCTGTTTCAAGTTCTTTGATGAAGATTTGGATTCCTTGTGTTCTGTCCTTGTGTTCTGTGGCTGAAGGTTAAACCTGATTTGAGGAGAGCATTAAAAGCTCAAGTTTGTGACTCTTTGTGGCTGCGAGTCATGGACCGGGGACTTCCTTACCTCCCCCCATGATTGTCACAATTCCACACACTTTGCACTCTACTTCCCCCCTTTCTTACTGGCCCTTCTGCCTCTGTGTCTGTCCTTACACCCTGAACAAATTCTTCTCTGTTGTAAAAATGAACCTGCCCTTTGGTGGGTGTCAGAACCAGCGCCATTCCCCCTGCTCTGTGCCTCACTGTTGGTCCGGATGATGTCAGAGTCATTCCATCTCCGAGTCCCCTGCTCTTCAGAGCCTTGTTCTCAACTTTGGCGCCCTCACCAGTTTCCCAAGATGTGACAGGAGTGCATTTGATGCTCCGAGTGCCATCGTGGCTTGTCAAGTCTTTCCTCCTACATGGTTCTGATGAAGTTTATCACTATATATTTGTCACTTAGGTCTCCATTTCCTTCATACTTCACCAGCTCTTTTGGATCTGCTTTTCATGTGCTCGTGCTTTTTGGTGTAAATTATCATTGCGACATTACTAAGCTCACAGGTCACCGGGACAAGGGTTAGCCTGGGTGGCCCAAGTTGGCTTCTTTTCTGCAATGTTCCACATCTTCTGTTCTGTGCCTCTTTGAGAGAGACAGAGACAGTTGGACAGACAGGTTCTTTCTCAAGTCAGCCAGTTTCCTAGGTCTTTAACTCACATTTGGCTGTTTCCTCCTAGAAGGAAACCTTTTAGTTGGCTTTGGGGACTGGAAGTGAGATAAGGGGCAAGAGAATACTAGCACTGGGTACTGCTGATCTGATGAGGGGTTTGCCTCAGGGCTTGCTACCATGGGATTTCTGGAATGCAGAGCCATTCTTCTGTTCAGGTCTTGGGTCTTCTTTGTTATCAGGGAGGTGGAATAACCCCTTCTCTTCTCTTTCTTCTTGCCTGTGCCTTGTCTCCCAGTGGAGTTCTCATCTGGTCACTTGTGGCAGGTACCTAGTACAGCCCGAACATGGTTCTTAGCAAATTGGGCCGATTGTGTTGCTTTTGGTCAAAGTTGTGGTGGCGGTGATTGTTCGACCAAAGAGAAGCGATCCAGAAATTTCTTGAGAGAGAGAGAAGAAGGCACAGTTCTATCTCCCTTTGTATCCTGGTCTGCCACCACTAGGTTCCTGGAGTCGAGGCTAATACCCCACAGGGTACAGTGGCACTCTCCTGCAGCCTAGGGAGGGAGCTCCTGACTGTGTGACTGGCAAGGCATGTGAGGCTCGAGTCGGATGGGCCAGCTCTGCATCCCAGCTCAGCATCCTCCCTACTGTGGGGTCTTGTGCAAGCTCCTTGACCTCTCTGAGCTTTTCTTCCCTTATCTGTAAAATTGGAGAAACTCGACCCATTTTTGTTTTAAAAGGTTGCTCTGAAAATGAAATGCCATGATGAGCATAAAAGCAAGAGATCAGGGCCCAGTGCATGAAACGTCCCGGTTACTCTACATGTTCAGAGTACTCAATAAAAGGTTACGTCACTCTGTACACCCAACCGAATGGCAGTGTGATAACTGTTCAGTGGACAGTTTTGTGCTTGGCCATCCAGGGTAGAGGGCCAATGACCAGAGCACTGGGAGCCTCCTTGCCCTTCTATCTAATACACTGTTCAGCGAACTAGCTGAAGAGGAATGAGGGACAGGTGCCAAAGCAATTAGGGAATCCAATCAGATCCCCTATACGTAGCAATGTTTTTGGAGTTATTAGGACTTAAGATTTGAACTAATTTTCCTAAAAGGCCCTTCCTGGCTCTCCATTCCCCATGTCAGAATTTTATGGGTCTTGGATTTCTCATTCTCATTTGACTGCATTCTGGAATTACGAATTTTGCATTTGTTGGCAGTTTACCATAAGTACTCCATGGGTCTTCTGAAAGATGTGTTTTGGAAAACATCACTTGTTTGCTTTCCTGTCAGAGCACAATAGTGTCTTTAGAAGTCATTGCAGGGCAGGTCTCCAGGACTGTTGGGTGTCCAGGGTAAGATGACAAGCATGGTGGCTTGATCGTGGGGCCACCATTGCAAACATTACACTGAAGATTAACTTCTCCATTGGATATACATGCCCACATGTTTTTCCCCCCTTAAAACTATCTCTGGACATGTAACTCATGGTTGATCATATGGAAGTGTTAAGTCACTGAATGACATTTTTCTAGACAAATGTCTTCTCAAAATCTGGGCTTCCTTTGTATGTGCTCAAGTTGGCCGTTATTAAGTAGCTTTGCATTGGATTGGAAAAGGACTAAATCTCCACTAAGGAGTAGCTTCTGTGGGACCAGAAACTGGGTACATGGAGCAGCTTTATGTAGAAACAGGTACCTGTCACTTTTTCAAAGACAATTTCTCTAACTCTTTCCAGGTTAGACTCCCTGATTTTTATTTTACTTAGGGTCCTATATTTTCCTCTAGCACTTAAGATTATGAGCAATTTTTTTTTGAAGCTATTCTTTTAGCATGCTGCTATCTACAAAGATTGCAAGCTCCCAAAGGGTCAGGATCCGTAATCACTTCTGTATGTCTAGCACATCACTAAGACTCTGGCACATGGTGGGACTTGACATACATATTCATTGAACACTGAGTAGAAGAGCGAGCATTTTTATTCTTCACTTACGGGGAGTTTTCCATGACTGTGTTTCAGTTAGGATGGAATTTGGGTGCAGTCAACAAAAACCTAACTACAGTGACCTGATCCAGGGTTTGGCAAACATTTTTTTGCACAGAACTTGACAACAGATATTTTAGGCTTTTTCAGGCTATACAGTCTCTTAGAACTACCCACCTCTGCTGCATGAAAGCAGCCATAGATAACGCTTCAGTCAACGGGCATGGCTATGTTCCAATCAGACTTTAGGTCAACAGGCTCCAGGTTTGGCCCACAGGCCACAGTTTGGAGTCCCCTGACGTAATCAAATTGGGGTGGTGGTGGTGGTGGTTCTAGACAAGAAGTTTGGAATCAGGCCCTTCGTGGCTGGAGTACATGTTTAAGGGAGTCCTCCAAGACTGAACTCTTTCTTGCTTGTCCGCCCACCAGGTTTAGCATGTGGCTTTTGTTCTCATAGTCACAGCGTTGCCCCTGTATTTTTAGACATCAAAGGTGTGATTCCAGGCATGAAGGAGGTGAAAGTGCAAAGGACAGAGGTATTATTTCTTTCCAGATTTTGCTTCTTTGTCAAATGAAACTTATTTTCCGGAGTTTGCCTTCTTACTTTGGAAGACACGCTCTTCCTTTGATTTGCTGTCTGAATGTCATTGGCTGGGACTGTGTGTCAGGGCTACTTCCAGTGACAAGAGAGCCTGAAACTGCAACATGGATGGACCTAGAGATTCTCATACTAAATGAAGTCAGGCAGAGAAAGACAAATATCAATAGGATGTCACTTATATGTGGAATCTTAAAAAAAATGATATAAATGAATTTTTTACAAAACAGAAAGAGACTCACAGACATAGAAAACAAACATGGTTACCAGCGGGGAAAGGGGAGGTAGAGGGATAAATTAGGAGCTGGGCATTAGGAGACACAAACTACTATATATAGAAGAGATAAACAACAAGGTCTTACTGTAGAGCTCAGGGAAGTATATTTAATATCTTGTAATACTGTATAATAATAAAGAATATGAAAAAGAATATATACATATAACTGAATCTATAACTGTACACTAGAAACTAACACAACATTGTAAATCAACTAAACTTCAATTAAAAAAAAAAAGAGAACCTGAAACTACAGATATTTTATTTGAGCACATTGCTGCCCAAAGTTAGGATTCTGGTGCTGGACAAAGGAGGGTGACTGGAGTTTGTGTAAGTGACTAGCAAGGTCTACTGTGCTGTGGGTTTGAAACTGTCCCCTGTGTCCCCCCACCTCCCCAACTTCTTTCCATTCGGGGTTCTGTGTGAAGCATAAGAAGCACTGGTGAAGCACCTGTTTGGCAGCTTCAAATCTCAGTTCTTCTACTCATGGCCCCTGTGACCTTGGCCTCAGTGTCTCTCAACTTAAAAAGAGGAACAGGAGTAGTACCTACCCTGGTGTTGAGAGGAGTAAGTTCTAGAAGGCATAGGAAGCATTGAGCGCTATGTCAGAACCATGGTAAATGCTCAGTAAATGGTGGATGTCATCCTTATGACTAGTATGAATGTACATATTATGTTTTATCTCTACTTGCCCTTTATAACACAAATACATTTATAAAAAACAGAAGAAAATAAAGGAGTAATGAATATAAGCCTTCCAGCTAAAAGTGTGAGGAAGGATTTGGGGGGTACTCTTCATAGTCCCAGGTGTTCCAGAAGTTTGAGAGCTTTTAAAAAGACCCCAGCCTGATTAGACCACAGAGTTTGCAATAAACCACAATAGAACAATAAAACCCCAAATCCCCAAATCCTAACCATGGTTACCCCCACCTGGCAGCTGCTGAAATTCCCACTTGTCATGATTTTGCGTTGACCAGGTTTTGTTGTTTGATCTTAGTTATTAAGTGTATTTCAGTCCCTCCGGGCTGGTATTCCACGAGAGGGGAAGTGACTCTGCCGAAGACTGAGTTCCATCTGCGATGTGTACACAGCAGAGAACTCTATGCGTTACCTGCCAGCACCCTGCATGACTCCTCCCAGTACAGATGTGGACAGAGGTGTTCTCAAGAGCAGGGCAGGTGGAAAATGCTGGTCTTGAGTGCTCCTTGCTGAGATATTCCTGAGTTTGAAAGACTCTCTTTGGGGGTTTCCTTAGCATTTTCAGCCACTGTATGAGAAGTTTTTTTTCAGGGGCATTGGGCTACAAGGGCTAGCTGTTCTGTAAAGGGAGACCTGACGCCACCCAGAGATTCCAGTCTGAGGCTCATGAACCAGGTGCCTTTGCAGTGGCTCAGGGTCTCCTAGGTCACATCACAAAAGCAAAAACCTTACTGGGATAACCTTGGGAGGATTATTTCTGAAACCAGTCACAGTTCTACAGTAACCACCCAAGAATCATTTTTTTAAAAAGTAAAAGCCAAGCCTCAAATGAGCAGAGCTCCAGCGGAAGTCTCTTCCCCGAATCCATTACGCAGGAGATGAGCTGGGTAAATCCTGAGGACTCTCATTTAGACTCTGACCCTCACTCAGCAAGGGGAGTGATTTGTTTCCCACGTTGGTTCTCTGCCCACCTTTTTGCGAACCTTTTAATTTAAAAGAGACAGTGATTAATGATGCTTTTGATCCACTGACTTTTTTTTTTTTTCTTTTAAAGGGCACTCTCTTTCTCTTCTACATAAATTTGATGTTGGAAGTAAACCACGAGTATAAAAAATATATTGCTTACTTATTTCTGGGTGTGTTAGGCATATACTGACCGTCTCTCCCTGACCCCACAGTATGACAGTCAAGGTGCAGGCTGGGTTCACATCTTTCTTCCGTTTCTAGCATTCCATGTCTGATATGTAGTAGGGATTTGAACAAATATTTGTTGAGTGAGCAAACAGGTGAATGAATTAATAAATGTTACTTAATAATCAAGACTTGTATGAAGGCAGTTCCAAAAGTGTGTTTCCAGGTCATGTGTGTGTGTGCACCTTCTCATTGAGAAATAATGAATATTCTCTAGGCTGTGCCAGCGGGCTTTGTTTTGAGCCTGTGATGGTTCAAATTAAGGTAGTTCACAGTGCAAGAGCTTTCTGCCTACGTCCCCTTGGGTAGTTACATTGGTGTTTCCTGTTTGGGCTGGCTGTCAGGCCAAGAGACACTGATTTTGAAGTCTGTGAATTTTTTATAGTCATCTTTGACTGCTTCTTAGTAACACAGCTTTAGTCTACAGAGCGTGCTGACCTGTCTTGCTGTCTGTGCCTCTTTCATCGCGGGTATGTAAAGCTTGAAGCCTAAGAAGGGGATCACAGCATCACATCAGATCTTATTAGCAAGTGTAGATTTTCTGGTAACGCTTTGGTCCATTTCTCTCATAATGTTTCTTTCTGGGTTTTACCCTTTTGCTCAATTTTATGTTTTCCTATTTAAACATGTGAAAGTACAAGAATTGGTCCTGGTTCCAGACTGCAGGACTAGAAACTAAAATTTAAAGAAAAAGAAAAAATAGGTTTTTTGGTTTTTTTTTTTTGATAGTGGTTTATATTGTGTTGAAAACTTGGTGATAATTTATTAAAAGTAGCATTAGTTGTATAGGTTTATTAAATAGAGAATACAGTCTAAAAGGAGTAAATGATACCTTGTGTGATAAATACCCTTCTTATCTTAAAGTCTATTACGAGGGGCCCATTCTGTTTTACCTGCCTGTGCCCTGGGAACTCCTGTTTAATTTAAAAAGACACCCAAAAGAAGGAGATGCAGTTAATGGTTGAACAAATTCCCAACTTTATTAGTAATTTACACTTCAGAGAATGATAGATGGTATAGGGTTGAAAACTCCTGGTTACCAACAGGTAATATACCTAAATTCTAATTTGGGTTTTGCCCCTGCCTTCTGGTCGCCTCTATTGTTTAATGAACGGAAAGGTGATGGTCTGGTTGCACTGGGTCCTTTTTGAGGTCCATTCCCACGTGTAGCAGCTTTGCGGCCACCTGAAAATAGTGGCATTGCCACACCTTCCATGTAGCATCTCTAGTGTGGTCCATCTGCCCATTCCACTCATTGTCTTTGATGCATTTCTGCCCCAAGAGGGCAGATATCATTTTAAATTTAAGGTGACCCTGCCAATCTACTTGGTGTCAGGTTCCTACATGAAAGGCATTCTTGCTTATATTTTCAACGTGGAAATAAAGGAAACAAACCGAATTGTACATTTTGAATCTGGAGATTTTTTTTTTTTTTTTCATCTTTCGTAACCAGCCATTCAGGTCTTGCCCAAATTCTGGGTCACCTTTTGGTGGTTTTTGCCTTGTGCTTGTACTCTCCCACTGTTTGCTTTCCTTTGAGTTTTAGTCTTATTTTCACCTTGAAACTGTGGGTTAAAAATTTATTCCAAATACTGTAGATACAGAAAAATTAAATTAGCTAACATTGCGTCCAGTATTTAGGAACATATGGATGCTCACCGGACTTCTCCCAAAGTGTAAAACACAAACATGGAGAGGAGCTGGCAGAAATGAACCATGACATCAGTTCTTTGGCCAAACATGGCCAGAAGTGCCCTCTGCTTAAAAGAGCAACAACAAACAACGATGGCGTGCCCATTTCTTCTCTGCATCCCCTCCCTTGGCCCTACATCTTAGAAAGTGTCTGTAGTTCCCTGCTGCCCCTTCCTCACCTTGTCCTTCAGCTCCCCTACCTAGTTGGGTGGCATCCGGGGCCTCCAGCAGACCTCTGCTCTCCATGCCCCGACAGCTGCTTTCCTGTGGGAGTGATCTGGGCTCCCTTTTCTTAAGAGGCTGGCACATAACTGGCAGGTCAAGTCCACATGGGGAGGCACTGCCCTGCCCACGGTGTCTGCGGGTTAATATGTAGTTCTGAGCGATAGACACTGTCTTGTATGTAGACCTTCCATTGGTTCATAGGCATTTTTGTTTTATTATAAACCTATTTCTGTTAGCTTTTCTTGCCATTGGTCTATCCACAAACCATCCAGTTCATCTATATGAAGCTGGGAGCTGACTGGAGTTGGCCCCTTTTACCAAATGCCGTGGGGGTCGGTTTGCTTCCAACATACAGATCATAGAATTGGGAGCAGAGTCATTTGGGACCTTGGGACTCATTGTCCCCCATCCTCGGTAGAGAACCCTAGGGAAACAGGAGGAACACTAACAGGTCACCTCTATGGAGCGCTGTGTGTGCTGGGAGCCATTGTAGACTCTTTATGTCTACCTTGTCTTTCAGTCCTCAGAGCGTCCTTATACAGAGGTCCAGCTGTTGGCCCATTTTACAGACAATAACACAAAGACACACAGAGCGGTGAAGTAACCTCTACGAGGTCACAGTCTGGTATCTGGGCCTTAAGCCTGGGCTTCTGGTTTCCATGGAAAGACTTTGAATGACACGCCCACCCTGTCCTTGGGCAGCTCGTGTCATTCTTAGAGCTCTTGATGGAAAGGTTTCTCTGGGGTTGAAATCCACTTTGTGGATATTGTCAGTGATGGTTCTGGACACAGAATCATTTCAGCTCAAAACAAACAAACAAACAAACAAATAAATAAAATTCATTCCCAGACTTAGGGCAGAATCAGAGCTCCCCCCCTTTCTCCATTCCCTCACCCCCACCCACTGCATCCTCCCCATGGCCAAGCACTATTTATTGAACCTCTGCAGTCTCTCCCTGCTTTCTGTTCTTCTTGTCATTGCCTTCCCTGCTGCAGAATGAAGACTTGGCTCCTGAGCGTGGCCTTCAAGGCTCCAAGCCCTGACCCCATTCTGTCTCTTCTGTTCCTCCACCAGATCCTCACCAAATAACTGGGTGCCTCTCGTAGGACTGGCCTCCTTCCAGGAGTTAGGATGGACACGGGAGTGATAGATTCCAACTTGGTCCCTGTCCTTGGGGAACGTACATCCACCCACTTCTACCCTTTATTTTTTGCTCTGCTCTTGAACTTGTGCAGCTCGTTATTGCTTCCTTCAGGTTTGGATGCCAGTCCCCCCTCCCTGCGCCATTAACATCCTACTCATCCTTCAAGGCTTGGCTCGGATATCACTTCTGTGAAGCCTTTTCAATTTAAACCAGCCTGTGTGACTCACTCCTTTGTCTGGGCTCCCATAAGTGTGTGTTTGTATTTCATTATAACCTTTGTTCAAGTCTGCTCTGTATTTTAGTGTGTGCTTTTCAGATCTGAAAGCCACAACTTCTTGCCTGAAGGTAAGAACCTAAGCAGTTTATTTTTGTGTGCCCCAGAGCACACTAGGTAAAGAGGAGGTGCTCCTCAGATGTTACTGGACACAGTAATAATAATTATCATTGTGTTGAGGGCCTACAGTGCTTCAAGACTGCTAGATATTTTGTGTTTATGGTCCCTTTTGCTCCTGCCAGCTAGTTTGTGTGTTACAGGTAGGATCACTATCCATCTTACAGATGAGAAAACTGCAGTCCAGCAAGGTGATGTGACTTGCTCAGAGTCACTTGGCTTCTAAGTGGAAAGGTAGGCATTAGTCAGGGCTGCCTGGTTGTGAAGTCCGTGTCCTTTTCACCAGGATACCTGAGAAATACACAGTGGCAGTTGCTATGGCTCCTGGACGTCCAGATGAAGACTCCACATCCCTTCACTAGATACTAACGCGGCTGAATTTCTTCATCTTTCCACATCCTGGCAGCACCCCCTTTGTACCCTCCTCTTCTTTTTACTCAATCTATATATTTGGTATATCTTATATCTCTAAAACTGAGCTGCCAAACAATACAAAGAAGATTCCTGATATGCAGATTTGGCCCCTGGTCTTTTTGTAATGACTGTTGGCCAAAATTTTCTGTTGAATTTAAGAGCAGCCATGAATAGCATAGGAGCACAGTATCATGTGTTATGAATCATACCAAGCATGGGTTCAGTTAGCTCAGCTCCCTTCTTGAGCCAGTGTGAAGTGAGGGTTCCCCATCATATGGGTTGAATTCTTTGGTTGCAAGCAACAGAGTTGACCTCTGGCCAACTCAAAGGGTAAAGGGTTGCTGGAACATTAGCCAGTAGCTCACAGAATGGCCAGAAGATTGGGAATGGGTAGGAGGCAGGACAATTCCAGTGTATAGGCAGCTTGAACGACTTGATTAGCTCAACGTCACTGCTATGATCAGTGCTCCCCAAGACATTTTTCTGTCCTCGCATCAGTCTACTTGGACGAATCAGATGGGCCTGGTTTGTGTCATGTACCTACCCCAGGACTATGAGACGGCAGGGAACCTGACTGAGGAATGCCACTCTGCTTGCAACAAGGGGGAAGGAGTAATTCCCCAACAGGAAGTTGAAGTAAGGATGGATTCTGGACAGCCCCCCAAGTTCAACAAATACCAGCTGTCCCTGAATTCTCCATGAGGAGTAGCATTTATTGAGATGTGCAGAGTTCTGCTCTATAAAGTCTTACCTTTGTAGCTTTCCTTCCTAACTGGAATCTTGACTCTGTCATTGATGGTATCAGGAAACCTTCCATCTTTACATAGTAGCAAGTTTGAAGAACCTACCTTTTTCTTGTGTGGCTCACCCAGTATTTAAGTCACTGGGAAAGATGGAATAATGTACCCAGACCTGTAGCTCGCTTACTGCTGAAAGACTTTACTCCAGCAAGTTCTAATAAAACCCAAGCTCTAAAAACCCCTCATCAAATAATGAAAGAGAAATAGAGTAAATGCACAATTCATGAGATTAATATAGAGCAGGAAGACAATCTTTTTTTTTTTCTAATAATCTTTACTTTTATATCCTACTTTATGTGGGTGCTGTTTAATTTCATGTTCATTTACTTTAATTACTTCTTGCATGTAGTTTGTGGGGAAGTTTGCCATTTTCCAACATCTAAAAGATGGCTTACTCAAGTTTCGTTTCAGACCCTGTTAGAATTAATATATAATAAAACTCAATGTGGATATTTCTCATTTTTCACCTCAAAGGATTATTCATCATAGTAGAATCAGTTTTTCCAGGGAGATTTTATCAGACTTACAAGCCAAATTAGTTGCATGCATTTCTTCTGCTAATAAACAGAGAACCTTTACCCTGGAAGCATCTCTACACTGAATTCCAGTAATTCAATGTTTCCTCGCCTCAAGAGATCAACCTATAAAGGAATAAAAATATACATTTATTGGCCTAAAAGGAGATTGTTGACATGGGAGAATTTGAGAATAAAAGGAAGATCATAAAGTCAAAATATTAATATTGAATCTATGTTAGATTTTTTTTTAAAAAGGGCAATTTTGGAGGGATAGGTTTAATTCTCCCCTACCCCAAGCAGAGCATTTTGTGGGGCAGATCTTTATGTGTTTGTAGTTGCGTTTATTTGTGTATTACACACAAGGGTGATGCAAGATGAGTAAGGGACTAGTATATACTTCCCTAAGAAGTCTTGTGTTTCTTTTTAAAAAAAAAATTTTTTTTTAAATCTTTTGGGTGTTTCTAATTTAGAAGCTAATGGCCGTTGTGGTAGGATCCGGCCAAGCTGGCCGGTGCCTGGTTTGATCTCTGCCTCCGTTTTGATTTGCCTCATGATCTGTAGGTCCAAGGTTAATTGTGGGAAGATTTTGGCCATGGAACTCTGACAAGCCCTTGCACGAATGCAAAGGGGATGCAGTCTCTTTCAAGTGCATTTATTTCGGGGTAGGTGTGATCCTGTGACTCACTGCCTGGTGGTAGTAGGCTCGAGGGTTCTTTGGGTGAGTTAGTTCTAAATCCTCCTTTTAAGTTCAGTCCAACTTGCCATGACCTTCTCAAGCTGCTTGCTCACAAGTATTTCAGATGTTGAGACTCTGGGCATTTTGTCTAGTTCCTCACCGAGAAATGCTTTCTTCTGTCTCTAAGATATGGCAGATCTGACCCTAGAGGAGAGAAATGAGCTTGGATTTCCTTGCGCTCCATAGATAAGACCTGCCGTGGTGCCAGATGCAGGTGAATAGGTTGCTTCGGCAGAAGCGGTGGGACACCAGTGCATAGATGGCAAGAGAGAAATTTCTCGGGGCTAATAGTAAAACCCTCTTCAGTGTGTAGTTGGAATTCACCTTCTCTGATATTTTTGCACGAGATTGAGAATAAAAATGGTTATGATTGATGAAGCATTCAGTGTATATCTAACTGCAAGTCGGACTAGAGGGACTTTTAAATCACCTAAATGAAAGATTGCATTATCATGAACATTAATATGTAACAGTTGAGTACGTTGCTGCTTATCAAAAGCCCTCGCATTCACAGGGCTCTCGGAGGCCAGTCAACCAAGAAGGAAAAACTTTTTGCAAACGCTAGTCCACAAAACCTCCATGAATGACGCCAGCACAGTGGTCGTGACTTTTATTTTTATTTTTGTGTTCCCAACCCATCTGCAGCTTTGAATCTCACCCTGAGGGGTTTAAATATGTCCCCTGAGGTATTATTGGGAAGAGGAAGGTAGGGTTGAAACCAGGGAGAATTTATTCCTGCTGAGAAGAGGAAGTCAGGAAAGAGAAACAGTAGTAAACAGTAACTTATTAAGGGCAAGGAGGTTAGGTTAGTTAAATGTTTAGAAAAATTTTTTAATTCTTATAGATTTGTTGCCATTTATGGGGTTGACAAATTAGAACCTGTTAGAAAACCAATTCAAGAGGGTGGAAATTAAACAATTTGTATCTTTTTTATCTTTTAAAAGGAATGTCTTTTCCTCCAAATTATATAAGAAGTCCATGTTTGTAACAGGAAATTTGAACTATAAACAAACATTTTAAAAATTAAAATTATGTCTGTTCTCAACATACAGAGTTTAGTAAATGGAAGGTGTATTCTTACAGGTATAATGTATGAAAAAATATAAATGTCAATATTACATATTTAGTTGTATTTTTTAGTAGGTCATGGTACATGCATTTCTCTTTTTTTATTTTGAAGTAATTGTCTTTATCTTTGTATCTACTGAAGCATCAAGGCCAAGACTATTATACTGGGATGAATTCATTAATATTTTTAAAAATTTCAGCTGGGGCATCACATGAGAATTAAATCTTTGAGTTATTTGTAGAGGGAAGAGAGATGGTAAAAACCAAGGAATGAGCATTTATTGAGTACCTAGTGTATGCCAAATACTTTGCTAGGTACTTTACAGTAATTTTGCAACTCATTATCATTCGGTACTGATGATGTGGAGGAGGATGATAACTAATTATTGAGCACTTCCTATGTACCAGATGAGAACTTTGATAGCTACCATTTCATTTAATTTTCACCACAACCCCTAAAGGTTAGCTACTTCTGTTATTTCCGTACCAGAGATGGGAAACCTGAGGCTTGGAGAGGTCAAGTTAGTTACTCAGAATCACAGAGAAGAGTCAGAAATTAAAAAACCAGGCTGGCTGATGGCCGTTAACTCCTCTAAGGGGCACGCCACCTGGCCATGCCCCACTCTCCACATGGTGTGTTGCAGGGCTTCTCTCTTCCAGCCAAGGCATGGGGACGGTCACCACCGGGGCAACACCTCTCCCTGCTCCTACTGGTGGCTTCAGTGTGGCTGCTGCTGTTACCTCTCATGGAGCATCCATGACAAGCTGAGGAACCGTCCTGCCTTCAACTACGGCTGCAGCGTCTGCTCGCCAAGGCACAGCTCCCGTGACTGTGTGTGGCCTGCGCTCTGAGCCCATGTTCTGCTGTTGTGTCTTAGAACAGGAGGTGATTACTTGGTTGGGATTGTCCACATGTTACAGTTTTCTGTAATAGCTATTGGTGTAGGACATTTTGTTTCTCCTCTCTCTGCTGGTTTTTTTTTTTTTTTTTCCCCTCAAAAATTGGGATAATCATTGTACCAACCATGTAGAGGTAGCAGGCTAGGTGAGGGTAGAGTAAGTAAGTCACTGGTAAAAGCCTCACGTGGAGTTGGCCTGCAGTAGGTACGAGGTGGTGGTGTTTTTGTTCAGGGAGCTTCTGAAGACCCAGAATCATTTTCTTTAGTGACAAGCTCTCAGGTGACATGGGAACCATGTTAGATACTGGGATAATTGACTAATTACACTTCGATGAGTCTAGTTCCCTCAAGGGAGTGGTTTTTCTCTTGTCATTCCTGAGATTTTGAGTATATCAGTTAGCATGTTTTCACCTATTAGTAACAGAAAGCTTCATTAACACTGGTTGAAAAGATAAGGATATTTATCATTTACTTCCTCAGAAATCTGTAGGTAGGCTGTCCCAAAATTGGTTCAGCACCTCAATGATATCTGATGGCTGGGTGGCCATATCTGTGATTCTTTTAGCATTTCCCTCATGGCTACAAAATGGCTGCTAAAGTTCCAGGCATCGCGTTTCTACGTACTTGCTTTTAAAAGCACAAAGTGGGTTAAGGAAACAAGCCAGAGACAGAGAGAAAGAGAGAGATTTGTCCTTTCCTCTAATCAAGAAGAAAAGATAATTTCAAGCATTTCCTCTTCATATGTTTTGGCCAGAACTAAGTTAGATATCTGTCTCTAACTGAAGAGAAACCTGGAAAGGGGAACACCTAATTTTTTTCAGCTTGAAGAGTAGTAGGAGGAAGGGAAGGAGGTGGAATTGGTGTTGAAGAGTCAGCCAGTACTGTCTACATGAGCAGTAACCCTTCATACTCGACCAGCTAAGGTCAGCATAAAATCTCGGTTGTGCCTAGCCTAGGGTATGAATATCATTATTTAGAACGACAATGCATTTTTGGATTCCCACATTATTGCTAAAGCCGCAATCTCTTGGTGTCAAGAGACAGACGATGGGTAACTCAAACACTGTTTACTTTCTTCCTCATCAGGCTTTATCCCATTTCAAACTCTCTGTATATCACCCAAGAAATATTTTGTAGATGGCTCAACTTCCAGCTCAATGCCATAATTCTGGATGTTTCACACCCTGCACTTGCAGTTGGGTCTGACTCCCCTTCCTCTCTGCCCGCCTTGATCTTTGCCTCCGTATCATTCGCCCATTGCGGAAGAAACATCCTGGCAGCTCTAATGTGCTTATGATGTCATGTGGCTGCTTGTATAGTCACTGTGTTACATCAATACTAATCTTTCTCCCTAAGCAGAAAAATTCATCGCACTTTGAGCTTTGGAGGAAAACTCCACCTGAATGTGTGTAGTTTGGAGTTTTCAGGAAAGGGACGGAATGGAGGAATGTTACTGTTTTAGATACCTTTCGTAATGTCACTCATTCCACACGGTGTGAGTTATTTGAGTTGGTAGAGCAGAGCGCTTTCTCCAGGATAGCGGGGGTCTTCAAAGATCCGTCTACAGGCACTGTGTCTTGAGGGGAGCAGCAGGTGCATGTTTCCCACAGTGAAAAAAATTATTCGCATGTGGCTTCTTAAGGAGTGTACTTGGTTCCAATCCGCAAGCATAAATTTCTTACCTAAGTTATTCGATTAAATAAATCTACAATTCTAATCAAAACTGTGATTAGAATTCATTTAAAATTAGGTGAAATTTTAAAATAAAAATTAGAAGAAAAAATTCAGAGTAAGAATGGAATTTTTAAAGAATTGTGATCAAAATGGTTCAATTTTAGAGAGTTTGTTGATTTCCATGTACAAGAAGATAACATGTTTAATTAAAAATTAATATATAGAATCTTGTACTGGGAACCAAATACCCGTCTGCTGAGGATCAGATTCTCATGAATATGGAAAACTTGTGACACTTTCTAAAACTGCACAGTCCAAGATAGAGTAGCCACTAGATGTGTGTGGCTATTTAAATTTAAATTAATTTAAGTTACATAAATTTAAGAATTTAGTTCCTTGGTTGCACTAGCCATATGTCAAGTGCTCAGTTGCCTCGGGTGACTCGTGGCAACTCCATTGGACAATGTAAGTCTAGAACAATTCTGTCATTACAGAAAGTTCTCTTGGGCAATGTTTCTCTTGATGAGTAGTTTTCATCCAGGAGTGATTTTCCCCACCAGGGATCATACGACAAGATCTGGAGACATTTCTGATGTTGTAACTGGGCTGGCAGTGATGCCGCTGGCATCTAGGGACTCTGCTAAACTCCTATACTGCACAGGAAAGCTCCCACAATGAAGAGTTGACTGGACCAAAATATCAATAATGCTGAGGTTGAGAAATTCTGCTCTCCAGGATGGGTGCACCCTGGGGCCCTAAGCTGCTACTTGGTGGTTTTAAAGCAGTTCTTACCACCAAGATTTCAGGTTGCCTAGGTTTGGGGTATAATGTTGGTGCAAAGTAGGATTGACTTGAGGTTAATTCTAGAAAAGACTTGTTCCAAGTTCCATGGCCCCAGTTAGAGGCAAGGGAGGATCTGTAGAGCTACCCAGGGAGTCTAGTGGACACTGATGCAGCCGAGGACAGAAAAATAAGGGAGCCATGGTGTTGATTCCCCTCCTTCCTCAACCTTCTCCTTTCCTTGCTGTCCCTCGCCCTGCAAACTGAGTGGAACCAACCATCTAGAGTAGGGTGAATTATCTCCACTCCAGGCCAGCATCGAGAGCCAGTGTGAGCAAACTGGGGCTCATGCTGACAGTCATTCTGGACAGCAGGTGGGTGCCAGTACGACTTACCAAGAATCACGTGTCCTGAGGAGAGCTGGGTTCAGATCTGGTTTCCACCACTTAGCTGCTTTGTGGCCAAGAGCAGGTTACTTAACTTCTCTGAGCCTCGGTCTCCATATTTATGAAATGGAAATAGTAACTCTGTGCATCTTCTGCAGTTATTTTAAAGATTAAATGAGAAAATGCATGTACAATGATTAGTGCAGTCTCTGGCGTATTAGAATAAAGTTCCTGTTAGCTTTGTTGTCGTTGTTGTTTTGTTGTTGTTTGTGTTACTATGGTTGCTAGTCCTAAGACACGTGGCTGTGTTGATCTGGGATTTTCTCCTGCTCATGGAGGAAATCATGGCCCTGGTTCACCAATCTGGCTGGGCTGGAGTTAGGGCTAAAAGCCAGGAAGGCAGGCAAGCAGGACCTCACCCCTTCCACCCCAGCTTAAATGTCACTTACTCTGTTCACCCTATTTAAATAGTTCCCCTCAGACCCGCCCCATTATTTTATCATCCTTGACTCATGTCTGCTTCCTTCCTAGAATGGTGACTTTTCTGAGTATGTTTGTGTTTTTATTGGTTATCTCTCCTGGTAGACTTGGAATTGGTATTAGGCACTAGAGATTTAAGAATGAATGGCATATTATAATGAAAAACAAAACTCATGAGAATGAGGACAGAATGGGAGGAGACAGGGATAAAACAGATGATGGAGTTTGCTTGCTGACTAGCCTCCACTGAAATCTCACTCTGCCTGTTACTGACTTTGTGACTTTATGTAAATAATTTAACATCTCAGTGTGCTGTATCTGTGAAATGGGCAAAATACTATACGAATTCCATGACAAATATGTCTTCTACTTGAGTTAATCAGTGATAGTTTCTATAATGATTGAAGAACCCACAGGGGAGTAAAACTAAATGATGATTAATGAATCTGTCACCTTTCCTTCCCTTCTACCAACCAATATCATGCAGAGAACTTTAGCTTTAACACATGCTATACTGGAATATTTAGGTCTCCTAGAATTATTTTACAGTTTGATCAGCAGATTGAGACTTTGGTAGGCTGAAGGTAAGACTGGTCAAATGGGTAGATGTTTTTATCTGAGCGTCAATGGGTCTGTGAGAGGGATTCAGAAAGTATTGAGGCCGGCAAGTTTGTGTTGGCTTGTCTTCAGGGACCCACGCAACTCTTCCTCCTTCCTAACCTCCTCCCTGATTACTTGTGATCAGTGACTAAGGACGGCCCCACCCTGCCCTTGCATTGCCGACACAACTTCCTTTCAGAGGACGAAAGACCCAGATCTCCTCCCTTGCCTGTGAGTCAGGTCAGGGGACACGAGGTCTGTTATGTGAACCAACTAGCCTGATGGATTGGTCCATCTGTGACCTGAACCACCGCCGCCGGGGGCCTAGAGGAGAAAGTTGATTAAATCTTGTATTAGTTAGACCTCATGCTGGATTGTTTTAGATCTCTAGTCTAGTTTGCTTTGAGATTATCCTGAGTTCTTTCTGACTGTACATACTGACTTCACTCTCCTAATTCTTTCTCATATTAGCAGGAAAGAAAACGTGGCTGGTTGCCAGGCTACCTTGAATATGTGTGGTCTATAGCTTTTGACTTACTAGCTCTGGGAGCTGGTTGGCTGGTTTGTTTTTAGTGTGTTTGCTTTCCCATGAGGGCTAACACATATTGTATAGTTGGAGAACTATGTCTAGAACACATACCTATGTTGTGTTCCTGTATTGTATGTACCTCTTGGTTGCACATAACCCAAAACCAACTCTAGCTGGCTGAGCAAGTAAGGGAATTCCATTAGCTCATGTAGCTGAAGTCTAGGAGTCAGATGGCCCTCTCTGGGCATTGTTAGGGCTCTGTCCTCTCTTCTGCTCACCTCTGAGTTGCTGCATCCTGGCCTCTTTCAGCCAGCTTTGTCTTTGTGGGGGCAAACCCAATCCATGTTCTTAATGCTTTCAAAAACCCAACCAAAGGGTAGACTTTCTCTTCCAGGGGTTCCTACAAAATACTAGTGGTTGAGTATTATTCTTGTCTGGGACGTGTCCCTCCATCAGCCAATCGGTGTGGCCAGCAGAGCAGAATGCACTGATTGGTCAGATCTGGTTTTGGCTCCACCCCCTGGAGGTGGGAGATGCATCAACCTCCTGGTGAACCACAGGGCCTGGGAGTGAGAATTGGGGCGTTTCTCTAAAGAAGAATGAGGCTGGTGCTGTGAGAGGAAGAGGACTGTGGGTGTTGGGCAGGCAGAAACAGCATGTCCAGTTCCCTGTACCCATTTGATTTTAACGGTGCTGGTGACGCAGGGAAAATCTCATGCCTGGTGTTGTCTCCTTTTCGCTTCCAGAGCCGCTTGCAGGCCCACGGCCTGATTTTATTTACAGCATCAGCACTCCTCTCTCTTCTTTCTTACAGTCATGATACCCCAGTCTTTCCCCCAGAGGTTGCAGTAAATGGCCTTCTCCGAGCCACAATCAATGGCATTCCGTAAGGTGTGACAGAAGAGGCCATCTGGCACTTGTCCCACTGTTGTTTCTCTCTGTCCAGGGAAGAGGCACATTGGAGGCAGAAGGTCGCAGCTCAGCGAAGCAGGGCTGTCTCTCAGATGCCTCGGCTCCAGACTCTGGGCTGTAGCACAGAAACACCGTTAAGAGTCACACACCTGGCAGAATTCCCCCTTTCCCTTTGTGAAATTTCCCATCAGAATTGGTGTGTGGAATAATCACCATAATGAAAATGATCTTTGAATACAATTATAAGTTTCAGTGTTCTGCATAATACTTTCCCAAATATTGGATAGATTTTTTTTTTTAAAGATGCCAGCTCTGAGATCACTGGCCCATTTCAATTTTTATTGAAACAAATAAACCCAATAAAAACACTTATGCTGGGAGCTGTAGCGCCACAATAAAAGAATCACACGGTATTGAATTTATTGATTTATTTATTTACTCCAACTGGAAAATCGAGTATTGTGTTAATGTATTTTATAAGAATCACACTGCTCGATGAAATGGCTAATTTATTTTAGCGTATACATAAATAGCTAGCAATTTTCCATGAGACAGCCTAATGAAAATGATGCCAATGAAATTGTCTATACTATGAGGAGTGACGGAGACGAGTTATTATTGGGTGAGTGCTAAGACGCACTGAACTGGCCATCATATCTTTGAACTTTTGAACTGCTACTTGTTCCGTGTGATTTATTGATTTTACTATCTCTCTGTTTAGCTCAACTTTAGTTTTTGCCCAGCAGTGCAGATAAGTGGCATAGGAGATTTAATTTCATGGGTATTTGGGGTTAAAACCTATCTTTAAGAAGAATGCTAAACATGTTTTAATAAAACATGAGTTGCAGGGGTTTTAAGTTTCTGGATGATATGGATCTGATAAGGACCAAGGCAGTTTAGAGGCCAGCCCAGGGGTTCCAGGCTGGGGAGGCACTGTTTCTGAGCCCTGAAAGTTTCACCGGGGCCACGTGCGTGTTACTTGCTCCATCAGACCCGCTGCATCCTTAATTGTATGTATCATTTCTTCCCCTGCCTGTGTCCTGTCACTCATGCCCCATGTTTTGCCAGGATGGCTTCTGGGGTTCTTGCAGGCAGCAGCGTGGTGCCTCTCCTCCCCTCCTTGTGCACCGAGGACTGGCCACTCTTTAAACACCCTCGTTCTGGCAGATTTCTTAGGGAAACCGCTTTCTTGAGCAGCCACGGCTCTCCTCTCCGGGATGAAGACATGGAAGCTCGCTCTGCTTTGGGGTCAGGGCTGGCTCGCAGCTGCTCCTCTCTCTCCAGATCCGCTTTCTGTGGTCCTCATCTGCGCTGCCGTCCTCTTCAGCCAGCCCTGACCTTGGAGGGGGATGTTTCCCTCGCTGCTTTGGAGGGGCGGGGTGTGAGGGGGAATCTCACACTGAGTGGCAGTAGGCAGAGAGCAGCCTTACTTTTTGTTGTTGTCTTTAGATCCGCAGAACTTTTCCTAAATATGTAATATCTTGGGAATTCATTCTTGATGTTTTTGTTGTTGTTGAAGTAGCTAATTTCTAAAGGATGACTTGACAATGGTATTTTTAGGCTTGCTTTTTTCTTTGGGGAGGGGTTTGGAGGAGGTGGGAAAGAGCTTTATCATGTAAAAGTAACCATCCTAGAAATTTCAGGTTATAAATTTTCAGGTGCATGAATGGTTAAGACTCTTTACTCAGTAACACAGTATGTGAATGTGGAATTTTTATGACAGTAATGGTCTCTTTCTTTAAAAATCTGATTTATTTAGAAGGTACTTTTCAATGACCAAGTAATTTTAACCTTCAGGGAGAGACTGGGGTGGGGGCTTGGGAGGAGGTGAGGAAAGGAGGCTTGGATCTCTGCAAGGGTTTGAGAATTCACATCCCCTTTAATGATTAAACTGGCAGGATCTTTATTTGGATGTTAAAAGCTTTTTCTTACATTGCAAACATTCTCAGCAAATTTACAGTCAGATATTTGGAAACAGCTAATACTTTAAAAAAAAAAAAGGGAGGAGGATGGCCTGTTTGAACTAAGAAACAAAATTAGTGGGAATGACTAAAAAGACAGGACTGACCCCAACACCATTAACTGGGAAAAAAAAATTCCATTTCATTGCAACTATGTTATTGTTTACTTTACCATACACATCCTAATATGGTTACCTCCTTGTCAGAGGCGGCCAAGCCCAGGGGTTGAGAGGCCCCCTCCGGGAGAAAGCTCCTAACTGCCTCCCAGACAATAAGAAACAAACGGTACAACTCCACAAAAGGCTTCCCGGAAAATAAGTGTCAAATAAATCCTACAGAACTCTTGCTTCTGCCACTGAGCTCTGTATATGCAAACCTGTTTTTATGCCATCGCTCCCAGGGCTGAGCTGCATTTGTTTGGAAATAAGCCACTGCATTTTCTTTTTTCTTTTTTTCCTTTCTTTTTTTCTCCCTTCATCTGAGGGCTCTGGATAATTCCTGGAGATGTATCTTTGCATACATGTCTCATGAGTTATGTTTCCTGGAGCCTTTTACTAGGAACATTAAGGTAAGAATGTTGATTTAGCCCGGGACCTTTGTCACTCAAACTAATGCTCATCAGTGATATAGACATTGTAAAGAAATATTGCAGAGGTCTTGTGTGGTCCCCCTCCCAAACGGAGAGGTTCAGTTGCTTTTAATTGTCATGCATGGTTTCGGGAAAAAAAAAATGCCACTAGTTGTGGATGAGATGGAGCAGAGGTGTACTCACTGGTGTAAACACTGGTGAAGACACCCCGATCCTGTGGCAGCCACAACAGTTTCATGAGAAGGGTTTTCCTGTTGTTTCTTCTAATTCTTCTCTACTTGTGGTGTTTCTTTTCTTCTTCTTTTTTTCCCTTCAACTCTCCTGATCTTTCCCAAATCCTCATGGTCTTGAGGCTTGCCTGTTATTATCTGCAACTCCAGAACAAAGGTAGGTTGCTTAACTCTGTGCTTCGGGGGAGGGCCAAGTTATTTTGGGAGGGACGTCTTCCTAATGCATGAGTGGCTGACCTAAAAGGGAGGTGGCGGGGGGGGGGGGGGAGATCATGCCTGGAGCGGAGGGACGAGAGAGCACGCACTGTGGCAGCTTTTATGTAGTGGAGTTTATTTTTGTGCACCTCAAAGAGGCAGCAGCACCTTCAGTAGAATAGACTCCAGAGCTCCTGAAATTCCACACGGGATGTCACTGATGTGTGTACGTTGCATTACCAAACTGGGGTTCAGATATTTGGGGGTACTTGAGTCTATGACAGCAGATGAGATTTCCTGGTTGGCTTCTACATCCAGTTTATCAAAATTAAATAAAAGCTAGGATTTTTGTTTTCTTTCCCTTGGAATTTTAATGTAAAGTGGGAGTGTTTGGGTGACTGGCATATGTACCCCCCCCCTTTTTTTTTCTCCTTTTTCCTTTGGTCTAATTGCTTTAATTCCCTGGACACCTTCACTTATTTCTCAATGATTATGTTCTCTCGTTTTGCGTAATCTGGTGCTCCGTTAGAGCCAAAGTGGAGGTTGGCTGTTTTTAACTAATTGTGCCTTGCTGGGTGGCAGTACAATAGAAGGAGTGCAGACCATAAGAAATTCATCTCCACCTGAAAAAGGGACTGGAATGGAGTGTGCAGTTTCATAATTGAAAACAAGAGCAAATTAAGCCTTAGTGAGGGATATTACAGGCTATTAATCATAATAAATAAGTTTGGCAGGATTGGGTTTGCATTCTGTAGTTTTCAGTTTGAAAAAAAAAATCAAAGTCGATGATTAGCAAAGGAAATAGTTCTTTGGCTTGTGAGAGGCTGGGCTGTACTTGTTCATTAGTTCAAACCGCATTAAAAGTGAGCAGTTTGTTCCAGAATCAAGTATGTCGTTCCCAAGCAGATTTGAATACCTCGCCATCCAAATGCAATCTCGGTTCATGCCACAATTGCCTGGGCTTTTCCTGAACATCTCAGCTTCAGCACGGAACTCGAGTGCTAAGAATTTTATTTTACATTATTACGATGCTCGCACATTCCTGCTGGTTCCTTGGCCGCGGATCATCTCTGTGCACGCACTGGAGCCCCGTCAAGGTGAAGCTCTTTTAGAAATAGAAATCCAGTGCCTTTAACCAAAATGAGCTTGAACAGCCTCAAAGTTTGTATCTTAGAAAGCTGCTAATTATGCTTGTCGTAAAACATATCTGAGTGGAAGGTTCTGAGTCCAAACAGAATTGAGGGCTGCTTTAGAAATATAACTGTAGTCTGGGCTTTTAAAGAGGTTTATTTTTACTTTGGGGCCATGGAGGGGGTGATTGGAATTAGTAGCCTTTAATTAGACGGGGAGATATTCAAATTTTACAGGGATTTATGTTAGAACATGGAATGGCGGGTGGCTCTTTCCTCATTATGAATCCTCCCTGCACATAATGAGGTTCATCATTAGTTGATGGAGTGAATTTGCCCTAGCTCTACCTTGAAAGGCACATAATTTACATACTACTTCAGAGCCTAAGCTTTAATGGATTCCTCGATGAATAAAATGAAAAGCTACTTTCTTTAAATTTTTGAACACTGTTTAGATAATACGATTTTAATAAGACATTCAATTTGCTTGTTCGGTATATTTGAAAGTGCTTTTTTTTTCTTTTTGGGAAAAAATATATTTTGGCTTGCCTGGCTGTATGTCATAG
This sequence comes from Camelus bactrianus, assembly GCF_048773025.1. Classification (NCBI taxonomy): domain Eukaryota; kingdom Metazoa; phylum Chordata; class Mammalia; order Artiodactyla; family Camelidae; genus Camelus; species Camelus bactrianus. The sequence goes on from NC_133555.1 coordinate 16,889,553, forward strand.
TGGATGGTTACCCTCAGAGATAAACCATAGAACATATGGGGTACGTCGTTAAGAAATGGGGAGAATCTTAGCCAGAGAGCTTTTTTAACATGTGAACCTCAAGGTTATTGATTTCTGTGTAGAAATTCTTCTGACATTAAATGATTATAACAAAAAGATTTGAAAACAAGCTTATTAGTTGTGTACAGTTTTGCGTATCTAAAATGTGCATGCATGTTCGTTCCAGCCAACAGTGACAAAATCGCTAGCTGCACCTTCTGATTTATTTTAATGATGTGAGAGCAGCAACTTCCCTGGCGCAGCTGCACGTTTGAAACTGCGGTGTGGCTGTGATTCGAGGACGGGACGTGGAGTTGGAGGCTGTCTAATGGGTGATCAGGTCATCAACTTGGGAGCATTCTGGTCTTCCCCATAAATTCAGCAAGTTTTCTGGCTCTGTCACTCTTCCGTCTTCTCGTTGGAATGCGGAGAAAATCAGCTTTGACTCGGCACTATTTGAACACGGATGTCTTTTCAATAAGTGAGGGGGTTTGGTAATAGCATGTTATTGAACATGTCCTTTGCTTGTTTGAGACAGGTCACCCCTGCATTGTTATCATTGCTGCAAGTGGAAACAGGTTTCCAGCGGTTTGTCACATTGAGGAGCAGAGAAGGTGTCTGAATACCAGCGAAGCCTTGTTTTGATAGAATGCTTTATTACCTGAAAATGATCAGCATATATTAACATTAATAGAATAGTCCATGTCATTCTTTTTTAGGTAATTTACCTCTGCTTTAGACCTGTCTGCTGAAAAAAAAAATCTTCCTCTCTTCTAAAACATATATTTGTTTAGAGAGTTTTCACTGAAGTGTACATGACAATTACAGCTGTTCATTAACAAAATTGGGTATTTGTTTTAAACTTTAACCAATCACTTTGATATGCTAATTACGGTGTAATTTAATTTGAGCCCTGTAATGATGATGCCGTTATTATGGACATAAATGATGCAGTTAAGCTGAGAGTAATCTCATTTGCATACTGTACATGCCAGTAAATTAAGCCCTTTCTTCGACTGCTTCAGCTTTAATTTTCCACTTCTTTTCACACAGCTCCTTTTCAGCCCCTCTCTCATAAGCCCACTTTGTAATAGTCCTGATGACTGTTTGATGTGAAGAGTTTTTGCACCACAATAATGCAGGACAGAAGATGTAACATTTAAAGGATTCATTATCTTGCTGAGTGTTCCTTTAAGAAGGAAGGATTAGAGAGGGTGAGGGGAGACGAAGTGTCCTTTCCATGGGATGCGACAGCCCCCTGTTAAAGTAATTTGAGATGCCAAATGCTCTCCACTCACCCTGCAAGGCAGACGTGGGACCTGTTATTTATAAATGATGGGGTTTTTTTGTTTGTTTTTTTTTCCCGCCACACTGTAGTTTACTGCCACAAATTGTGTTGCCTTCAACAGCAGTGAACTTCACGTGATCCCTGATTATAATTACCCCATTCTAGTTGGAAGGAAAAGTTTAATTTAGCCCACATACTACAGTTCTGCAAATCTGGGCTTGTGTAAATGAGATTATAATTTTTAAACAACTCCCAGATAGACTGACTGCCATTTTCAAAAGGAACTTCTTTTTTTCCACCCACCTCTGCCTGGATTGTCAAAAAACCAGGAGCTTCATCCAGTTGTGTGACAATGCTCACACTGCACCCAGATGGAAGCCCGAGGCTGCTGTCCCTCCATCAGCCCGAAGACCTGCCGTGTGGCTTTCCAGAGCCTGGGCAGTAAACCAGCCATCCGGAGGATGAACCAAAGGATGCTAAGGGCATAACTAAATCCCTCTAACTGGTGCGCTGGTTCTCCCGTGGTTCTCACTGAAGCCAGTGGGAGTTGAGTGGGTGTAACTGAGGACTGCATTTAGCTCTGACTTTTTAAAAGGGTCAGAGGCCTATAAATAGCTCAAGCTGCTTGTCTCTCCTGCAGGCTCCTTCCTCGATGAATGGGAGAGTATTAAGAAAGAGTGATCGGCTGTGCCCATCCTCATTTCTTAGAACTAAAAGTCTTGCCCTTCCTTTCCAAAGCTTTCCCACTCCTTGACACCAAGTTTTTCCAGTTGATGTCCATCCCTTCCCCCCAAACCGTCGTCCCATCCAGAGGCTGCTTTTCTAGTACCTTGGTGGGCAGGTTAAAGCGCACGCAAGGCTTCCTCTGCCTGGTAGCAGTGACTGGAGGGACTTTTTGCCCAACTTTGAAAATCTTGATGGAGGTGAGCATCTCCTCTCCCAGTTGTTTTTGAATTAAGCGAGTTTTGCTGCACTGTTGATGTGATGTCTGGCTGTTTATTTCAAAACAGTTTAAACTTAATGAAAAGTGTAAACCTTTAAGGGCTTTTTCCTCCCCTTCCTCCCCTTTATATAATTTCAAAATTACCGTAGGATGCAAAGATGTGCAAAAAGCTTGTAAACGTCCTTTTTTGTGGCTCTCACTCTGTATCCAATGTTATATTTTCCAAAGTGAGGAACGTTCTTGTTTTTAATATAAAATTTTAGGGAGACGGGGGGAAAGGAGAAATGATTCTGTGTGATATTGTGGAACGTTTTCATTTTTGTTAAATAACAAAGAGGAGACTTTCTTAGTTCAAACCAAGCAGACATTCCCACTGTGAGACCTCGTATTTCTGGAAGAGTGAGCAAACAAAGAATGAAGTAACACTAGAACATAAGCTCCTTGAAGACAAGGGATATTTATCTGAATTTATAATACTTGGAATCATGCCTTGCATGTAGTAGGTGTAGTTCCTGATTGAAATCAGTCTGCTTGTTCATATAGGCTTGTGAGCACCAAATGAGAAAATGAGGAAGAAAATGCTTCCTAAAAAGTAAAGCTTTTAAAATATGCACGATGGTATTTATATGGTGAACCCCATCCATCCACCCTTCCTTCCACTGGTCCCTCCCTGTGTGGGAGCCACTCACAAGTGTTGGCAGTTAGTCAGGAGCAGTCCGAGGTGGGAAGCACCTCAGCCCAGATTACCCATGAATGCTTGTAATGATATTAATAACAACTAGTAGTTACTCAGCAACGGCTGTGGGCCAGGCACAGTACTCAGGCTTCTCATGGGTGATGCCTTGATTCCTCCCAACAGCCTTTCCAGGTAGGCACTATTAGACTCATCTTTTTAAAAATTTTTTTTAATTGAAGTATAGCTGATTTACAATATTATGTTAGTTTCAGGTGTACAGCAAAGTGATTCAGTTCTGTGTATATATGTATAGATCTCTATTCTTTTTTTGAATCTTTTCCATTAATACTTTATTATTATGAGGTATAGAATATAGTTCCCTGAGTTATACAGTGAATCCTTGTTCTTTATCTCTTTTGTATTTGGTAGTGTACATCTGCTAATCCCATACTCCCAGTTTATCCCTCTCCCCCTGTCCCCTGTGGTAACCATGTTTGTTTTCTGTGTCTGTGAGTCTGTTTCTGTTTTCTAAATAAGTTCATTTGTACTGTTTTTTAGATTCCACATATAAGTGATATCATGTAATATTTGTTTTTTTCTGTCTAACTTAGTATGATAATCTCTAGGTCCATCCATGTTGCTGCAAATGGCATTTCTTCATTCCTTTTTATGGCTGAGTAATACTCCATTGTGTATCTCCTAAGACATACACACAAGCCCACAAATGGGATTGCTGGGTCAGATATAACTCTATTTTTAGTTTTTTAAGGAATTTTCATACTGTTTCCCATAGTGGCTGCACTAACTGACATTTCCAGCAACAGTGTAGGAGGGTCCCCTCTTACCCCCACCCTCTCCAGCATTTATTGTTTGTAGTATCAGTCTTATCTTTTAAATGTGGCTACTGTGATGCAGATGCAAGCCTCAGGTCACACAGCTGTGGGACTGGAACCAAGATCAGTACTCCTTCAGGAAAACTGCAGAGTCTTCACTCTTGGCCACTGCGCTTCAGTTCTGGTTTTGCTTGTGGACACACGCTATGGAGTAACATAGAGTGTTACTGAGGAGTGTGTGCCTAAGTATATTCTATGCCACTAGATCTTAAGTGTGTTTTATACATATATTCCGTGAACAGCTGCTGGTAAACACTTTACATATTTCATTTTCATTAGAGGACTAACAGGAGGACTGCTACTTGTCCCTACTTACTGATGAGGAAATCGACCTTTGCTCAGATACAGTAACTTCCTTACACAGGTAGGAAGTGACCGGGCAGTGCTTTGATCCCATCCCTTCTGCCTGCACAGCCATTGCTCACTTAGTCACCACTGCACGCTCCCCCCTCTAAGCTGTGTTCTTTGAGAGTGTTTTGTGCTCCTATGATAGTATCTTTGAGTGCCTCTGGTATCTAAGGCCTCTCATATTTATCTTATATTTTGGGGATTTAGCCTTTAAATGTGTGCTCAAAATAACTGAGACATCTCCTAATTTCCCAGTCATAGTGTGATGTCAATTCCTGGCAGGAAGCCAACTTCTCTTCACACCTCCCATCACCCCCCCCAACTCCCGCCCCAAACATACAAACCAGACTGTTAAATTCTTTTTTTTTTTTTTTCCTTGGGGGAGGAAAATGCTCTGCTGCTTCCTTCCCTGTGATTGAAGTCTTTTTTACTTTGATCTTGACAGGTGACAGAATGAATATCGGCTGTAGAATTTACAGCTGTGTGGGTCTCTGGCTGTTTGCGCCTATCCCCATGGCCGTGTGCAGACTCATCGTCTGTACTCATCTGTATGGCAGGCCGCAGGCGGAGAAACCAGGGGGACCACTTCTGGGCCACTCTCCACTTCCTTGTCCTCAGACTCCTGTCCTGGCCCAGCATTGTCCCTCTGCCCACATCTCAGCAGTCTCATTGCAGGCATGTAAAGTGATTGTGGTGTGGGTGGCCTGTCTTTCCTTTCCGTTCAGAAACTCTTCCAGAATCTTGAAATGCTCTTGGGCCAGTATGGGAGCCCCTAGCTAGATGTGGCCGCTGAGCCCTGGAAGTGTGGCTCGCCCAAATCCAGATGTGTCATGTGTGTGAAATCCTCACTGGAGTTCAACAATGACTCTGTTAAAAAAGAAAGAAAGAAAGAACTGTAAGCTATCTCATTACTAACCTTTATTTTGATTGTATATTGAAATTAAAATACATTGGCTTTGTTAGGTTAAATGAAATAGGAAAGAGAGCTGCAGAGAAAGTGCTCCACCGAGGACCTGGGCTGCTGCAGAGGTTCAGGAAATAGTTGGGGGTGCAGCTCTGGACTGTAGTATTCCTATGTGGAAGACACCAAGGAAATAATCACTTTGGTTGTTTCAGTACTTCATCCTTCCTCTTTCGGTTGGGGATGTAGCAACTGCCCCTACTGTCTTAAAGAACTTGGGCTCACCCAGTGTTTCTGTACCTAGCTGGTGCCCTCGGTGCCAGTAAAGCTTGGCTCTTCTACTGTAATAATACCATTAACCTAAGTCATCAGAGAGAAGAGAGAGAGTGGGGTTCCCTGAATGTTCCACATGACTGTCTCCGATGAGCTTTGATAACCTGCAGGAACTGGTACATGGGGCCATGGGGCCATAGACTCCTACTGAGGCATTTTTTCTTATTTTCTTATTAGATGCATTTGTCTCTTTGATACTCTCTGTTATATATTCTGTACGAAGCACAAGTTAAACCTGCCTTTAGTGAACTTTAACTACACTTGTTTTTTTTAAGAGACAACACAGTATGAATGTATATACTGATTAGGAACCTGTCTCATTAGGCAAGCCGGGGTCCCTGCCCTCAGAAAGCTCAAGCATTATAGACAAGAAATGTCATAGATAACCTTCAACTTAAGACGTGAAGATTCAGTGAGTGCTGAATGGGAGCTATGTTATTTCCTTTATAAAAAGACTGATTTTTTTTTCCATGAGGATTCATAATTAGTATCCATTAAAAACTCACATGATCCCCATATTCTTTTCACTGTCCAGGTGGTTTAGGGAAAACATGGTTGTACTTGTGAATTTTCAATAACCTCAACCTCTATGGAAAGATGAGTTACATATTCAAAAAAGTTTTTTCCCTAAATATCCATGCCTGTTCTTAAAAACCCAGGGAAGCTTGTCTGTAGTCTTTTCTAAAAAAAAAATTTTCCGCATCAGAATAGATGGAAGCCTTCACTAAAATGAACGCATGGAAATTATAGCTGTCACCTCATCCATTAAAAGCAGGCATTCGAGTGGGATATTATCCCACTTTACTTTTGGGGCCTTAAGAAGTCAAGGGACACAGGGTCTTAGAGGTGAGATGGTCAAAGGAAGACGAGGGCCTGATAAAGATCAGTCCCCAGCGTGAAATGTGCCCACTTCCGTGTTAAGTGCTGACATCCTTCACCCGTCCCTCTGCCCTAGTCTGCCTTGAAGCTGCGGCTTCATTAGTATCAATTGGTTTCAGGGGTGTTTATATCTCTGGGCCACTGGCTCCTCGAAATGATTATTACTTGAAATTTTCCGTACACTGCTTCCATTTTCAATAACCCTACCCTAGTTGGCCTGACGTCAACTCTTTGAACTTCACAGGGGAATCATGTTAATGGTAGATTTTGTCCTTTGCATAACTGGGGAGGAGGGTGCCTTCAACTCATCTGCACTGAACAGTTCTTTGCAGACCCCTCGGAGAGGAGAGAGCCTCTGCCCCTGCCCACCAGCCAATCACCTTCTGAACGGAAGTCAACAGCTGTTCCCGGGAAGTCCTTGGGACAGCAGAACTTGTCACAGGCAGTGTAGCTTGCAGCTCGAAGGTTTTGAAGAGCAGCGCTGCCCCCTCTACTCTCCTTGTGCCACTGCTGTCACTTCTTCCCCAAGGACAGGTTCTGGAAAAACAGCTGTTGGTACTCCTGGGTTGTCGGTTTTGCCAGATGATCTCAGATGCAGAAAGTGAGATGTACTGACTGGATTAATTTAGAGTTTGAAATGATGAATGGTTAGCCTCCTGGGTTGTGTTTTGAGATATTTTGGCCTTAACTGCTCTTTGGCAAATCTTCCAGTTGTCCAAAAATTTTTTTCTGTTTTTTGATTTTGTGGTTCAAGCCTTTTAAATTAAAAGTAATTTTTTGTATCTGTAGTGTTATACATAAAAGATATTTCAAAGTCTTGTAACTAGAGGCAGACCTTTCTGTCTCCATGTCTCCATACTGATGAGTAGGCAACAGCATTAGTGAACATTCTGGAAGTCAGCTTGCACCACTGCAAGTCAGTGTTGGTTATATAGAAGCTCAGGCTAATAGCAGCCCTAACATCCAGGAGAAGAACTGCAATCCCAGAGAACGTAAAGAACACAAACCCCCAGAAAAGTGGCAAAAATTTTTGGTCATGTAATGATGTTGATTTGGGTTAAAAGGAACACTGATGTACCAAGGCCTTAAATTCTCTTTCTGATACCATTTTTATGCATTCTAAAAGTTTTCTCAGCTTCCCCTCTTGTTGTGTTCCAAAAATATACAAGTTCTCATCCTCTTCTTGTCTTTTCACAGTGTTCGCAGGAATCAGGGAGTATAGTCTGTAGAATCTACCTCATGCTCTAACGTTTATTTCGACCTTGGTAGGCTGTGGGCTTCGGCATCCTTGGATCCCTCCTTCAGAGTGCTGTTAGAGGGCCCTTTTTCCTGGTGCAACTCTGAAACCATTTTTCTTTTTGGAGTTCAATTTTCTGTATTCATTTTTTGAGATCTGTTGACACTGTCAAGATTCCTCCCTTAGAGAAATCATACTTATTTATTTCAGCTTTTGTTTACTACCTTGGAGAAGACAGGGAGCATGAACTGAGGGGTCCCTATAGGGTAATTCACCAGCAGATGGGATGGAATAGCTGTTACAACTTCTCCCCTCTGCCAGCTCTCACAGCAGACATTGCTAATTGATGCCAGCACTCTTTCTCAGCAAGCCTGACTGTGGCCTATGAATCTGTCTTACAGAGTGCCAGCCTCTGCTGATCGATAGTGCTTGGGATGAAATCTGTTTGCCCTCTTTGGTCTCACTGTTAGGATTTACTGTGTGTGAATTTGGTTGGTTGTATGCTGTTGATGTAAAATAATACTTCTTTTATTGTAATACAACAGATTCCTTTTATATTATCTCAGTTTCCTAAGCCACTTACCCTTCAGAGTTGGATTTTTGGAGACACACTTTGTTTCAGACATAAGTTAGGATAGACTTGACAGCTCCCAGAAATTCCTCTGAAGGTGATAATTCTGAAACAGGCCAAGTCCTAATTCCCCTTTGAGCTATGTAACTTTTTCTCAGGAACAGAATTCCTTCCATGTGCGATTTAAGAATCACCCAGGAAGTGGATGTGGCCTTCATACAGGAGATAACATTGATGTATGAACTCTTGTTCCTTTAGCAAGTTGACTAGTCGTCTCATTCTAAATTTCTAGAATTCTAGGTCCTGACACCTCACATTCTTTGCTATCTCCATAGACCACAGGCCATTTAGAGTCCTCCCAAATAATTTATGTACCAGAAAGGGGAAAAAAATAGGTTTTCTCTGTCTACTCTTCTTTTAGTATTTACTTATTTTTCCTGAAATTTAAAAAAAAAAAGTGTTTAACCCCATATTTATAAAACTTTGCCTGAAAAATAATGCTTATCATCTATTAATTATTTTCTGATGCATAAGGAGAAATTTGAAGTGTTCAGAACTTATAGTTTCTCCAAAATAACCACCAGGTCGCTGAGTTGGTGTTATCTATCTCTGCTCCCCGCACCCCTTTGGACATTTGTGATAAGTTAATTCTTTCTTGAAAGATTAGAAGAGCTCTCCTAGTTTTTCTTAAATGTAGGTAGGGTGGTTCTTCCTTAAGTATTTGTGGCATCAGAAGTCTTGTTTTTTGATTCATTGAACTTATAATTAAAAAAGGAGAATCAGTTCGTTGGTTTCCCTAGAATGTGAAAAAAAGAAGGAAGTGTATTTGCAGATGTTATGCCTAAACATCACTGTGCTTATGTTTAGTTTTTTTGTTGTTGTTGTTGTTGTTTAATTTTAAAGCCTACATCTTCACTTTTCCATGTCAGAATGAGTAAAATTGATTCACAGTTTATTTAAGTAAAGAAGCTATTTTAAACCAAACTGTCCCCAATGAAAGAAAGGGGGGAACTTTTGCTGTCAGCTGCAGACATGGTTTTTCACCAAAATAATCTGTTGCTGAACCAAAGTGAATTTGCAAACTTGCTTTTTTTTTCTTTCTTTTTTTTAATCTTCATATGATTAAAGAAGAGAGCAAAAAACAAGTATCTGGATAGTCAGAATCTACTGGAATTTTTTCCCTTGCTCTGGCAAGCCTGCTATACTTGTAGGTGTATCTCAAATGGAACAGAATGTGTGAAAGCCATTTAAATGATTATTTGATAATTTAATAAAGGCAAATGCTTCAAGCCACCGCACCCCTCCTACAGTTGATAAGTGATGCCACCTACTGTGAAAATATTTTACAAAACACTTACGTTTGGAATTAGTATCAAATAGTGATTTTAAAATAAAATGTGTAGAGTTTTCTCTTGGCTCTTTCCAGTTTTGAGAGCAGTCTGTCAGCTCCCTACCCGTGAGTTTATGTCCCATCTTTTTTCCTCCCCAGATACTACTCTACCCACAGGTTTGGCTTGACAGGTTTTATCTATTGGTTTCTAGCTAGGGATTAACTCAATATATTTGTATTCAATTTCTTTTTTGCATGATTAGTTACACTTAGCACTTAAAGTATCTGTTCACTGTCATAGGTAAAGCAGATGCAATGTTTCCCCCCACTGTTTCTTTGTTTTGAGGGGGGAGGATTCTTAAGACGCCAGCCCTTCATGTGTATGGGTAACACAGTGCTGACTCTGGGACCAAGTTCGGGTGCCCCGGGCATTCTCCTGTGCAGGTGTGACTTTCTTGGCACCAGAGCAAGTCAGAAGCACCCTGTACCTTTATGATTTCACTGGCCAGTTCTCTGCTTTTGCTCTCGGTGAAATTGGTTTAAAGAACAACAAAAATTATCCATTGAAAAGAGCTGCACAGTTGACTTGGCACCTCTGAACATTTCTCAAGCACAGGGTGATGTTCTTATAAGGCTGCAGCTTTTACAAGGTTGCCTCATGCCTTTTTCTTCCTTTAACCCCACCTCCCACCCTCCCCAGTCATGTCTGCTTTGGTTCCCTCTAGCTTTCCTTGCAGCGCCGCTGCTGGGAGCACCTTGTGGAACTGCGGGCTGCTGTAGGAGCTCTAACTCTGGGCAAATTTCCAGGGAGTCCTGAAGGTGCAGCATCTCAGAGATGATCTGAGCTTGACAGAAGTGACACCTTTATTCAGAAGCCCTTGATGGAGCAGTAACCCTTAAAGAGGATGCTCAAGTGGCCGTGGAGCGTTCCAGAACTGAAAAGAGCAGGCCGCCCACCCCATGCAGGTTATATCTTGTAGTTGTTGTTTACTAGACAGTGGACACCTTAATGAGATGGGTCAGAGAGCCCGTCACAGTTGATCCAACTTCCCGCCTTTCTTTTTTTCCCCCAAATTTCAAAGCTCTGTTAATGGCATTGACTAGAAAACAGTGGCGAGAAAGAGACACAGCCGATTTGCATATTATACATGGACATCATGGAGCCCATATGATGAAATCTGGATAGATACGTGGATTTTGAAAACCTTTTTTTCTGACGGTGTTCAACATTAAGTATATACTTCAGCAGTAATGGCTCTGAACCTATATGCTTTGCATTCATGAACACACACTATAGAGTGACACTTCAAGCTCTAGGTGAAGCCAAGATTTTCTGAATTATGTTTCATTGGGGAATTTTTACCTTTTTCCCCCTGTTTATGACAGTCATTTCATCAGATTTTATAATGAGGTCAGGAACAGGTGAATGTAAAATAATACAAGTAAGCGGAGTGATTTCTGTGTTAATGACGATGCTATTTTTTTTTTTTTTTCAATTAAAAAGTTCTGATATTTGAAAACTGCTCTGGACTTTGAAGCACACTTAACCAGTAATTAATCAGAAGGAAAGAATTTGGTGCTCCTTGATTATGTACAAATGATTATGGCTACCTGTCTGTAAGAAGTCAGAGAAACTGACCTAATGGCTCAAATTATGGGGGAAACCTAAGGTTTGTTTGCTTAATTTCCCCCTATTATTCCAGTAAATACAAAGAATTAGCACTTACATTATTTAGGAGTGCACTTGACTCCTGTCCACAACAGGCCAACTTTTCTCCTTTATAAAATCCAGGTCTGCTTATTAAACCAATAACCTTTAATGAATGAAATATCAAAAACAACAACAAGAAAAAAAAACCCCATGATAAAAGCACTTTACTATGGAGCCCTCTGACAGCACATCTTCAGCATCTTTTGTGTTTCCACATATTAAGCGACTTTATGGACTTTTGCTGTGGCATTGCCCTTCAACAAGAAAGCTTTTTCCATTTTGTACCATAAAGAATATTATTTTTCTGCCAGCCAATTTTCTCTGTTAGTCACTAATTGGCTACATAAATCTCGGGTGTTGAGAATGAGGAATGTTTCAGTGTCATAGAGTGTAATCTTCACCCTTATTTACCAATTCATTAAGATTCATTGATGCAGGATCGGTGAGAGGAAATGACAACATAAATCAGACCTCCAACATAATGACCCTAATCAGTTGGGAATTGCTGGAAATGTCATGATGAACTATGTCCTTGTGTTAGTGCCACTGTACATTGTCATTGCGCTGCTTTATGAGTGGGACGCATCTTCCTGACACTGACTGTATTTAACGAAAAAAGAGTTGTTAAAAACCTGATTCCATTAAAGCTATGAGATCTATACAAGGTCCTGTGGTATTTAGCCTCGTGCCCTTTACCTTCATTGTAACTGCTTAATGGAGCTGCAGTTTAATGCACATTTAGAGTACACCTGAGTAAAAACTCCCCAGGAAAAAAAAAAAAGCAAGTTGATTTATAGCTTGTCATGTCTTTATTTAACCCAATAATTTCGATGTGTGTATGGAGAATCAGAAAATGGTGCGTTCTCCACTTAGGTACCAAATCTCTTGGCACTAAGCTGAGGGGGCATGCCAGAGACCTGGAACCCCCTCAGTATCCTCTCCTTCAGTGATGCAGGCCATGAAAACCTCTCTCTCCACAGGTTTGCTGATGGTAAGCGCTGGTCATTCCTAGAATAATGTGTCAATTCGAAATTAGCAATAGAATTTGACAGGGGCTCCTGTAAAGAGGTTTCTGGATCCCCTCCCATCCCCAAAGGTATTGATTTTATTCCACCACGTTCTTGGAATCGGTTCCTGGAAGATCGGGGGTTGCCCATTTCACATACGTTCTTCTGTTTAATGCAGGTTATTCATTTAGGTATAACGAATTAATCAGGTGACAGTGTGGGGCCAGCCCGGCAGGCCATCCTCTCTCTCGTGTACTTACTGCTTATTAAAAATCTCACCACTGAACAGCTGGTAAACACTTTTCAGGATGTGAAGACTGAAAATCGTCACTTTATCCTCCTTTGGTTCTTTCTTTCTTTCTTTCTTTCTTTCTTTCTTTCTTTCTTTCTTTCTTTCTTTCTTTCTTCCTTTCTTCCTTTCTTCCTTTCTTCCTTTCTTCCTTTCTTTCCTTTCTTTCCTTTCTTTCCTTTCTTTCTTTCTTTCTTTCTTAACATTGAGCATGATGGTAACCATTTTTTTTTTATCTGAAAAAAAAATCTTTAATCTATGGTATAAGGCTGAGAAAGACCTGTAAGAGAACAAGACAAGTTTACCTAATCTTGACAGCTCTGGGTGTAATCTCACTCTGCTTGTGACAAGTCAGACTCTAAGATTTATAACTCCTTAATCAAATGTCTAGAAGTCTCAGGAAATGTTATCATAGGACTTCCTTTCACATGACTTACTGAGAACTCAATAGACCGTTAGATAAGCTCTAGACTCAGCTGGACCTTAGAATAATTCAAATTGACTAACAGTTCTTTTGGGTTTTTTGGTTGTGGGGAGGGAATGTTTTCCATCTGTTTTGATGGGGTGGGTTGACAGCCCCATTCTAGCCGGGAGCTCTGTTGCTTCCAATAGAAAGAAGCTGTAATTTTTCCTGCCCTGGGGTCTTCAAGTCCAGCAGGATCTCTGTTCTGAATCTCAGAGCTGCGTGGTGAGGGGATGCTGAGTGTGCTCAGGCCGCCTACTCTTGTTGGGGGCGGTGATGTGCTTCCTGTGCGGCCGTCAGGACACCCTCAGGCCCTGGGTTGGCAGTGAGCAGGGGACTGCAGCGGGTCAGGAGCCACCCGAGTGTCAGTAGAGGGATGACTCAGAGCGTGCGAACCACTGCATTCTAGAACCACCCCAGCCTTCTCATGTGGTCCAGGGGGCCCCCGGCACCACCAATACCACGAAGACCAGAATGACTCTCCCCTCCCACAGCCCAACCAGATACGTCCTGCTCACTCTGCCCTGTCATTAGAGGGGACTGTCAGCTGTGGGCTGACATCCTGCGTGCCTTGGCTCTTACCCCGCCTGACCAGTGTGGCCGTGCACTGTCCCTCTTACTGGCTGGTGACAGCTCACTTAGTGCACACACACTGAGAGCTGGCCGGGTGGTGATGGGGGAGAGAGGGAGGGAGTGGGGAGGGAGGAGAGAGGGAGAAATTCTGAGACTGACAGAGGGGGAAAGAAACTGAGACTAACAAAAAGGCAAATAGAAAGATTCTGAGAAGTAGAGAGTGAGCAAGTGGCTGAGAGAGAAAGACAGGCTGTGACAGATGACAGAGAGAGACCGGGATGGTGAGAGAAAGAACAGAGAGAAAGAGACTGGCTCTTGAGTAGAGGAGGAGAAGGAGAAAGATCTGGAGGGAAGGAGGAAGAGGGAACTCCAGGGTGGACATGACATCACCTTGGCCTGGTAGAGGCCGCTGCCCAGGTGAGGGCTGTTTCTTGGGCTGGCTGCAGGATGCAATGGGTAGTGAGGTTGATCAGGACCTCCCTGGGCCTGATGAGGAAGCCCAAACCGTAAAGGCAGTATGTGATGTCAGCATCTTCCATCAGGCTTCCAGGAGGCATCTGGGCTTTGAGGAATCCAGCTTTGCCTGCTACAAAAATCTTGAGATTGTTACCGATCCAGACCTTGTGAGGCCAAGTGAGGTACCCTGGTTCCTAAGGAGAGATAGATTAATTAGCTCTGGTAAATGGAAAGATTAAAATCCATGCCATTTAAACTTCTCCTCCCCAGAGGAGTCCAGCATCACAGGACTACCAAAAAGGTGCCCATGCCCTTTCACGTGTCAGGGCAAGTTCCTGTAAAAGCAGTAGTAGTGACGCAAATGTGTTTCTGCCCCTTTCTCTACGGTTTTTTTTTTTTTTTTTTAAAGCTTAGACTCATTTAGTTTTAATCTGTAATGCCACCATTTGTTTCTGGAAGATGGAAGTTTTTTGTGACTCTCCTGTGTTTCAAGTAAATATTGCCTGGATGTCTGAAGACATGAATTTTCTTAGTTCACCTTGTACCCCTGTGGTTGGCACCCCTTTCCTGTATCTGTTCTTGATCTACATCGTTCTCCTCACTTCCTGTTTCTTTCCAGAGATGTGATTGGGTTTCTGTTTGCAACCCTCTGGTTTGAAAGGTTTCCTCCAGCCCTGCTGTTTGGAAGTGGGGGAGCAGGGGATAGGGGTGGGGACATCCCAAAGGCTGGATTGGAGAAGCAGGTGGGCAGAGAATTGGAAGTGAGGGGTGGAAGATAACTACGCCTGGTAAAGAAATTTTTTTTTACAGTGACAAGACTGTATAACAGACAAAATACCTTCAAAATATGCAAATCTGTGTTTATCTCAGAGAATTCTACAGGGAACAAATCCGTAGCATTAGCAATTATGACTTAACTCAGAAGTACCGCCCCAACCCATAATACTTATAAACATCAATATGGCTTAGAGCTTTATGTTAAAATGTTTTTCCTCCTATTTCTTTTAAGACTTATTTGTTTAACATGCTTTTATTATCCTAGATGGTGTGATTTGGGAAGAAAGCATTAATTCTCTTATCAGCTCTGTTTGCTTCCCAGTTGTTCAGAGAGTTGAGCTATCCTAGTAATTTATGAAATAAGAGGTGTTCGTTGGAGAGCTCACAGCCCATCAGATTGAGCCACTTCCGAACCGTGGCTACCTAGGCAAAGGGGATTGACAGCTTAGTGTTCATGCGGCAAATGTATTGGGATAACATGGCAAGCAACAGAATCCGCCGCCTTCACACACTGCCGCTTCCCAGCTACTGCCTTTGAATCGTCTGAATTTTTGAGAAACAAGATGCCTTAGCTCTTCATTCCATGCTGTTTGCTCAGTCTGAGTTGGGTGAATGTTATACCTCGAGTGATGATTTTTGGAAGGTAGCTGGTATTTATTATCGGTTTAACAAGTAAATGTGTATTCTGTCATTCATCCATCCACTTGCGTAACCATTCATTCACTCAAGTGATGTTGACTGACTGTCTCTAATGGGCCAGGTGCTGGCAGATCTGGGCACACTTGTAGCTGAGTATTCATAACTCTTAAACATAGTGCTGACGTAATCATGTTAGAATAACGTCAGATACAATCTTGTCGAGACGACCAGTCTGTGGGGTGTCCTTGGGGTACACTGTTGATCTGTGATTGTTTTTTAACGAGCTTGATGATAAATTAGATGCTGGTAGCTCACATAGGACCACTGGGTGAGGAAATGATTCTATCCCGTCACTGACTCATTTATTCAGCAAATGTTTGCTGGGTGCTACTGTGTGTCACTGTGCCAGGCACTGGATCCCCTCCCTTTGACTTCCTGGAAGATTTTAGAAGCTTGTCTGAACCTCAGTGTTTTTTGCTATATGTATTGTACTCGGGCACTTCAGATCTTCAGTTTGATCACAGCCTTCCCCTCCCTTGCCTTGATGGTTCTTTTCTTCTCCATCCTTTTTCTGCTTCTCTCTCCTAGCAGAGAACTGATGACTAGCCATTTCAGCAGTACACTCGCTAATTTCTCTCTCCCTGATCCCTTCTTCCTCCACTGCTGAAGGCCTTGATAAGTCCCAACTCCATTTTCCATGGAGCCCTCTGCTTTTCCTAAACTAATGAGTCCTGCTGGTGGTTCCCTCAAAACCATGTGGAGTACACAGCTCTGCACTCTGGCCTCAACTAAGCAAGCCCCCCTGGGCTCATCAGTCTCAGTGTTTGTGGTTTTAGATCCCTCTCCTTTACCACATTGACACTACGGGAACTTGCCCCCTATGCTTGAGGCTCTACCGTACCTTCATTTGGTCTCTGCAGATGTTTTAATTCCTCTTTTGCTATAAAAATGGTGGCCATGTGACTCGTTGAACTTCCCATCTCTAAGCTCAGAATCCTCAACCTTCTACTCTTTGATCATCTTCTTAGTCTGCAAGAGGGAAAGAATTCTCAGCTTATCGAGCAGCTGCCGTGTTCCAGGCAGTGAGACTGCTTGCCCGTGCCTAGATTCCATGTCCTTCCATTGGTCGTGACCTCATTCATTCATTCATTCATTCATTCAGCAAACCTTTGCTGAGTGATTGCAAAGTATCCAGCACTATTAGACTTGTGTGAAACAATAATAGATTCTCTTGGCCTTGTGGGAGGAAAGGTTTAATCTTTATCATATTGAAATTTGCCAACAAACCTTTGGCCAACATAAAAAGGAAGTAAATCTGGAGTACCTACGGTGAAGTATCGTCTATCTAAAGGTAACATTTGATCTGGGTTTCAAAGCATTCATAGGAGTTTATTAATTAAAGTCGTAGGAAAGGGGCATCTGAGAGGGAGAGAACAGCATAGGTAGTGATATGAGAGAGCAAAGCCTGTTTGGAAAATAGCAAATAACCGGGAGTAGTATGGGTTAGTGGAGGTAGATAGTAGGAGAGAAGTCTAGGAAGTTACCTAAGGGCCCTGTTACTTCAGACAAAGGAATTAAGGTTAGCCTTTGAGGGCAGGAGCTTTGGGAGGTTTAATTTAACCAGTTTGGCTTTTGTTTTGAATGACACTGGCGATAGTAGCAGAAGGTTCCTTGCGTATTGCAGGAGAGAACTGATGAGGGCTGGCCGGCCGTGGTGATGAAAATAATGGCGATAAATTGGATGGCTATAGAAGACTAAAAATGACCAGGTCTTGGTGGTCAACTGAGTGTCAAAGGAGATGACTGTGATACTTTCCTGGTTAGGAAAAGTAGCAACTTTGAGTAAAGAGTGTTTGATTTTGGACACATTGAGTTTTAGGAAATCAGACGAACTTTGAGTGGTGTGAATAACCAATAAGGGAGCAAAGTAGTTCGTGGTGATCCAGTCTGGAGTAACCACTGGTTACTGGTAGGGGTGATGCATGTATGGAGGGCACAGGGAAACCTTAAGGAACACCAACACTGAATGCCTGGGTGGAGATAGTGAAGTCTTCAGAAAATGAAAAAGACCAAGGAGGTGACTCATTACAGATTCAGGCAGCAGACCAGGGGATGTGCTGTGGTGTCAGGGAAGGTATGGGAGAGGTTTCAAAGCGTGGTCTTAAGTGACAGGTGTGACAGGGAACCTCTGAGATGCTGAACTGAGCTGTGTTCCTAGGTGTGTCCTGGCACTGCATTCTCTTCCCCTGGCCTGCCTGTTGTACATGCTGATTCCAGGGTTCTGCCCCAGCCTTCCTGCCCGGGATCTGGGTAAAGTACTGGATTCTAATTGTTTTTAGAGTTTAGGAAATATTAGCCTAGCCTAGGGAATTGAGAATCCACAGTGCAAAGAGTTGCAAGCAGGAGATAAACACAGGGAGACAGCATCCTTTCAAGACACTTAACTGAGCAGGGGAAAGAGGCTGAAGGGTGGGCACCAGAGGAGCAAAAGGATAACCTGGAAATGACTAGGGGGCAGAATATGTTCAGTGTGTTTAGAGGCTGAAACGAGGGAGTCAGTTGAGAGAAGGGCTGGTGTTGGAGGGATGATCATTGATAGAGGGCATGGGTTTAAGAGTGAAGGCAGAAGGTCAACAACCTGTTGCTCTCAGGAGGGAAGGAGGCAAGGGCAAGGGAATGAAAGTATTTGATGTTGGGTGGGGGAATTCCCTTCTGCCTTTGCCATCATCTTATCATCCTCAACTTCTCTAAACTACATGAAACCACCAACCACCCCTTCCTTCTTGAAACTCCCATCTGACTTCTATGTCACTCTCTAGGACTCTGCTCCCGACTGTCCCTCTCTGTGGACAGAGATTGGGTGACTTCGATGTTCAGGTGTTTGTCTACCAGCTTGGTATATGTACATTAATACTCCCTGAGCTTCAGTATTTTAGTCTAAAAATTGGGGGTTAATATGTACCTCACAGCATAGTTGTGAGGACAAAAACTTAGTACTCAGTAAATGTCACCCTTCCTGTTTCCTACATAGAGGAATTGACAATGGTTTGTCTGGGGGGGGGGTCCCCACCCATTGTCTCTCCATCTTACCCAGTCCCTTTGAAGTGTCACCTATGTACTCATGACTCCCCCCACCCAGCTCTTGTTTTCACTTCTGCTTTTCTCCAGAGAACACTTCTTTCCCTCTCTTGGCTATTTGCACAAGAACATCATTGTCCTCCTGATCGCCTGGGCTGGAAATCCAAGAAACTTACTGGTGCCCCCTCAGTTCTTCCAATCAGACAGCTCTGAGGTCTTTGGTCCTAGCTACACAATATCTCCTTCATTCATTCATTCATCTGTCTGACAGTGGATTATTTATTGTGCTGTTAGGAACAAAACATGGCCCCTGGCTTAAACATTCAGAAAATGAGGATCCGATGTAGTGATTGCAAGAGTTCAGTATAAAACTTGATGTGACCCTGTGGACTAGCATTCAGTCCCAGACTTGGTGGTGGGAATGGGCTGTAAAAGCTTCGTAGGTTGAGCTGAGTTTGGAGGTTTCCATAGGACATAGCTCCATGAAGATTCACAGCAGAGACGTAGCAGTAGAGTGAGCACACTGTGGATGTGCACAGGCATCAGAGGCCACAGTGTTGATGAGGGAGTAGAGGTGGAGAGAGAGAGGGAGAGAGAAGCACGCTGGTCCAGCCAGATTGCCGAGGGCTGGGTACCTCGCCCAGTGCTGGGCAATAGAAATAAAGCGAGAGCCCCACAAGGAATTTACCGTTTTCTGATAGCTGCATTAACAAAGCAAAAAGAATCAGGTATATATTATAATAGTATTTCACTCATTCCAATTCAAAATATCATCATTCCAACATGTAGCCAATATCAAAATTTTATGAAAGACACATTCTGCATTCTTTTCTTACATGCTAAAAAATCATCTCAGTTTGGATATTAAAATTTCATCAGAAGTACTTCATCTGTACTTAAATTTCATGAGTTTCATGAAATTTAACAGTTGAGAAAGTAGACGCCTGTACCCAAGTTGTTCAGCACATAATCAGAAGTTTTCCAGTCACTGAATGGAGTATCAGTTTTTAAATTTAAACGAGTTTGCCTTACAATTTCACATAAATCATGAATTCAGCTCTGCAGTCACTCTAGCTGCATTTGAATTGCTCAGTAGCCTCATGTGGCCAGTGACTTTCATGTTGGAGAGAGCAAGCCTAGAGGTTTGGGACTTCACGCTTGAGGCAGTAGGGAGCCATTGAAGGAGGAGCCATTGAAGCAAAGGAGGTGACGTGATCACACGTGGTGCGATGTGGCCAGATGGGGAGATGTATTCATTCCCGTTCAGAGTGATAAAGTGATGGGGGTGCACTCCAAGGCAAGGGTGTGGAGAAGCAGATATTATTTAAATAGGAGGGGGAGCTCAAGCCCTAATCCCACTCCATCCCAGGCATGTTATTTTTTGAAGATTTGATGCACTTATCTGTAAAATGGTATACGACCATCTATACTTGCCGTCACAGTGGTAGTTGCCCTAAGGATCAAGTGAGAAGATGGAAATAATAATGAAAACTTGTATGTATTAATGAATGAATATGAGGCAGAGTTGATGGGAATTGGTAGATGGGAGATAAAAGAGGAGGAGGATCAGGCCCGATTTGGAAATTGACCCCTTTGTGAAAACTCCTGGCTTGGGGTTTGGGTGAAGGGAGAAAGAGATGTCCTCAGTTTGAGGCGAAGTTGAGATCCTTTTAGGACATCAAAGTAGAACTGTCCAGAAGGTTGAAGCAGTTGGGATCTAGAGCTCTGGAAGGATATGTTGGTTGGTGGAAATGATTCAGGAGTCACCGGATGCAGGCAGGCCTGAAGTGAAGCCATGGGAAGGAATAAGATCTTCCAGGGATGGTGCTTTAGAGGAGTGATCAGCAAACTGCAGCTCTGTGGGCCAAATCCTGCTGCCACTGTCTTATAAATAAAGTTTTATTGGCACTCAGTCATGTTAATATATTAATCATGTAATGCATTAACATTTGTTAATATATTCTTTCAGGTTGCATTTATGCTACAAGGGAGCTACAACTCTGCGTGGTTGGGGCAGAGACCGTGTGGCCTGCAAAGTGGAAAATATTTACTCTCTGGCCCTTTCCAGAAAAAAAATCTGTCAACCCTTGCTTTAGAGTTTGGGAGTCCTAAGGATGGAACTCTAGGCAAGGTGAATGAGTAGGGGAAGTTAAGCTTATTAATAGGAGTGAACAGGAACCACCAGATATGTAGGCAGAAACCATGATGAGTGGGAAAACAAACAGGCAGAGAGAGATTTTTTTTTTTTCTACACAGAGAGAGAGAGTGTGTGTGAATGACAGTGTCATGTGTTGTCAAGAGGTCAAGTAAGGATTGAAAAGTGTAAGTTGAATTTACCAACTCCTAGCTCGTTAGCCATTGTGGTAGGAATATTTTTGGCGGAGAGGCGGGGCAGAAGCTGGCTTCTAGAGGACCCGGTGGGAGGGAAAAGGGGGAGGCAATGAGGTCTAGTTGTCTCAGTCAGCTGGCAGTACAGGGGAAGGGCGCTGGAGGGAGTTCCAAGAGATGCTTGAGGTTGAAGATGCCTATTTTAAGATTGGTGTGCGTATTTGTCAGGAGAGGGAGTGTTTAGAGGTATGAGCGGGGGAGAGAGACATGATGGAGCAGGTGCTCAGGAGTCGGGGGGGAAAGGGAGAGAGCCCCCAACCCCCTTTTTATTCCCAGCCTTACTGCCTCTGTCAGTACTGGACCAAAGCTTCCTAATTTGCCCCCTTGTTTCCTGGCTTTAGCCTCATCCTGAGTACTTCCATCACATTTCTCTTTCTAAAATGTACCTTGGATCCCGGCCCTTCCCTGCTCCCAGCTCAGTGAAGGTTCCATCTCCAGTCTTCCCTTCCAGGCTTGGCCATTTCTCTTTCGAGGCATCCCTCCTCCTATTTCCTTAAGAGCGCACCCACCCTCAGCCTCCTCATTCCTACCCTCATGAAATACAGTACTCCGTTCAAAGGGCAGGGCGTCCCCTAGGTCTGGAGTAACCTGACCCATCAAAGATGCCCAGTTCAGTAGTATTTATGAAGTATAAACGCAAGCAAAAATCACAGGTCATTAACATTTTAATGCATATTATAAATTTATTATTGAAAATAAAATAGGACTCATTCCTTTGCATAAAACAATGCAAATTCCATGGAACAGTTTTCTTAACCATGACACTACTGACATGAGGGACCGAATTATCTTTGTTGTGGGAGCTGAGCTGAGCGTTGTAGGATTTTAGCAACATGCATCCCTGGCTTCCCAGCAGCACCCCTTCTTCCCATTTGTGACAATCAAAAATGTCCCCAGATATCACCAAATGTCCCCTGGGTGGGGGTAGGGGGGCACAGTCACCCCCTGTTGAGGACCACTGCCATAGGGGGACAGTGTCATGCAGATTTCTTTCCCCTGATGTTTTCTGTTATTCCAGACATATTCTTTTCTCACATACTTTGCATTTTTAATAGTTGGACCCAAGGGAAATTATCCTAAAGATAAATCTTATTCCAGGCAGTAATAAATGGAAATCACCCGTTGTTGACTGCTTACCAAGGTAATAGTGACTCTATCCTATTCCATCTAACAATAGAGAGACTTATAAAAATCAAAATAGATGCTCCAGTGTATGAGCTGATGGTCATATCACTCAGCTACTGTACATTAAGATCTGGCTGTCTTAAGAGAAACCACATTTTCTGTACTATACCTGCCCCAACTTCCCTGTCTATTTCGGTCAATTCTTCTGTTGTGTATTCTTTGATCAGGGGCATTCTGTTAACAGTGAAGTCAGAATTCTCCCATCAGAAATACCCACCTGTTGGAAGGAAGCCAATTTTGGGAAGTGAACCAAAAACTCTTAACGTACATATGTGTAGAGCTGTTATATCATAGTTAAGTTTTAATTTAAATTTCATGAAGAAGGCTGTTTTAAGGAAAGCCAAACACACCCAGTTGTGAGGTTAAGAGACTCCTGTTCAGTGAGGTGAAGCAAGGTGGCCCTGCTCCCAGGCCAGGTGTCCCTGTGGTGGGGATTTGGCTCTCCGATTCCTGTTCAGTTCAGTATTCCCACCGTATAGACACGTGCTAAGTGCACAAGTCATTAACCACTCGTGTCCATAGTGTGAGGTGCAGGTTGCTAACCCTATCTGTAATTACTCACTTGTGCTTTCTTGACTTTTACAAACCACATATGCAGAGCAGAAACAGTGCCGAAAAGCCAATTAAAGATTTTTCTTGAGGTCTTGAGGCTTTAAAGTGATAATCCAAAGACTGCTTAAAACAAGGCTGGTTTACTGTACCATCCTCTGCATGTTTCCTATTAACCACAACTTAGTAAACAAGAGCTAATTCTTAACAATACTTGGAAAGTGAATGTGGTTCTCTAAGCTGTCATTCGAAGAAATGTTGTCTTTATCGATGTTATTTATACTCCTCATACAGCCACGGAAGAGCAGGGTATGTTTCTAGAAAGCATTTCACTGAGAACACAGTCCCATTTCAGGCTTACTTTATGATGGCGAGAAGAGTATTCTGTGCTTGGGATTTTTTTTTAGTCACTTCCCAAAGGTCTGGGTTTTATGCGCTACACATAATCACTGTGATTTATTGAGCACCTACTGCATACTAGGCACTTTACACGTCAGCTTTGTGTGCTCTCAGAGCCCTGTGCATCTTTCATTGTGACACTTCTCGGTTCTAATCTCCACTGATTGTATGACTGATGAATGTGTGTCTTCCCCGTTAGACAGTCAGCCTCCATGTCAATGGATCTCTGTTGATTTTTGTTCCCCATTGTTGCCCTAACAGTTAGTACAGGACCTGGTGCATATTAAGTACAGGATAAATATTGCTCTGAAGGATGAGTGACTCCAGATGCAGAGTAGTGTGATTTTAGAGATGAGGAAATAGAAAGATGGAATGGTTGGGGGCTTGTTGAAACCTCACAGTTGGAAGAGTCGGGGATCAAATTCAAGTTTGGTCCAGTGGCAGCTCTCTGGCCACCACACCTGCCTTCTCAAACTTTAATGTGAATCACCTGGGGAGTTCTATGAACGTGCAAGTTCTTATTCAGTAGGTCCTAGAAGGACCCAAGAAGGTGCACTTCTAACAGGCTCCCAGGCAAAACCCCTGCTACTCTCCATAGAGCTGAGCTTTGTGTGCTGGAAGTCTGCACTACAGTTGCAGTGTAAAACATGATAACTTCCTTATCCGTTGGAGACATATGTCATTCTATCTGGAAGTCCTTGCCATAGGACAGAGTCTTTGCACCTATACTGGTCTCCTAAGGAAAAGGCCACAGGGATCAACTCTTGAGGAAATACACTGGCCCCTTCCATCACTTGGTTATCCATGGGTTGTGATCTTTGATGAGTCCAATGTTAATGATGCTGATGGGCCCTGTTGTCTCCATTAAAAGTCTCATACTCAGTACCAGGTGTTGTTTCTGTTCTCAAGATGTCCAGTACCCTCACTCTTCGCACTTACCATGGAAATGCCAAGGAGTAGCAACGCCCGTTGAAAGTTTCTTTGGATACTTAGTTGATGAAGGAGTCCTGTTGAGAATCTGGAGTCTCCAGACATCAGGTGGTCCCACCATCATCTCTGTAGCCATCCAGTGGCCCCAACACCCAGTGTGTGAAGAGAGGCTGCCAGCAACAACCCTGCCCAATCTACCCAAGCTCTCTGCTTCTTGTTGGCATGTCTGGGACAGTTGGCATGTCTGGGACTAAATATTTCCTCTGGTCAGGACTTCCTCCTTGCTCTTGAGAAATAAGTGAAGTTAACCTTTTCACTAGTTAGAATGGGCAGGAGCGGGGTGTGGTTCAAGGTCTAGGTGCTTATCTTAACCATTTGACACCACATGGGGAGCATATCTCCAAGAAGGGGCCCCTCAGCCAGAGCTATGATTACTTAGCACAGAGCTGCCTGTTGCCCAGTCCAGCTCTACTGTGTCACCAGCCTCTGACTGTTTCACAGTTTCTGAATTCAGCCCTTGATACCTGTAGGATGCTACCAGGGTTCTTGGCTGAGAAGAATAGAGACTCAGCCTTAAGTCATCTACACCAGATCTGTTCATAATCTTTGTGCATTCTAATTGTGTAGTATTAAAAAATTGAAGGGGTGCTTTGAAAAAGATGGGTTTTTAGCTCTATATTTTGAAAAACTCTTTCAGATACTCCTTCCTTTATAATATTTAGCTGTGCTAAATGGTTGCAAAGGGGTGGTTTAATGAGATGAGGACTTACAAGGTAAGGGCGTCACTGTATTATTGAAATCATAGTGAAAGTAAATTGGCAGATGCCTGTAGTTCATCCTGAAGTCACTCATTGAAGAGCTTGCTTTATTTCTCTTTGCGTAGCCAGACAGGCCACAGGAATTACAGGTGATAAGTGAGGAATATGCTACCAATGGAATTTTCTTAAAGCACACAATGTTTTCGTCACATCTTTTCTATCTTATGACAATTAGGGTCTCCCTCTTTCGTATTTATTTTTCATTTGCTTGACAGTGTTACTAATTTTAATCTCTGTAAATTATATGCTTCTGGATTAATCAGCTTCTCAAAAGTAGTAATTAAAGTGTACAGATGTGTCCAGCCACAAAAAAGAAAAGACAGCTTACCTCTCACTTTTATATATGTCTGATTCCCATTTTGTAATGCCTTAGCATCATGGTCATTGTTCCCATTAAAAAAAAAAAATACTGTATTTTGTGAAATGATACAATCTATGAGGCATTTCCCATTATGAAGACACCATGTCTTTAAATTATAGCAATTTCTTAAGATTTTAAGGCAAAATGGGCTCTTAGAAGTGTGATTAATAGCAGGGAATGAGGCTAATGCTGGGTCGTCAGTGGCACTCCATTACAAAAAAGGTTGGGCTAATAAAAGCATCCATCTTTTTGACCAATAAAGCATTTGAATGATATGCTTATAGTTTTTATCATATAGTAGTTACTTGGTAATGAATAAACTCTGAACTTGCACCGAAGAAAGGCAGCTCTGCTTAAGTGGTTGTTGCACTTGTGTTTGATGGTGTGAGAAAAGGCAGTCCTGTGAGGGAGGCTTATGTTAGAGCTGCCAGTTGGATTTTTAGGTTGTCTCCTACAAGCATACTCCCCATGGCCCAGGAGTCCCATTCAGTTTAGCGGCCAAAGGAGAGAGTCTAGCCAGTTGATTCTTTCTCTAGCAGTGTTAAGTGTATGCAGTAGGCTCTCTATAAATGCTTTGTGAGTTGCCTTGTTAGGAGTACCTTGGTTAGGTGTCAAGGATGTAGCCTGGTCCCCACGTGGGTATCTTAAGTCTCCTGCAGCTCAGTGCCCCAAGATGTAAGCTTGTACCACTTACTGGTGTGTTGGAAGAGGATTTTTAGATGGTTCATAAATCATTCACCAATTCTCATTATTGTGATTTGATGTTGAAGCAATTCCACTTTCAGTCTGTTTTAATCCTTCTGCTAAAGCCAAGGAGAAAGTCTCCGTTTGGCACTAGTATGTCTTTAATCTCTCTCTTCCCCTTGTAAGCTCATTATTGAACAAAGAAAGAACATGGCTCCCACTCAGAGCCTTTGTGGACAACAGGCTCCAGCTAGAATGTAAGAACATTGGCTGGGTTGTGTTACATTTATTAGAAAGTCTTTCTCTCCTGCAAAGGGTTCCATACTGGCTTTCTATTTCACAGAGTGGTAAGAAATTTTCCCTGCAGTAGATTTATGTTTGTCAAAAGTGAATACATTTTAAAAATTACACTGGAGATGTAGATGAAGATGGGAAAAAGGAAGTAGAAGTGAATGCTTGAGGCTTGGAAACTGGCTCCAGGGGCCACTCAGATGGCATGACCATTCTAAGAATCACCGGATTTGTAAGATGTTCATCCCAGAGAAGAGTTGTAGAAAAAAAAAAATCAGTCCTTTCTAACCTTGGGTTTTCCCAGAGCTTCCTCTGGACTATTTTCAGTTTTTAAAATAGTTTATCAAAGAGATTATATGAAAGACTCCTTAATGAAATGCATTCTCTCTTCCTCTTTCATTAATTTTTTTTTTTTTTTTTTTTTTTTAGTAAATAAAGCTTCACACATTTGGGGTCTATGGGGAACAAAATAAATAAACTCGACATATGCAGGTCATAGTAAAAGTGGACTGGGACAGGTCTACCACCATACCTGGGGTCAAGGGAAGAGGCACGTTATTTATCCTACTCACAGTAAGGAATCAGTAGAATCGTCTAGGAGTACAAGTGAGCCCCCATTTGGGTAGTGATTATGTGCCTTAGGATAGCATGGCTTAGAAAACTCCTGTGCTTAGTGATTGGCCTTTACCAAGGGAAATGGTTACAACTCTTTGGATTATCTTTTACAATTGTATTGTAAACTCTGTTTATAATCCTTTACCATTAATCTACTTCATCCAGGCTTTTAGGAATACAAATAAAAATGAAGGTCAGGAGAACTCCCGGGAAAAAATTAGAAGTGTGGATAGTAGGTAATCAGCATTTTCCAGTGAAGATGGGGAACAGGGATGGGAGGACACAGCATTATGACGTTACTTCTTCATTTTTCCCTCTCTTGAGTTCCGCTGAGACATGGGATAAGGCACTTCCCTTCCCTGTCTCCTAGTCATCTTGGTCACTTGCGCTTGCATAGAGTCGTGAGCTTGGAATTTGAGAACGTTCTGTTCCCAGAGTATTTGAGGAAGAGTCTCTGTGTTAGTTGTTCCAGCCACCAGACTTGCATCATCATTCAGAGTTGAGCAAGACCGGGTTTCCTTCTCTAGGGCAGTGGAACAGCCTGAGCCCTAGAGGGCTTTCTAGGGCAGAAAAGGGAGCCCTCTCCACGTCCCTTCCCCGTGTGCATAAGGCAGTAACAGGTCCACAAGCCTGAGAAGTTCCCTCCTCCTCGGGCACTGAACCCTCAGTGGAAATTTCTTCTCCAGACATTGAGGCCTTAGGGGCTTGTGTTGGTTTGGGAAAAGGAGACTGTCAGCAGAGAGGGACTTAGGAAACAAACCACAGCACAACAAAACAAAAACACAAGAGAAAGTGCTCTGTTACTTAGTGACTTTAGGGTTGTAGGAGGAATAAGATTATTGAAGCAGGAGGTGGAAACGAGCTGGAGAAGTTTAGACGTTTCCAGTGGAACTGAGGGTGAGGATCAGGGCTGGCAGGGATGACCAGTAAACATTTTGTTGCAATTTTTAGACAGAGCTGGAAGTTCCAATAATTTGATTGTTACTAATGTCATTGCCAGAATCCTCCCAGGTGTATCTTTAGTTTTGTCTAATTTCATCTTCTTATTTTCGAATTCTGCTTTGGATATCCAGCAGTGTTTTGCTGTGCTTTGTGCTGACATAAAGCTGAAATTTTAAAAAATTAATTAACCGATTGTGAATGTAAGATATAGAGAAATTACAAACTGTTTCTCTGTATGCTTTTGCTAATAAAATTTTAAGTAATGGAGGGATGTTATTCACATGTATCAAAATTAAGTAGTTTATTAATGTTAAAATATCTGCTAAATACGATTCAAACTATTGTTTTAATTGCAAATTGTATACCTAAATATAGTCTCTCTGATACAGCATGATAACTTTCTTATGATATACAACATGCTGTTTTACATGTCAGTACAGGTGAAACAAATTTTTGAAGATAAAACTTTTCTTTGATTTTGTTAGTGGACACATTAAGTTTATCCATTCTTGGCTTTGAAGACCTAAGATTTCTTTGATAAGCTGACAACATGAACTCTTGAGTCTTTATATGTAATACCAACTTATGAATTTATTATACAATCTTTTTTAAGGGCAGAATCATCACTTGCTATAGTTTTGATTTTTGTGGAATGGGCAAGAATGCTGCAAATCTATTTGTCTGCAGATTCAGTGTGCTTAAGGGTATCTTGGAACAAGAAACTTGGGGAGAGAGGAGCATCAGGGTTTTCTTCTGGATAAAACATTCAAGATCAGAATCGGTGTTTGACCCATGTATTCTACTGATAAAAGAAGATGAGCCCAGGAAATGAATGCATGGTTACTCAAGCATGAAAATATTACAGACTTTTAAGGCTGTTACCAGATCCAACCGATAGTCACTTAAACCATGTCGATGCATTATTTTTATCTATAAGCCAAGAAGCAAAACGGTGTTGACTGAACTCTTGTTTGCTTCATTTAGGGCAAGGGGAGCTCTTTTTCTTAAAGGGGTCCATGCTTTTTTTGGTATGTTTTATTTCTAAATACTGTCACCAGTAAAGAGTTAACCGGATTTCACTTGATTTGCTCTGGCTTATATGATCATGAGTAATGCGAGGTTGGTAACGGCAAATTGTTGTTTATAAGCAAACATGGCATTGTGCAAACAAGCAGGCCTGGTTTCCAACTGGTTTGATTTCATGGTGGTCAGCAGCTGATCTATGTAACATACAACCTTTCTGCCTCTCTAAATGTCAGAAGAATGACTGTTTGTTTATCTTGCCGTCTTTGCAGCTGTTTACTCTGTAATGCATTTACCTCGACCTTGATTCCCGAAGAGTGGCCCCTCTCTCCACCCCAGTTCTGTTTACATTAGTCCTGCCCCTGGTGTCACCTATGAAATCTGTTGATTATTCCACCTGGTTAATGTTAAATTGCTCTTGTAAGATGATGTGTTTGTTCATAAACACAAATGCTGGGCCCCTTGTTTACTGTACCCATGGCAGCAATCGTTATTAAACAAATACTGCTTTGTTTGCGGGTGTGAGCAGCAGTTTATCCTGCAAGGTCTGTCTTTAAAAACACACACACATACATACACATATTTTAAAAAAAAAACCTTAAATGCTAGAATTTTGATAAAGAAAGAAAAAGGGGAACTTGTCCCTGGAATGTGGTTGAAACAGACTTAGGTTTGCTTTTCTTATCTTTTGCTTGGATGAAGGGGCTGGAGAGATTAGCGAGTTGTTTGGTTTTTCTAAGAGATTTCCTTAGTGTAATGATATCTATGCAGTTGTTTGCTTTTTGCAGAAGGGAGAGAGCTCTCCTGAAAGGCCACTAGCTCAGTAATAGAACATCAGATGGCTAGAAAACTCTTTGTGGAACAAACAAGGACTTAGAAGGTCTAGGAGAAAAAGTCTAGTGCTATGAACAAGGCAGTCACCTTCGAAAGGTACAGTCCTTGGATTTTGTATTGTGTATGTGTGTTGTGTGTTGTCCTGTGGGCTCCAGATGGATCCTCTGTGATGCATGTACTCTATCAAGTTTGAAAAAGGAAGATTAACTTTTAGTTTAATATGTTCTGAATAATTCCTCTGTGATACAGAGACACCCTAACTTAGAGGAAAGCATGCAATTAATATACAGTAATAGATTTTAAAAGCTAGTATTTTTATTCTTTTCTGTTACACATACTTGTCTCATTTTAAAAAAACACTCCTGCATTGTATCATTTCTCATTACGTAAAGCAGACCTTGTATCTCTTTATTCAGCTTGGGGGTAGGTGTGTGTGTGTGTGTGTGTGTGTGTGTGTGTGACTGTTGTTCCTGGGACACTGGCAACCACATTAGATAAGACCCAACAGAAGCCTGTCTTTTGTCGTGTTTTGCAAACAGCAGAGCAAACTCAGCTCACATCATCTTTGTTTTTTGTTTTTTAAACTGTTGTTTGTTGCTGCTTCTGAGTTTGCCTTGTGTTTCAACACTGGGCGGGGCTTGCTAGCGTTTCCTGTAAATTATAAGGATACACCACAGACTGGAATGAGGTGGAGGCTGAGGGGGGTGGTCATGACCTTCAACAAATGGTGGTCTTTTATATCAGAAAAAGCCTGCTAATCTGTCTGTAAGAGAAACTTGGGGGTGGGGGCAGAAGGGAGTACATATATGCATATTGGAGTTTTTGAAGGATAAAGTTAAATGATTGTCCCTTTCACACAACAGAGAAATGTACGGAACAGACTTCCGATGGCCTGCATTCATGAAGTTGCTGTGATGCTGTGAACTTATTGTTCACTTTGGCCACCAGAGCAGTTTGGGGCTGGAGGCAAAAAGGGAGACACGTGAAGTGTGTCATTGAACATGCTGGTCATTAATCCCTGTTAGGAATCTGGCCCTATGTATATTGAATTCTATAAAATATAGAAATGGGGGGAAAAAAAAGTCTGAACTGGTTGTTGGTCACTTTATTCTACTAGGTGCATTGTGAGAATTCAGCTGTTTGAATGTTCAAATCATGAAAGTCCAACAGGCTTTGTTGTTTCTCAAACTTAAAATCCGTTTTGTTCTGGAAAAATGCATTTTAATTACATTCCCTGGAACACCTGGCCCCGCCATCCCTGAAGCTTCAGAGGCTTCCTTGTGGCAAAGCAAACAGCCCAGAACTGGATTGGCAAAGCTGCTTTTTGGTCTCTGTTTAATTATTTGAGCTCATCTATATTAATATGCCAGGGAGTGGGTCTGTATACTCCTTTGCATTTGTTTCCTAGAGCAGCTTCTTTCTAGCTTCCATCGTTTGCCCCCAATTGCCATGATTACAGCACTTAAACCCTGATCTTCGGGAGGGAGGGAACACAAAGCCAATGATCACCGAAGTTCTAAAAATATGTATTAGACATCTGGAATGTTTTAAGAGGTGGGATGGTTGTTACCTGCACTCACTGGTGTCTTATAAAGATTACAGTGTCCCAGAAACTTTGGTTACCACAGGTCGCGAGAGGGAGGCAGCTCCGGTTTCTCTGAGCAGCTATGTGTCCCTGGAATTCAGAATTGCTTTTCCTTGAAAATGTGAAGTCTCCGGTCTAAACGTTGAAAGCCTGGTGGAAAAGGGAAACCATCTTTTTGTTAAGAACATAATTTTATTACCACCCTATTCTCTCTCCTCTGAGTCAGGAATTATGGGGAAAATTAAACGTCCTGTTATTTACCATCCTTCAGTCCCTCTGAGTTGTCCGTATAGGTAATAAATGTTCACCATGGCTTTTGGTAGAGTTTTCCGTTGGTTGATGATCTTTGCATTTTCAGCCACTGGAACAGTCATACTTCTGTGAAGATGTAAAATGATTTTATGGCTCAAGTTCTCTTCTGAGTTTCAGAACTCCAGAATGGTTAGTCATTCCAAAGAAGTACAGGAAATAGAGTATTTTAAAAGTAGGAACATAAAAGGTGGTGACTACAAGCCCTTGATCTCATTTGATTGAGAGGTTGGACTTGGAGTTTTCTCTTGTGTAATCATTTAGTTAAAAATTCAGCAATTATGTATTAAATTCCTGTTATGTGCAAGGCGTGTCTGAAAGTCAAGTTGGAGACAAAGTGATTTTTTGTTTTTAATTCTTATTAAACCAGTGGAGGTGGAGAGATGCAGAAGGAAATCATTAAAATCTGAATGCCTTTTCTTCCTTTTAATTGATAAATATAAAGTGCTTCTGGTTTAATAGATAAATACAAACTAGTTCCTATTTCTTTTTTTGTCCTTCTTTGAACTCAAAAGGTAAGAGAGTTAATGTTATTGCATGATTAATTATTACATTATTAACAGTGAACATAATTTTCCTCTCAAACTTCCCACCAACTGAGGATGCCTTGCTTCAGTGAGTCCCCGAGTTACAGATTCTGGCCCTTTTCGATGCAGCCACACTGTGGCGTGTACCCATTCTGGCACCAAGCCCTGCATTTCCTGCATTCTTGAAGGCCAGAGAGAGGAGTAGTTCCTTTTACACACAAATGCCAGTGCTTTCTAGAAGGGGAGCTCCTGGGGCTTATTTGTTTCTCCTTCCGTGCGAGGCCCAGCCTGTGACCTGCGTGATAGTCTCAGTCTATATGAACCTAAGATGTGTGCAGATTCCAGTTTTGCCCTGATCTCTCATATGACTCAATAAGTGGCCACTTTTTTTAAGATGCATTTGACCATTTCATTGCTCCTGAACTTCTTCCTTAAGTGCTAAATGAAATTCCAGATTTTTAAAGATAGGTCTAGACATCTCCAGTGCACGATTAAGTTGATAATACATAAATCATTTTTAACAACAGGTAATATGCATAATTTATGGTGTTACACTGCTATCTTTTTGATATTTATGATGGATAATGCTCAGTTTTTGCCCTCATATTACTGCTTTAAATTATACCACAAGAAAATTAATGAGAAAGTAGATTTA
Source organism: Camelus bactrianus (assembly GCF_048773025.1). Classification (NCBI taxonomy): domain Eukaryota; kingdom Metazoa; phylum Chordata; class Mammalia; order Artiodactyla; family Camelidae; genus Camelus; species Camelus bactrianus. Next base: position 16,922,079 of record NC_133555.1, read on the forward strand.
TGGGTTTCATTTGTTTGTCAATTCGGAAATTAATTGGGTGTTAATTTTAGCCGTCCCTCATCAGACCAGGACTTTAGTCTGTGTGCATTACTTTGTATTCATTGTGACTTACTTCCCATTTACTGTGGGTCACTAGCTTTGCATACATTAAAATAGCCCTCCGGCTCATTCCCTTGATTACTTTTTGAACTGCCATGCATTAGAAAATTTACGCCTTTCTGTTATAATTATGAAAATTTGGTATTGGAAGATGGTGCATTCTTAACACAGTTTCAATCCCCTGACTTCCCTTCTTAAACTTGGTTCTGGGATGTTCTTTCCAAGAAATGGGACTCCTGCTGGTGGGGGCAGTGGATGGACAGACAGTGGTGTCTGGAGGGTTCATTGGCAGTTTGTGGAAGTGATCTCTGACGAGCAAGTAATCAGCTATGGTCGCTGTGCTTCTCCTGTTTTGTTCTTCCCCTCCCCTTCTTCTGTCTTGAAGAGTACTCTAGGAGACCCCTGCTTGTAGACAGTCATTCAGTATCTTGGGCCAGCTGTGGCCCCTCCATCACGCTCTTTCTTCACCTGCTTCCTTAACCCCCTACATTTCACTTGGAATCCCCTCCACCAGCCCTTCATGTCCTTACTGCCACCTGCTCTAGTAGCACGCGTCTTGCCGGGTAAAGGGTGGTCAATTGAAAGGCATGTGCCACGCTTTAGGAAACGTAGAGCCTTCTACCGAGAGGCTCTGTCTTCCATCTGGAAGCTTTCTGTGGCTTAGTTTCCTAATCTGAATGAGAGTAACACCCAAGAAAGGAATTAAGTCCCAGGTGGCTTAGTATCCCAGGCCACCCCACTGAACTATTATAAGGGATGGGGGGGGTTCCCTTAGCTATATCCTGCTCCTTAAAACTCCGTTGTGTGCATCGTGTTGCCAGGTACATCTTTTGCGCATTTAAAGGGAACCAGTTCATTTACCTAATAAGACCGAGAAGTACATGTTGGCTTTATATCTTAATACAGGCAAGTTTTTCTTCTTTCCTGAACTACATGAACCTGATGGTTAAAGATTTTGAATCTTCACCATGAAACATGAGTATTTTAAAGAGTACTTCTTTTAGAACTAGAGCTAGCCCGACTCCACCCCTCATTCTTGACCCATCCACAAACCCTGCATGGAGTATGACCAACGGTGGAGTCAGAGCCACGCGATCAAGATTTCTAAACTACAGACATCCCCTCGCTTTGCCTTATTAAGCTTCATGGATACTATGTTTTTTCTTTCTTTCTTTTTTTTTAAAATAAATTGAAGGTTTGTGGCAACCTTGGGTGGAGCAAGTCTGTCAGCCCCATTTTTTCCAGCAGCATTTACTCAGTTTGTGTCTCTCTGTCACATTTTGGTAATTTTCACCATATTTCAAACTTTTTAATTATCATTATATTTGTTAGAGTGATCAGTGATCTTTGACATGACTATAGCAAAAAAGATTATGACTTCCTAAAAGCTCAGGTGGTAGTTAGCATCTTTTAGCAATAAAGTCTTTTTTAATTAAGATATGTACCTTGTTTTTCAGACATAATGCTGTTACACACTCAGTAGACGACAGCATGGTGTAAACCTAACTTTGATATGCACTGGGAAACCAAAGAAACTGACTCACTTTATTGCAATATTTGCTTTATCATGGTGGGCTGGAACCAAACCTGCATGTCTCTGAGGGATGTCTGTGTAGAAATTCACACAGTCTCTCCATTCTTAGAGTTGTCCTCTTTCTCTGCCCTCCTGTCCTCCCTTCTTTCTTTCCTCCCTCACTTCTTTCCTTCCATCTTTCCATCCTTTTTTTTTTTCTCAGAGCTTCTGTTATCTCCTCAAGAAGCATGCCACTTTCCTTCTTTCCTTACACATGGATGAACGATGAGAAAGAGGGTTTTTCTTTTCTGGAAGAGGGTGGAGCGGGAGGACCCTGTCATCACTCTAATCATTTTCCTAAAAAGTGATTTCACCATTAACTTTTCTTCTCCTCTCCCCACAGAAGGAGAAATATATTTTACAAAACTATGTTTGGTTTAATTTACACATCCTTTCATGAACAGACCAAGTTCTTTAAGGGCATTTATTCTGCTTCATATAAATAATTGATCAGCCAAGTTAATTTACTTCTGCCTGACTTGGTCAACCTTAATTAACTGCCCTGGAATTAAGACTGAACTTTCTGTTAGCTTAAAATCTTTCACAAGCATGATAACAAGGGCTTTATTTTCCTTAAATTTTCAGCATCAACACTGTAACCAAGGAAATAATCATAATAATAAAGCATTGCTTTAATTTACTATAAATACATTGGCCTGGCCATTATGAATTTTCCAGAATACTTACAGAGAGCAGCTCTGTTGGCAACGACAATAAATAAGCATGCTAAACTCAGTTCTTATCCTTCCTACAAGTCCCTCCAGCACAGAGATCGATCTTTTGAAATCAGTAGCTCTGTCATGTTTCCAAGCAAGATGAGAAGCGGGCCATTTTGGCTTCCTTAAGCTTTCCGACATCTGTGTGACTGTAGCATCAGCTTTTGTACGGTTGTGTTGAATGGATCGTATGTGATTTAAACATGCCCCGCGCCTTCGGAGAAGCTCCTTTCAGAGGAAGGTTTGGCTTTGTTTCTGGAGGAAGGACTTGTTAGTGTGTATGGCGTGGCCATGCCCTCCAGGTGCCATGCCTTTCACATTGAGGCACTTGGCTGATTGTGCCTCATTTCTTGTTTTTAGTTTGTTATGGAACAAAGTGGTTCATTGGCTCCAGGGAGTCCCAGAGGGAAGCGGAGTTACACACACTGGGCGCCTGAGACAGCACCCAAGAAAAGAGGGCGCAGCCTTCTAAGTTAGAGAACACAGATGCCCCTCCCGTGACTTGATTTAGACGACGTTAAAATTGTAAAGCTCAGTAGAAAAAGACACATATAGTTGTTGGCTGAAGAATGTTGACACTTTCATCTTTGTATTTTAGATGCTTTTCCTGGTCCCCTGGCCACCCCCTGATGTCTTTTTAGGTTTTTACTTCTTTGTTTTCCCCCCTTGGTTTAGGAATTCACCACCTAGCACAGGACTTTGCAAACTGGAAATTCTTTTGTCATTTATTGAATGGTGAAGTTCACGTCTGCCACGGGGAATGATTCTGACTGCATCTGTTCCTTAACCTCTGGGATTTAGTTTTCTTATCTGTAAAATGGGACTAGCATTTCCTGCCTTTTCTCCCTCAGAGAATTCTCCTGAGTTTGCAGAGGACATCAGAGGGCTTTGTAGTTTGTGCAGTGAGATGCAGATAGAAAGGCTTATTAAATGGCTTGGAACATTCTGTAGAAAGAAAAACCGCCAGCCCGGATATTGTTAGAAAGGTTCTTAGACATCGACACTCCTCATTTTTCACATGTGCTTTTCAAAAACCTGTTTTCTCCTGATTGGCGTGGGAGATGATGGGAAAATTTAAATCTTCCAACCGACATACTACTGTTAGCACTTGACTAATTAAGGACATCCTCGGACCAAAATAATCTTTTATGCAATTTTGGTCCCAAAGCCCGCACTCTCACAAACCTGGTTCCCAAGCCAAGCTGCTTGGCTCCATGCCTGCAAAACTTGTACTGGAGGACTTGGCAGTCTTCTTTGGAACTGCAGGGAGCAAAACCTTCTCATCAAATCGGGTGTTGGGGATTGTTGTTAACTCCACCCACCATGATAGTGTCAAACCCAGGACACAGGAGCGGGGCTGGTCTCTTAGACACCTGTCTGCAGGTCTGGGATCGTCAAGGTCACATGGCTGGAAAGCAGCGTTCTGCCTGCAGCTCTGCTCCCCGAGGACAGGGTATTTGGCTCAATAACGCCCCATTCTGAGGGCAGGTATAGAGTTTAGGTCTAGACAATGTTTTTGTTTCTGCGGGGTGGAAAATCCCTGATGTGGGAAGGCTTTCCAGAAGGTTAAAACAATTTTTTTTCTTTTCTGTTTAAAAATACTTGTGATATAGCCTAAGAATTAAATAAGTTTCCTTGCTAAGCACTCGAAGACAATTGTTCTCTCCCTTAAATATCTAAACACTGTTTTTTCCTTAGCTTTGGTATAGATGGGCAAGTTTTTAGAAGACAAACTAAAACATTGGGGGGAAAGTACCTACATTTCACAAACTGATTTTTTTTTTTTTTTTTTTTGGTTGGGAACTGGGTACTTGCATTGCCTTATTCTGGCATCTTAGAGAAAGTTTTAGTTTTTTGGTAAATTTTTTAGCCTGCAGAAGTAAGGCTATGAATGCAATTTTTAAAGGGCTGTAATTACTGGAATATGTGGTTGAAAGAGATGAGAGTGAATCAGCTGTTGTGTCTGAGTTTGTTTCCCACCTGTTAACCAAAAATGCCATTCTTAGTCCAATTCAGAATTGAATTAACTTTAAAAAATATGTCTTCTGGGTTTATGAAGTTTGTAGTTAAGTTGGATCACACTATGCACTGAAAGCAAATAAAGACAAGAGGTATTTTGCTATTAATTTTTCCATTTTGTGTGTGTAAGCTTCTAGAAAAGAGACTTCTAATTTCTAACAAGAGGGCAACCTCTTCCAAAGATGCCCCATGTGTTTAAATTTCCCTTTTGTCACATATTTCATGTGTTGGGGGAGAAATCTGTAGTACTGGTTGTACATGTGTCTTTCTACGATTCAGATCAATTTGTGTAAAAGTGTTCCTCCCTTTTATCTAGGATTGGTATTTCACATTTCTGTCTTAATTATTCAGGCATTTCTCAGCTCTGATGTTTGGACTGTCATCTTCTTTTGGTGACTGTTGTTTCCTAGCCCATGACCTTGGAGTGTGACCCTGGCATTTTCACTGTTTGGCCCCCACTGCACCTCCACTTTAAGAAAACACATAGTTAAGGACTCTGACATCAGAATGAACTTGTTCACATCCTGATTCCACCATTAGTCGCTGTGATATGCTGGGCAAGTTAAAATAAGTCTCACAGAGGCTTAGTCTTCTCATCTGTCTGCTGGGGCTAGGAATTGTCATGAGACCTAAGTTGAACGTAAATCCCCTGTAGTAGGGCCTGGCATGACACTGGTGATCAGTAGATGGTAGCGATTGATATTAGCAAGTATTATCTGTCTTCTGTCTTAATTGGACATCTTTACTGAGAGCTGAATTGGCTCCCAGGGGTAATGGTTTTTTTGTACCTAGGGTTTAACAAGGACAGTGAAATGTATTTACACGTAGGCCATATTCTCTAGTGACTTGTCTTGGACTGCGGTAGTTCCCCCCTTATCCGCAGCTTCCATCTCTGAGGTTCGTTACCTGTGGTCTGAAAATATTAAATGGAAAGTTCCAGAAATAAATGGTTCATAAGTTTGAACTTCCACACCATTCTCAGTGTGATGAAATCTCCCACTGTCCTGCTCCAACCCACCTGGGATGGGAGTCATCCCTTTGTCCAGAATTTCCCACCCATTTGTCACCTAGTAGCCATCTCAGTTGTGTCCTGGTATCTCTGTGCTTGTGTTCAAGTAACATCGGTTTCACTTAATAATGGCCCCAAAGTGCAAGACTAGGGATGTGCCAAAGAGAAGCCATCAAGTGCTTCCTGTGAGTGAAAAGGGAAAAGTTCTCAACTGAATAAGGAAAGAAAAAAAAATCATATGGTAAAGTTGCTAAGATCCATGGTAAGAACACATCTTCTATCCATGAAATGGTGAAGGGGAAAAAAGAAATCCGTGCTAGTTTTGCCGTCGTACCTCCCACTGCAAAAGTTATGGCCACAGTGCATGATAAGTGCTTGTTTAAGATGGAAAAGGCATTATTGTGTACAAAGTATTTTGAGAGAGAGACCACATTAATGTGACTTTCATTACAGTGTATTGTTATAACTGTTCTCTTTTCTTGTTAGTTGTTGTTGTTAATCTCTTGCTGTCCTTTATGTATAAATTAAACTTTATCATAGGTATATATGTGTAGGAAAATACATATCGGGGTTGGTCCTGTGTGTGGTTTCAGGCATCCACTGAGGGTCTTGGAACATATCCCCCATGGATAAGGGGGGATGCATCTGTGTGTGTGTGTGTGTGTGTTTATGTTTATCTATCTGTCTGTCTGTCTGTCTGTGTGTCTATGTATCTATGTATCTACCTACCTACCTACCTATCTGTTTTTTTTTTTTTAATTTGAAGTTTAGTACTTTCAAATTCTGAACTTTTCTTTGGTCTGCCTAAGCAAAATAAACAAAAGGAAGCTCAGACCTTTCAGGCCTTAAACCGTACTAGAGGTTAGCAAGCCAGCGTGAGAAACACCTGATTTAAGGGGGGAGGTAATTAGGTTTACTTATTTTTATTTTATTTTTGGAGGAAGTACTGGGGATTGAACTCAGGACCTTGTGTATGCTAAGTATGTACTCTACCACTTGAGCTATACCCTCCCCCTCAAGAAACACCTAATTTTGAATGGGACTTCTCAGGACAGTTTTAACCATAAGACAAAGATCAGAGTCAATTTATTTAGCTTCTGAAAATGGGGACTTTTTTCCTTCTCTCTTAAAATTGGCCTGTCTTATTGGAATGGCCAGTTTTGAAGAGTTTCACTACCTGAATGATTCCAAGGGGTATGAATCTTTAAAATGCTTTTTGGGTTTTGACTGTAAGAGTTTTCAGCACGGATTACCTCAGGGGGCCTTCTGGTAATGTGTGTCATCTCCTGATAGACTAAATTGGGAGAATATTTCTCTAAGAGTGTAACCTTCTACATAGAGCCTGCGTGTACTAAAATTTAATGTTATACCTGACATACTGTGTAGAATGACTTACCGGTTTCTGAGCAAAACATCCAGATAGAATCAAAGAAATTTAACCATAAATTCTAGGTTCACATGTAATCACTTGTTTTTTCTAAGGGGGAAAAGATAGCATAAGAATGATACTCAGAAAAGTTAAATTTGGACCAGCAGTTCCATGCTCAAAAATGAGACGATGGGACCACTAAATGAGGGATACATTGAGTGAAAGAAAATGACAACTGTTTACAGAATTTGGCAACATTTAGGGCAGGGCCCTTCTCCTTGTACGCAACAACTGTGTTAACAGCTGCTTTTTTCTTTCTCCCCCCCGCCCCCGCCCTCCTGAAAAATCCTTTTATCAGGTTTTTGAGTCATGATGCAAGAATCTGGGACTGAGACAAAAAGTAACGGTTCAGCCATCCAGAATGGGTCCAGCAGCGGCAACCACTTACTAGAGTGTGGTGGTCTGCGGGAAGGGCGGTCCAACGGAGAGACGCCGGCCGTGGACGTCGGGGCGGCCGATCTCGCCCACGTGCAGCAGCAGCAGCAGGTACCGTGCACCGGCGTCGGGCCGCGGAGGGGGGGGCGCGGGCGAGTCCTGCCGGGGAGTGTGCTACCAGCTGTACTCACCCGGCGGTCTGTCTGACTGTTAGCAGCATCTTTTAAGCCACTCAGTGCGCTGGGGTCCTGGTGGTTGGCTTTGAGAGACTTGATTCTCCAGCCCTTGGGAGCTCAGTCCAGGAAGCCCCCTCCTTCTTGGTGAATGGTAGTTGAGAATGAGATTGGGTGGACTTCTGGCCCCTTCCTTCCCGCCCCACCTGTGTCAGCCTCACGTGTAACTACTTGCAATCAAGTGAATCTTTGGGGATAGGGTTTCCAATGCTTGAATCAAATAAATTAAGAAATAAACAGGCTTTTTAAGCCTCATGATGAAGGAAACAAAATAAGGGATTGAGTAGACAAGAGAAATAAGGGCTATAAGAGAGAAAAGTAGGTAAAAAAGGAAAGTAGAAATAAATAGAAATACCCAACCAGAATTGGGTAAAAAGAAACAACGAGACATCAGTAACACGAGCATCAGTGGGGGTTGCATTGGATCTATGGATTGTTTTGGGTAGTGTGGCCATTTTCATGGTGTTGGTTCTTCCAGTCCAAGAGCACAAGAAATCTTTCCATTTCTTTCTGTCCTTTTGGTTTTCATAGTATAGGTAACCTCCTTGGTTAAATTTATTTCTGGTATTCTGTTGGTTTTGTTGTAATGGAAATGTCTCTGCCAGTTATAAAATTCTGGTTTTTGAAGTGAACAAAAAGTGAAAAAAGGGCTGCAAATGGCAAGATATCTTTCTTTTTTATGGGTGAGTTGTGTTCCATTATATGTATATATGCTGCATCTTCATTATCTATTCAACTATTGATGTGCACTTAGGATGCTTCATATCTTGGCAATTATAAATAATGTTGCTGTTAATAGCAGGATGTACGTATCTTTTTCAATTGATTCTTATTTTGTGGTTGGCTTTATTCCTTTGATAACTATATAAGTTTAAAAGGCTAAAGCTCTAAACGTTCTTAGAAACAATGAACAGTACATGTATGTAAATTTAAAAATATATGTGCAGTTAAAAAAAAAAGAAAGATCTATCAAGCCATGAAAGACATGGAAGAAATTTAAAAGGCATTAATAAATGAAAGAAGCCAGTCTGAAAGTCTGCGAAGTGTACGATTCCAACCAAATGACATTCTGGAAAAGGCACAGCTACAGAAACAATAAAAAGATTGTGGTTTCCAGGGGTTTGGGGAGAGGGAGGGAGGAATGAATGGATGGAGCACAAGGGATTTTTAGGGCAATGAAATTATTCTGTATGATAGTATAGTGGCGGCTACATGTCATTATGCATTTGTTGAAACCCATAGAATGTACAACATCAAGAGTGAACCCTAATGTAAACTGTGGACTTTGGTTGATAATGATGTGCCCATGTTGGTGCATCAGTTGTACCAAATATGCCCCACTGATGAGGGATATTGATGATAGGGGAGTATATATGTGTGGGTGGGGAGGGCTATGTGCAAACTCTCTGTATTTTCTGCTCAATTCTGTTGTGAACCTGAAGCTTCTCTAAAAGAATAAAGTCTATTATAATTAATTAATTAATTATATAATTATTTATTTATATAATTAATTAATTAATTTAACAGGGGGAAAAAAAAGAAATTGCTTGTTGCTGCCTGGAGGAATTTAGGGAGATGGGCCACTTACAAATGTTTCTAATATACGTATGACAATTGGTATGTGGTTAAATCCTATTAATGTTTTAAATTATCTCTTATTGGTGGCTCCTCAAAATGCATATACATTGGGACATACTCATTACTCTAATATCCTTCGTAGGCATTCAAGTGGGTACCTTGGAGTGACTGGTAAAATATTTCCAAATGGTAAAGGGTCTGACCCAGAAAATGGGGTTGTGTGGCCAAAGTGTTGATGCGGATTCAAGTAAGTAAATAGCAATTGCTTGAAGACAGGCACTGTCTTCCCCAACTTCTCTTGGAATCAGGAAATAGTATTTGTTTTTTGTTAATGACAATGGATGGTTTTTGTTCCATTTTAGTGTTTGATTCATTTATTCAGTACAAAGTAAAGGTGCCACTTGGAAAAAGATGAAAAAAGAATGGTGTCTTTGGGCCTTTTTGAGTGTAACAAATTGTTGAGGAAAGAGGGAAGAGAAAGACAAAGGCAAACCTTTTCTCAAACTCTTTTCTTGGACTCTGTATCAGAGAAGCAAAGGCAATCCCTTCTTGTATTAGGGACATAGCCTTTGACAGGCTCTAAAGCAACTTTCATTTCCTCCTTGCTAAGAATTTTTAAAAACAAGGAATCATTAGATTGTTACTCTATGTGATCTTGGTGGTACTAGCATGAGACAATGGAATCTGTCCGGGAAAAGATGCAACAGAGAGAAAGAAAAGGAAACTAACGGACAAGCTCAGTTCTTAATTCAGAGAACTTCATTTATGTGGTTTGACCTGTCTTTTAATGGCAACTCAAAGCTGATTGTACCTGCTTTCTGGGCATCACCTCAGCTGGGATTTATGATGCATGTTGTGTATAAACTTTGGGCATTGTAAAAACTTTGAGCATTTGCGTTAGTGCAATGGCCAAATTCTAACCAATGAGATTGTTGACAAAACCAATCAGTAAATGGTAGAAAGGTATCCGTGTATTTGTGTATTTGTTCATATGAGATTCTGAGACTTTTATGGTTATATTGAGAATAAGTAGTTGGTAATTTGGAGTGCCATTTTCTATGTCCTTACTACACAGAGGCCAAGATCAACTGTTTCTTTATGGAGCAGTTGAAGTGGGACTATTGACTGATGTGGTATGAACCCAGGTAATGAGTATTTAGTGTATGTTAATTAGATAAAATGGGAAATTCACTTCTGAGTTTTATCTGAAGGACTGAAAATTATTTGCTATCTCAAAGTGGTAAGCCAGCTAAAAATTTAACTTGAATACTATTAACAAACACACACACACACACATACATACATACATATATATATACACACCCCCACACCCCTACCCCAATCACAGCAACATCAGATTGACCTCACAGAAGAAGTTGTGTAAGTGCATTTAACAGCATCTTCTTTGAAAACCATCAGCAGCAAAATTACTTGTTCACGTCTCCCCTCTTTATCTTGGCTGTGACCACTTTGGAAACTACGTTGTTGTGGGTTATTGATACAAAGGTCAGTACCTTTTGATTGCACTTCGAAGGGCTTTTAATATTTTTACAACAATTTTATTTCTCTTTGCCACTGATATGTTTTGGGAAGGAAAAAAGCAGTTGGGTCTATCATTGTGGCTAAAACCCCACATATTGTGGTTGGCAGGCCTTTTCGGTCTTTTAAAATAAAATACCGACAGCTGTGTGAGTTCCCTAAGTGTATGAGGAGGCTCTTAACAGGTTGTTGGGGAAAAGAAAATCTGTAGATGAAATAAGAAAAAACTACCGGATTGCAAAAGTTTTACAGGACGAGCGTTATCAGTTTTCCTCCAGACTGAAAGCTGCAACAATTAAACAGTCGGGAGAAAACCAAGTGTCAGCGTGATGGACGTGGGTTGTTTTCGTCATTTTTATTCTACAGGTTTTTACTTGAAGTGAGAATACCAGCAGTGAGAAAATCACAGCCATGCTGAATTCATTACCGCGGTAGTCACACAAAACCACGGATAAAATTTCAATAACTGCAGGCCACAGTTGAGTAAACAGTTGCACTGAAATTTAATTCCTGTTGACTTTTCCCCCATTCCTCGCCAGGGGCACATTCTGATTCTGTAGTACAAAGACAACAGGGGTTACAGCTTTGATTAATGTAGGACAGTGGAAGAGAATTAGAACTGTAAAATATGTTAGAAGTCCATGGAACAAAAAGGTCTGGCTTTAAATGGTTTGGTATAAAAATGAGTTAATTGTGCCGTGTATGAAACTGAATGTTATAGGATTTTCCAGTTGTACCAGTACAGTCATTGATGGTATAGGGAGAATTTTTACCTAGTGCCAGGGTTTAAAATAAGTAAATGCAAGCCTTTCCCTATTTAATCCATATTACCAGAGATGATTACAAATGAGAGCAAGTACCCCGTCAGGAGGAAGAACTTTCCCAAAGATTCTCTGTGGGGTGAGTGACTTTGGTGCTGGGTTTGGTCTATAAGTTGGCTAAATTGGATCCAAACAGAATTAAAAAAAAAATTACATAGTTGATAACCCAGAAAAATGGGAGGAACCTGGCTTTTCCATTTTCTCTAGGAAAATCAGATCTGGTAACTCTGGCTGGTATTCCTACGAGGGTAACAGTTGTTGGGAGGTGAATCGCTACTGAATCAGGGAGCCTGCAGCTGTCCAGCTGGCCTGAGTACCCATCCAGTACCTTCACTCCCTTGTGCTCTGTAGGCAGTGGGGTTGGTGATTCTGGAAGTTGCCATCATCACTCAGAAGCCACCAGCCAAGGAGAGGTGCTGCTGTTAGCTACAGGAGACTGCCCACACACGCACAAACCTTCCTTCCTCAAAACTAAATGTATTATCCCTGCAATGATTCAACTCTACTTACATCTGGGCCATGAAACTGTTCTAACAATAGTTTTCTAATAATATAATTTGATAGAGATTCCGAACATTTTCTTTTAGCCATTGAGTAATTCTTTACCCAATCCCATAACTGCTTTTTATTTCCTATTATGCCTGCCCCATTTCTAGGTCTGTAAAAGTTCTGTATTGGATATGCACTACTCCATTATGAAACTCAGCAACAAATACTATTAGCAATTACTGAAGTTTTTTTTTCCCCCTTAAAGAAAGGATTTTAAAATGTCCAGAGCAATTTCATAAACTGTGTGGATTAATGCATTTTAAAAGTCTTGAATTTTAGAAAGCAGAATTTTATTTCCATATTGCTGCAAATGAGAGCTTTTTCAGATAAGCATATTACATAGAGCATAATGTTTAGAAGTTTCTCCATATACAGCATATGCTGTCAGGTCAATTAACAGAATGCATACTAGAAAATGTTTATTCAATAAAAATGAATAGCTGTTAAATAAAACAGCTATTTCTTAACAACATTCCATTTAATGATGGGCTTTTTTGCTTTTTTTCTTTTTTGGTACCACCTGGCACTTTTATTGTCTGCAAATCAGTGTAGGCAAAGCTTTGGTTGCTAGGGTTTTGAGGTGTGGCTATGGTTTTATATGAGAAGGGCAGTTGAGAAGTAGTCTGTGAGAAAGACATTAAAAAAGGCTAAACTACACATGGAATTTAAAGATATATTATTTGGAGCATGTGGCTAAGTGATGTATTTACTTCATATAGCCTCTTTGACATTTGATTTAAGGTGCTGGAACTATTAACCCAAAAGATAGTGCTACCTGTTTCATGTTAATAATGTAAAAGGAAAAGAGAAAACGTTCAATGACTCTTGAGGAGGTAAAAGAGATAGAAAGGGAAGGGAGCTCCTGCAAAATCACGAAAGGGAAGAAAGAGGAGCCACTGAGTTGAACTATGCCAATGAGCGAGGTTAAAGATTAGTGATTACACAGGGCCAGAGAAACTCAGAAATTCTCTTCATTGTCAAAATGGCAGAATGAATCCCTTCCTTCAGTTTTTGTTACTGAAGTTACTAGTGGATGTTGAACAGAACAGGGAAGTTATCCTGCCAACATTTCAAATTTTAACTGCCTCTGTGAAAAACAGTGCCTGGAAGAAATAGCTGTCAGTGTTTGGGTGGGCAGGAAGCGCATATGAACAGAGCCTTCCCTTTGTTTCTCAAGCTTACCCATCTTCCTGTGGGACCACGTCAAATCCTAGTGGTCTTTTTGCCTTGTTTCTTATTCTGCAGAGGGAAGCCCAGGTGATTAGGTATGGATCTGTAGGTACAAAGATGAGGTATCAATGACCAGTTCAGTCTTACTATTCTTTTTACCTTTGAGAAAGGTTTCTTATGAACTTTGTAGAGAATACACTTAAGTGGACTTTCCCATTGTAGCTGCCAAGGACTTTGTCTGAAAGGGAGGGTGTTTGATGCCATTGGAAGGGTAAAGATGTTCAGCATGTCTGTGTCCTAAGAGGGAAGCTTTCAGAAGAAAGTACAGAAGAGGACATTATTCATATCTGTTAAGTGCCCTCGTGTGGCAGGGCACTGGGGGAGGGCACCTTTCTTTACTGGTAGATGAAGATTCAAGCTACACTTTTAAAGGAATTGTTCTGCTAAGATACACTCTTTGGGGACATAAGTTAGAGTTCAAATATTATGGAAAATATTAATAGTCAAAAATATTTTGTAGGAATCAGCACCACCAAAACGTTAGCAAAACCCATACAAATTGAAACAGAACTGAGCCTGGAACTCAGAGAATTCTGACAAAGAAAGAAAAAGCGGCCACCGCAATAACCAACTTGCACTTTTTCTCAATTCCTTTTGTGGCTATTTCTGGAAAAGGCATCTTTCACCCTGCATGCTAAATTTAGTTCTCTGCTCTGTTGTTTAGACCTGCCTTCCATCAAAATATTGTTGTCAAAGATTTATGTAACTAGTGATGTGAGCCTCGTATGAAATTCTTTCAAGTTCTGACTTCTAAACAGTTGTGTGTCATTAATCTCACCATTGAAAATTAAGATGGCCCAGGAAACAGAAAAGCAGAAAAGAGTCGTGTACATAGGAGTGTGGTAATAGAAACCCAGATGCCACATTTCATTACGAATGAAGTGTACCCTCTTGACTTTAAGCAAAAGCGTCGCTCCTTTGAGAAGGTAATTTTCAGCCCTGACCTGTGAGCTAATAATAATAATAATAATAAAATACTCCCTGTCTCTTGTCTAATCAGAAATCTCTTTTTGAACTTTGTCAGGAGGCATGACTTTAATGGTAATTTGTTGACAGATTAGCTTCAGTGATTGCAAAGAGTTTGTTTTGCAAAAACTGGCAGACTCCGATCTGTACTCTGAAGGCAAGCAGTCTACTTTGCTGTTTTGCAAGTGCTTGCCTTTATTGACAGCTAAGTGCTGAAGAGGCAGAATGGGTATGTTTGTGTAATGTAAACCTATAGCTTGCCTGACGGAGCTGAGTGTACTTTTCGGTAGTGCATAGATTGCTTGATAAAAAGGGTTACAAGGTGACTGCTTTTATGACAAAGTAGAATAGCAATATAAATGCAAGAGGGAGCTGGAGGAGCAGAAGGGAAGTTTATATAGTGAGCTGAACCCCGTATTAGAAAGTTTCTTTTCATCACTTGGTCTTTGAACTCAAAACTATTGTAATTATGAAGTGTTACTTATAACATTCCAGAGACCCTTTGCTAAATAGCGTGTTTGATTTGGTTCATAGAAATACAATTTGTTTCCCCCCTCTCTCACAAGAAAAGTGGTGAAGAGTGTCACATACAGGCCTGGCCTTAGCTTTGGTCCAGGTCAGCCACTCATTGTACCACAGAGCGTCTTAGCCTTGTTTCTTAGCTTTGGATTTGTTGAAATTCATTTATTCATTTGTTTGCGTCCTTTTATTTAGCTATTATTTATAGGGCACGCCTACATAGAAGGAATGTGGGGCCCACACTGATGTGGGAGGTGCGGGAATGCATGGGAGAGGAACTTGGGAGGTGCTTTGGGTGGAGCCTATAGAGTAACCATGGGAGCAGAGGGAAGGTGGGTAGAGGGTAAATTGAATTCAGTTTGTGGGAGGCTTGAGCTTCTCGGCTGAGAAGAAAGGCCAGGCAAGAGGAGGTAAACCGAAGGTCAGTGAAGTTGGACCTGGCCTGGTTAGGCAGCAGAGAGATCCCTGCGAGATTAATAGTTGTGACAAGGCGATTACACTTGGTCCCGGATGTAGTACCCTGTTGTCATGTCATCGAGGGCACCCTGCTGTGGACCCCTCCTTGCTCCCTGCATGTCTCCTCCTCCTCCATTTAAATCCTTTCTTCACCTCTCAGCCCCATAGGGCAGGGATGGGCTGTTCACCTCCCCTGATACCCATCAACACAGAACACCCAGCCCGCAGAGAGCGGTTCTGGGACAGACTCTGTGAATGGATGAAATGGGAAGAGAAAGGAAGGCCTGGATCAAGAGAGACTGTTTAGGGGAGTCCTGGTACACGGACAGGGCCTTTTGAATCAGAAGATGTGAAAGCATCCAGGAGTGGGAGTTAGGAGGGATGATTCAGGATTTCCAATCTGAGTGACTGGCCAGGTGGCGGCACAGAGAGAGGAGGACATCACAGGAGAATCCAAGCTCTTTCTCCCAGTCCCTTGTCGGTTATTGTGAAATGACGAAGGAAGAGCAAACGTAATTTGTAAAAAAAAAAAAAAAAAAAAAAAAAAAGATGGATTTATTTTGGAAAAGTACCCCCTCTACCCTTTTTTAAAGGCTGTTTAGAAAAAAGACACCCTCCTCTATCACTAAACCTCACTCTTTTTTTAAATTGAACTATAGTCAGTTTACAATCTTGGGTTCATTTCTGGTGTACAGAATAGTGATTCATTTATATATATATGTATGTTTATACATATGTTCATACACTTATACATCTATAAATATGTATGAATATATATGTATATTCCTTTTCATATTCTTTTTCATTACAGGCCCTTGCAAGGTTTTGAATATAGTTCCCTGTGCTATACATTAGGACCTTGTTGTTACCCTCACTATTTTGATTGTATATGTTTATTCAGATTAAAATTATCAAAAGTCTTTTCCCTTTGCTAGTTGCTAATGACTATATCTTCCAAAAGTCACACGGGAAGGGCTGATAAACTGCTAGTGTTCCCACTGATCAGGGAATGTGCTTATCTCTTTTAGAGAACAAAATGACCAAGTTAGATCTCTGATAAAGCGTCTGATACTGACACAAGCTTCTTAGAATGAGTTTGTTTTTTTAAGGTGAAGGGGGTGCATGTGTTTCTTTTGTTGGAAAAATACAATGTGTAATTACTCAACAGTGCATGCTGTTGGGAGACTCGTTTAGGAGGTACAGATTAAAGTGCTTACAGACACCAAGACTTGTTTGTGAGTTGAAGTGAAGCCCTGCATAGAGGCGGATGGATGGAAGGAAGGATATTTTCCAGTATCTCCAGCATAGTCTTGATGCAAATGTTGAGTGTGGAGGGGACCGGATTTTTCCTTTTTTAAAGTTGATAACCCTAAGGTTCTCCTCAAATTAATTTTTTACCCCTATTTTTAGACTGTTCCTTTTAGACTGTACCCAAAATAAAATGAACTTCCTAACACAGATTCATCTTGGGCAAAGTTTCTTAAAGTAGACCATTTATTACACACTTCATCATCCACGCAACCATAAGTAATTGTCAAGATCACGGTCGCTTGTCAGAAGAGGCAAAGCCTCAGCTGATCTGAAATCCCTGTTTTTCTCACTGTGCCTTCTCTCACCCCCAGCACCCCTCTCTCCACACTGAGGGGAAGGTGACATGATGTCTTCTTAGTCATTCAAATCCAATAACTTTTAATCTGAAGGTTAAGTAGTGAGATATAAACTAAGAGATGATAATATCAATTTTATGTTCACTGAAGGGCACAATATCCCTCTTTCTAGTAGAGGGAAAATTGTGCGTAAAATGTCTTTTGCTTGTCGACAGCAGAGCCATACCTCTCAGAGCCAGAGGAAGAAAGGATTTTGGACGCTTTAATAAAATAAGATGGAACATCCTCAAATGGGACAAAAGAAGCCCTTTATCGTTCCAATTATCGTGTTAATTTTTCAAGGTTGCATGGTGAGAAGTGGTTCCATTTTCATAGCCTCTTGGCCTGACTCTTGTGACCCTCCCTGCGAACTCAACAACCCTTTACAAGGTTAAAGACTGGGAGAGAAGTGACATAATGCTCACTCTTTCCTGACTATTTGTGGTCCTAATGTGTATGAACAAGAATACTGTGATAATAATGCTTGCCTTGCCTCATTTTTCCCCTCCTCGTGGTGAAGTTTCCATATCCACACAGTCAAAATTCACCGTGCAAAGATACTAAGTGGAAATGACTTTCCAACGCTCATTTTTATTATGAGATGCTGGTTATCTTCTTAGATTTACACTTGTCTTACAAAGTTTGTGCTCTGTCTTCTCTGAGTACGCCATGTGCATTTATGTACAGACTTAACTGTATCATTAATATGCTTTAAGCGGGAAAGCATCGCGGAGAAGCTGGGTATGTGATGGAGTCCCCCATGTGACTGCCGAGGATATATTCTGTAACGTGGTGATTCACAATCATAGTTGTCAAGACTGCATTCTGGAATTATCTTTAACTTGTCTCAGCCGATCATTCAGTACCTTTATTGGGCAAGTTCTCAGTTCCTAGCACTGTGTTGAGCTTGCAGACGATGCTGGGGGTTGGTGAACTGGGGCGGAAGGCCACATCAACCAAATCCGGCTGCCACCTATTCTGTTAGATAAAGATTTTATTGGAACACAGCCATGCCCACTTGTTTACTCTTGTCTGCGGCTGCTTGCTTCCTACCCCAGCAGAGGTGAGCTGTTGCAGCAGAGGCTGCATGGCTCACAAAGCCTAGAAGCCTTATTACCTGGTCCTTGTTGGAAAAAATGTGTTGGCCCCTTGGATTAGTGAGTGGCAGATGTGACAAGAGCTGCCTTCCAGAACCTTCTACTCTTACTTTATAGTGAAAAAACTGAAGGATCATCCCTCATTTTTTTTCTAAATTATCCATATATATCTCACAATGTAAGACTTCTGAGCTTTCTGAAATGGTAAATTCACTCGTAGGTGTCATCATCCCTGCAGAGTTTCTTTCAAATCATTTAATCAGATGCATCTTACAAATGGGAAGTTTTGGCAGAATTGGTGGTTAGGAGAATACTCAGCCAGCCAGCCTACTAAGGAAGTAGAGGCTTGGACGCTGAGCGAGTCCCTCAGAGAGAGGATATTCTCGGCCATGGTTCTCCTGCAGGAGAAAATTAACATAAAAATGTAACCTGTCTTACGTTTGTAGTCCCGTGGTTGGCTAGAAGATAGGAAGAAATATCCTGTCTCCCTGACTTCATTAAACTCATGATCTAGCTGGCTTAGAATAAGACATAGACACTTGCATTAAGTATCTAAAAATTTCAAAGCACATGAAGATAAGCCATAGAAGAGATGCATATGATTAATCAGTGGACGAGTGACTTAAGCAGTAAATAACTCTTCAGTAACCTGGAGAGGAAGAGTTTGTGTCCGGGGTCGGTGGGATTTTTGAAGACCTTGATGATATTTCAGAAATAATAACTCAGCATGTGCACACCTGCTGCTTTAGTTTAACCCTTTCAATCAGGAGATAATAGATAGAAGTACATACTGAGCTATGTGGATTCACCTTATCACTTAGATACGTACCTTTGCCATTTTGGTTTGGGGATAAACAAGGCTGGATTTCTACTGTGGAAGGACTGGAGGCATATGGCAAGTGGAGGTCTTTTTCTGCTGGATGCCGCATCTGAGTTGATTGGTTTCCAGGAAATGGTCCGGGGCCTATCTGTTTACACAGACCATTGCCTGAGTTGAGTGTATGATTTCCAGAGATTAGATGAGGGCTGACAAGGCTGGTCATTTGGTTGGTGGTGTCCATATTTCACGTACTTTTAGTTTTAACTCATTCCCCTCTATTCGTCACACAGCTAGAACAACTGAAACTGTAATATCTTCTTTTAAACTAGTTATCAAATTTGAAGATCTTTACTCAATCCGGCTGTTGTATGAACTGACTGTCTTACCTAGAAATGGCATTGGCCTTGTATTTTCTCCCTTCTGCCTTTCTTCTTTCTGTTCTTAACTGCTCCTTTGTTTCTGTTTTTAAGTTTGTTATCAGATGACTTACCAGTCTGTCTCTCAGTTAGTGAAAATCTCTTCAGTCTTGCAGGTGGGCGAGTTTCTCTGGCGTAGACCAAATCTTTGATTCCATCATTCTTCTGTTTTGCACCTTTATGGACGGTCCCTCCTTTGGGAATGTGATGAAACTCTAGCATCTTTTGCTTTTGAAAAGTGGGTATATGTGTGTATTTGTGTAATTTTGCAGTTACAGTTTCATGTGCATCACATCCTAACTCCCTACCCCCCAAATGAAACACTGTACAATCCACAGTGCATGTTAATTAGATTTGCTCACTGGTTCAGTGTTTTGACAAATGTTCCTAGATTTTTCTATGTTTAATTAATGTTAAGTATATTAGTAACCTATCTTTAATTTGGAAAAGGTTTCCTCTTTTGGCTCTAAATGCTTACCAATGTGTCCCTGGATTTAGTTTTTGAATATCTTAGATATAGCACTATAAATGCCAGCTCTGAAGAAAACTCGGCGAAGTAAGGTCATATAAAGCATTCTCTCTAGGTTCTGAGAGTCATTTTATATCTATTCAAATGCAGTCACCAGGTTTACATACTCCGAAACTTTTCTAACTAAAGAACGCTGTAAAAGAGTTGGAAGATCTTTGACCAGATCAGCAAAGATGACCATCAGTGATACGTCTAGCACCAGCAGCCCCTTATGTGGCTTGTGTAAATCTGGACATTTCATTCTGGGGGCAATTTGGCACTGTGTATCAAGAGGCCAAATACAGTCACACCCTTTGATTCAGGGTTGCACTTTGAGAGGTTATAAAGTATCGAGCAGTGCTTCTCAAACTTTTATGTATATTGGAATCATCTGAAGAATGTCTTAAAACACAGATTGTGGGACCAACCCTCAGGGTACTTTGGATCTGGGACGGGGCCCAAGAATTTGCATTTCTGATGCTTCTAATCCATTCTCTGCTGCTGGCTAGAGCACACTTGATAACCACTGGGAAAGGCAGAGCACCCAAAAGCATAATGATGGAGCCAACCTGTCTGGCCCGAGTCATGATCACACTGACTAGTTTGGTGACTATGCAAGTCAGTTAATTTCTCTGTGCCTCAGTTTATACATCCCTCAAATGGGGGATAATATCAACATTTAGTATTTTGATTATGATGTAAAATGCTTAAAAGATTGCACAGCACATAGTAAATGGTCTGTTATTTATGGACATCATTATTAACGATTTCACCTACAGAAATAATGTGAGGCATGCAGAAAGATTTATACCTGAAGATGTTCATTATAGTATTATTTATGATATGAAAAATTAAAAATACCCTAAATCATCAACATTAGAAGAAAGGAAAGGTTAAAAAAAATGGTTGCACATAAGTTGGAGGTAATATTGGGTACCATTAAGAATCACACTCGTAGAATAGTTAATAAGTTTATCAATTCTAAAACTTTTTAACTTTAAAAATAATAATTGGTAGGAAAAAAAACCTGAAAAACCCTGTAAAAAAGTTATCAATGATTTTTTTTTGTAGGTTAATGGATTTGTATTTTGGATACGTTTCACTTTTCTGTATATTCTAAAATTTTACAGTAGTATGTATTGCCTTTATAATGAAAAAGAAAAGTTATTATATAATTCACATTCACACTATTTGAAAACTTTTATGAGTACTTATAAATGGCAGAGAATACCTGTCACTTGAGCAAATTTTATGTGTTATTTTATAGAATATATTTGTATAATATTATAAGTATAACAAATTTAACATGAGTATATACATATTTATAAAATAATATAAATAAAAATATAAGTGTATCGTATATACTTACATATATATTTTTTAAATTTTTGCACAGGACTTAAGGGATAAAATTCTCATAGTTATAAGATTTTCTCCCATGACCTGTTTGAGTTTCAGCTACCATGTTTTTCCTCCCTGGTACGGTCTCTCCACCAGCTTCTAGGTGCTTCTCCCCTCAAATGTGACAACCATTAACCATCCTTATATAACATCGTCAATTTATGACAGAATCAACTTACAGTCAATCAAAAGAGAGTGTAGACGGGGAGAAAATGCCCTTAGGTTTTCTCCACTGCTCCCCTACTGAGAGTTTCTCCCTGTCGGTGTGGACTTTGTCACGTGGTGTATTCACAGTCGTGTACAGATGTACTTCGTTGCTTAGCCAGTGCACGCTGTTCCCACTAGAGGCTTATTTCTCTCCCCTAGGAGCTAGACGAGATAGGAGGAATGTTTCATTCCAGACATTTTGGAATCCTACCCACAGAGGTTTAAAAGTCAACCCCAGCACTTACTGAATGAAGGAAACTGGGCTAGTTATGCCAGTCTTTCTGAGCCTTACTCTTCTCATCTGTAAAATGGGGCAGTAGAGGTAACTTCCAGAGAGGGTTTGTGTGATGAATACATTAAAGAATATACATAAAGGCCTTAGCACAGTGGTTAGCCCTTTAAAATGTGCTCATGACACTATTACTGTCTTGGCTCAGCACCTTCTGAAGACACAGAAAAGGCTTGGTTGGCATCTTAGGGACCCAAAGGTAGAGGTCAGAAGGGATCCAAGTTGTTTCCCTGTACTGATCCTTTCTTTTGCCCCCTGGTACCACTTTATACTCAAATGCAACCACCTTAGAACATTATAAATGTTCATATTGGAGACCTCCAAGGAGAACTCTCCTTCATGAATCCAGGAATCCAGGAATCCTCTACTGAGACGATTAATTGAAATAAGCACACAGTCCTTTTGAAAACCGGACTCTTCATTTAGAAACTGACCTCCACATGATGACTGCAGAGGATCCGTTCTTGTAGGCAATTAGTGCCCCAATTTACCATTTTAGAAAAGAAAACACATATCCTAATAAATACAGAATTTCTCCTCCATACCTACTAGCAACATTACTGAAGGAGCTCCACACACAAATGTTTTAAATTTAGAGGCAGAGTTACGGACACAGTTTGCCTCCAGAATCTGAATTGAATCAGGGTTTTATTTCAGATAAAATCTTTGGGGCTCATAACTTAAAAAACACAACTTTTACTGGCATTACGCAATTTGCCACGGGTCATTTAGCAAAATGTTTGTATATGTAAGCCCAGGTTCTTCTTTTAAGAAAAAGGAGGGGTGGAGGGCGGGGATTGGATTTTGCTAAAATCCAGGTGGCGTTTCAGTTTATATTTAATTTTAATTGGAAATCAAATACAGGCAAGGGAGAAAAAAAACCTACCATGTTTTCTTTACTAAGAGTATCCGTTGGGGAGGGGAAGGACGCTGCCAGCCAAATTTTAAGAAGCAGCTCTTTTATTGGCATGTCTTTTTTTTTTTTTTTTTTTTTTCTGGCTACATTCTTGTGCCTGCATTTTCTTTTTTAACATCTAAGTTTTTACACATGGCAATGATTTTTTATGTCTCAGTGCTCCTTGCTGCCCTCCCGCTGTAATTTCCATGGGATTAGTACCTAGAACCAGGATAAGGAATAATTACATAGTACACCTAACCAATAGCTTCCCTGGGCTCTTGTCTGGCAAGTCCCCTGTTTAGGTTCCAGTCTGAGATAATATTTGATTCTTGGGGCCTGACTTTATTTATGGAAGGCTGGGGAAGTTTCTGAAGAATTGAGAACAGGAAACAGAAAAGTTGATTTTTTTTTTTTTTAAGCCTAGAAATTTGGAAGGTCCTCCGGTAAGTGGCCATAGGTGCATCTTGTGAAACTACTGTAAAATACTGACAGAGAGACTGTGGCACAGTTAGAAGATGGCAGCTGAATGAGCTGGAAGACGGGCCCCGACAGTCACTGGGAGTCCACCAGTACCTACAGAACATCCCAATGCCAAAGCCGAGGGTGAAATCCTCAGTGTTGGCTCTGTGTGGGGCTTGGGTGTGATTCAGATGTTTCCAATTGAAAATTGAATACCAAATAATTGTGAATTTTCTACTGCACAGTTAATTACATGTTCGCTGTAGAAAAATTAGAAGATGTGGCTATGAGAGCAGAGAAAGAAAGAAACCATATCTCCTGCGATCTCATTTTATAGAGATAACAACTGTTGACGTTAGGATAGCTATTCTGTAGCTTTTTTTTTTTTAAATCATGCCTTAGCATTTTCACATATCCCTTTCCCATTCCCACGATAGAACTTTATAGATGAAAAAAACAGCCAGCGATAATGTTATCAGTGAGAATTGTTTGGGTTTATTCTCTTATCTGGTGGTTCACTTCTTCATCTGAATTTTAATTTTGTATTTTGTATCTAGAGCTGTAGAGGAAAATTGGAGGCGGGGTGTCTTAGTTTCAAATTTCATAGTTAAAAGTCTAATTCCTGTTAGCTCTTTTTTCCTAGCTTCCCCCTTTCACCTTCCTGCAGCTTTGCCAAGTAATTCCATATTCAGGCACATTTCTTACAAATTATCTTGAGGAGGAAACACTAAACACATAACGATGAGAGGTAATCCACCCATATTCAATGAGTGTTTCTTCCTTTTGTCCAAGATTTTAAACATCCCTATTGTCACAGACATTTATAGCCTTGAAATAAGTTAATAGCAGCAGTAGTAATGATACTAGAAGTAGTAATAGTATCAGTGGCAAGTTTATGGAAAGCTCCTTCCTTCTGACTTTGTGCTCAGTACTCCCCCATGTATTAGTGCAGTTCATTCTCACAAGCACCCTGTGTGCTGAGTACTCTTAAAATTCCTACTCGCCACAGGAAGATGCTTAACGAGCTGCCCAAGTTCATGCAGCTTAACACTGGGCAAGCCTAGCTTCTAATTCTGACCCACATCTGCCCAGTCCCACAACCTGAATGCTTCATCCC
The DNA here is from genome assembly GCF_048773025.1 of Camelus bactrianus. Lineage (NCBI taxonomy): Eukaryota > Metazoa > Chordata > Mammalia > Artiodactyla > Camelidae > Camelus > Camelus bactrianus. The sequence goes on from NC_133555.1 coordinate 16,946,048, forward strand.
TGCACGCAGTCCCCTCTCATTGTGTTTATTGTGGGGACGATCATGTCAGGCTACGAGGATTTCTTCCACTTTCCTTGGCCTCCTTTCCCGCTGTGAGTCCCCTGGAAAGCTGTCCCATTCAGAACTCTCGCACTTTCACCCATCCCTTCTTGCCGCGTCCAGTGAGAAGATGCCAAACATTCCCATAGGCAGGAGCATTTCCATTTCCACCCTTCCTTCTTTTCAGGTCGAGCCCTTATTTTCAGCATACGTGCCCACTTTTACTCTTAAGCATCTGTGCCTTGCAGGTTGGGTTTGTGTCTTTCCATTTCCAAGGAAGAGTCCTGCTTCACACCTGTCCCTGCATCCTTCTCATGAACACCCCAGCCCAGTACAGTCAGGGAGAAATGAGCGTGTGAGTCCTTCTGTTTCTCAAAGACTTCGATGGGAAAACCTTTGTTTTACTCCAAGGACAACAGAAATTTGGCATCGCTCGTAGTGACGTTGTACAGTGTGCTGCAGACAGTAAAGCTGGAGAATTAAAATGGGTTCTGAAAGATCTGAACCATACCTCCACCATGGAACTCTTGTCAATGACTGTCTCCTTAGCTAGTCCAGGGGGTGGACATGTTGGCTCTTTTCTTTCTTTTTTTTAATCGAAGTATAGTCAGTTTACAGTGTTGTGTCAGTTTCTGATGTACAGTGTAATAGTTGTCATACATATATTTGTTTTCAAATTATTTTTCATTATAGATTACAAGACGTTGAATATAGTCCCCTGTGCTGTACAGTATAAACTTGTTGTTTATCTGTTTTATATATAGTAGTTAGTATCTGCAAATCTCAAACTCCCACTGGAAAATCTGGGTGTGTTAATAAGTCTGCACGTAACAAGCTGTAAGCTGTGGTGGTTGCAAAAGCTACTTTATAGACAACATCAAAGCAGCCATTTTGGGTTGGACAAGTTTCCCTTTATGGCTCTTGTGTTTGGGTCCGTGGAACTAGAAGACTTAAAACTGCAAACTTTTTCCAGGTGCCCCAAACAGCTGTCACCGACCGACAGGGCTGGGGAAATACTTTCTGTGTTTTCTTAGTATTATGTGACAGGCTTGAACCCCTTACCCAACCAACAAAAATGTATTTGGATAAAAGTATTTCTGGTACCTTGAGTCTCTTGAGGAAATTGTTCACCCAGCATCACTGATGAATGAGTTAGTTCCTTTGAAGTTGCCACAGTCATTTTCGTTGTTTTAATATCTGGAGGAGTGGATTATTTTTGCTTCAAGAGTGACTAGCCCTGTTGGCAAAAACGTCCTCTGCTCCTCGAGTGATATTTTGTGATCGTGTTTCCCTGGCCCCCCAGCTTTGCCCGCATCCCACACAGCTCCAGTCAACAAAGAACGATTGCTTAGCGCAATAAATAAAAGATGGTGCCCACGAAGGATGTATGATGGGACTTATGGTGGGAGTTTTAAAGATTCATAACCTACAAGTCAAACTATGTACATTTCCCTGGCAGCAAAGCCTGTGTTTATTTCCTGTGTGGGAAATCGGCTTCACCCTCATGGCTTAATCCGCAGAGTCGGCTGGTGATGCCCAGCCCTTGCATTAGCTGTTAAATCAGCTCACGTATTAGTTGGTCACTGTTCTGGATCAACACAAAAGCCCAAATACCAGGCTGCAGCAGAGTGTTTTTAAAGTTTATCTTTATCTCTCTCTCACCTTTAAAAAAGAAAAAAACACCAAGTATGCTTTCTGTAAGAACCGGGGAATAGGGTGAAAGGCATTTTTCTTTGAAGAAATGTTGGAATTTGAAAATCTCCCGGTTTTGCATTTGCTGTTTGAGAGGCAAGGAACCTCAGTTCCTTGAAGGTGTCCCCGTGGCCACGTCTGTGTGTCATTGCCAAAAAAGAGACCCACTTGGTGGGCTGGAGGGGAGAACCAGACTATTGCAATTTCAAGTACAAGAGGCTGAAAAAAATGCACATCTCTGAGTGCCTTATGTGTTGGCACCTTAAACTGCTTGGAAAGTCCAAAGTAGGTCCCATTCTGCTCCGTCTCCTTGCGGGCTCGTCATTTTGTCCAGAAGATTTCATAGAACCTTGAGCTCTCCTAACAATTCTTTACATTTAAATAGGATGTTCCTTATCTCCCTAGCTATGGGTCCAGAGCTCTTTCACAATCTATACATCCTTTAGGAGTGATAAAAGAACTTCATTTTGTCCCTTTCACGCTCATTTATCTGTTCCCACTTGATTGCACCCGTTGCCTCCTGTATCCTCCATTCTTCTACCCCAACCCCCATCCCACCCCCAATGTATAGATGTATGTGATTGCCTGTCTTCTTTTTCTTTCTCTGTAGGGTTATCGAATTTTTTAAATTCCTTGGATGATCCAGCCTTGCATTTTATGGATAAAGAAACTAAGCTCAGACAAAATAAAGGCTTTGTTCTTTGATTAACTTTTGCATGGACGCTCCTGATGTGTTTAGAAACAATCTTCTGGGGTAGGATGTGGGCCCTTCTCCTATCTGTCAGGACAGATCAAATCAAAAAGTTCATTCTTGTGGTTACCAACACCATTAAGAACTGTGTCCAAGGTATCGGGTATATCTGTGTGACTCTGTGTGTGTGTGTGTGTGTGTACATGCACATCTATTCTTAAATTTTTGTTGTCATTGGGAAGTGGGTATTTTTCTTCTCTGTAATCTTGCTAGAGCGGGGATCAGTGAACTTTTACATTTACTTTAAATAGTAAACCTTTTTGGCTTTGTGGGCTCTTCTGTCTCTGTCACGGATGCTCTGTGTAAAAGCAGCCATAGGTGGTACATAAATGGACATGGCTGTGTTCCAATAAAACTTTATTTACAGGAACAGGCAGAGGGCTGTATTTAACCCATGGGTAGTAATTTACTGACCCCTGTCCCAGAGGATGCATAGGTGGCGTCTCAAGGAACTTGTTTCTGGGTAGTGGGTGGTGATGCTCCTCTGCTACTCACACTATGCCTCAAGATTGATGACTTTTTATTTTTTTACTTTCTTCTTTAAAAAAACTCCTCCCAGCTCTCTCCTTCCCACCACAGTTTGTTTCTCAATTCCCATTCCTTAAAGCCTCATTCACTGTGGTTATCCTGGTTACTGAAAGCATTTTCTCGAATGCTATTGGGAAAGAAGCTAAGACTTCTCAGAATACGCCAGCAATCCCTTGTAAGATGACTTCAGCCTCATCTCCACGTCTCATCGTTATCAGACTTGCCAGAGGTGACCTCTGTAATTCCTTCCTAGGCATTCACAGCCTTCATGAGCTGGTCTCTTATCACCCTCATCCCTACTCTCCTCTGGCCTTTTATTGGTTTTCTACCTCTAATGTGTAAGTAACATCTTGACTTTCAATTGCGCTTTGTCCTTTTCTGATGTGCGGAATGTCTAGTTTTACTAATAGGAGAACAGCTAGTATGTTGCATCAAAAAAAATCACTGTATCACTTTTATACTTGCAGTGTTTTTACGCTGGGCAAAAGACAAACAAACCAAAAAAAAAAAAACAAAAAACCCAGAAAATATACTTTTTCTTTCCTTTGGAGACCCTATTTCACTCTAAGAACTCTGTAAATGGGGTTAGGTTGGTTGAGTGGTGAGGGTGAAGAGAAGAGAGGATGGAGACTTTGGGGTTAAGAGTGTGAAGCTGAAATATCTTTGTGGCTCTTTATTCCTATCAAACTATGTCAGCTTTTTGGGAATCTTTAGGGATATTGACTCATGTTCTTAGGCAACAGATGAAAAACTCCTTCTGTGGCAGGAAAAAAAAAGTTGAACTCTGGATTAAAAGGGAAAAAAAAGTGATCTCTCAAGTTGGGAAAATGCAAGGGCTCTGCAGATATGGTCCAAGAACTTTGCTGGGGGTATCAGCCAGGCTGGATTTGAGTCTTGCTGCTGTAACTCTGATTTGTAGTAAGTCACTAACTCTTTAAGCCCCTGAAAACTAGTTTATTTCAAAGGTTCCTTTTGCTTCTGAAATTGCATACTCTTTCTTTTTCTCATTTGTTTCTGATTAAATGAGAACTCATGCTCTGTTTTAGATATTTTATTCTTTGGTGATTTCTGGAAAATGGAGTACCAAACAAATCACAATTAGGCACTCTCGACCTTGAAATTGCAAGCAAGGATGTCCTTCAGAATGCCAACAGTGAATGAGAAAGGAAGAAGGAAGTTAGAGGAGATCCTCATTTTGAAGACAGAGCCAGTCAAATAATTGGAATGCAAAATTCCTGGAATTTAGTCCATGCCCTGCAAGCTTGTAGCAAGTTACTTAGTCTAAGTTTCTTCCTCTGTAGGATAAAGTTAGTAACAACTGTCCTGCAGACCTCAGAGGGGCACTAGGGGAAGCAAAAGAGGAATTATCGGTCGTCAAAATGCTTCATAAGCAATGAAACACTGTATATATGTAAGGTGTCTTCATTTGCATAACATTCTTTGAGGACCTCACATGTTTCCAAATGTGATGTACTCCCCTGGGGTCACTCATGCTCCATGACTAGGGGCAGTTTCCTCCCTTGGGGTAGTCATCCCCTGGGATTTCCATTTAATAATTCAGCACATAACCAACAAGGATGAAAAAGGAGGCATCCATATATTTTTCCAAGGTTTTAATTTTTATTCTTTTTTTTTTCCCTTTAGTGTAAGTATCAGAAACTTTCAGTTTCCACCCCAAAGGCACTGTATGTGAATTTTCTTTTATTTAAAAAAAAAAAAATGGAGGACTAACCTCGAGCTTCCTGGAAACAAAAGCCGGGTTATCCATGATTAAGCAAAGGAGGAGGCTACATGAGATTTGGCAGGAAGGATACCGGGTTGGGTTGTTACTTATCAAAGGAATATTTGCTGTTGGCCTTAGTATAATAATGTTAATGAGATTATTAGGTGGGGGAGATTTTCAATAAATAATTGATAAGGATTAGAAAGTGCCTTTTCTGCAAATAAACTTCAGAATAATTAATATTCATGGACTCTGTTTGTCAACAGAAAAATGTAAATGAAGAGCCAGTCCCATCACCAGACACTCGTCCTGAAGGGCATCTGTAAGATGAGAGTTAAGGACGGGTAGAGAGAGGCTGGCTTCAGAGCCCAGGCCCAGACCCCAGTCTTGTGCGTGTCAATGCAACTTTTTATGTCTCACCATCCGCATTTTCCAGTCTGCATCTCGCTCTGAGAGAAACCCTGAAATTCAGGTTTCTAATAGATTGTGGGTTGCAAGATATGAAGGACAGAAGGAGGTAAGAGAGAAGGCATCTTGCTAATGCAAACGCAGTGTGCTGAAAGCCACTTTTATTTCTTATTTATAATCTACATGCACACTCTGGATAATAGATGACGCCGTTCATTCAGTACTTTAACTTCAAAGCCGAGCGAAGGCATGGATGACAAGAGCCGGGAGCGGGGCTACGGAGGTACTAACAACAAGAGGAAAAATGCCTGTTTACAGGATTGCATTTGTTAGCACGCTCTCTTCAGATATTGTTCCCCCAGGACCAGCGAAATGTGTGCAGCGCGAACAATGATTTAACATCTGAAAATGGTACTTAAAGAGTTTCTGTCTGGTAGTAATGTGATGAAGGCTTCCGAAGGGAACCTGGGGACTTCATTCCTGCTATTTATCTATATGTCTCTCCGGTTTTAGTCAGAGGTAATTGCATATTTAACCCCTCAAATAGCTTTAACCCTCGAGGTGCCAACTTCTTTTTAACCCTGGATGAAATGTGCTTTTATCCTGGCAAAGGCAGACTTTGGAATTCCCTTGCCAAAAATTATTTAAATTTTTAAAATGTGAGTGTGTACGTGTGTGTGTGTGTGTATGGATGGGTGGATGAAAAGAAGTTATACCAGCATTTAGGGATGAGATTTAGGTCAAGAAGCAAGCCCTGCCTTCCCTGTTTGGAAGAAAAGCAGTTAAAATGCAAATGCTAAGATGAACGAAAACTTAAAAAAAAGAGGAAAGAATGACAGACACAGCCATGGTTTTATTTTGATTTCATCCTGGCTTGGGTTTACAGAGAAAAGAGAAGGCACCAGAGACCCAAGAGAAGTTGTAGGTGGACCCTAAATCAAGAGCGTCAGTTTGTCGCTTGTCTCCACAATATGGTTTTCTCAATTAGTGGTCGTTCTGGGAGGCCCGCTTAACAGCTTATGTGAAACAAATATTAACACAAATTGTATAATTATATCACAATCCCAAATTCCTCAAAGATGCAAAGTGGCTTTCACCGAAGAACATGCCGGCAGTAAAACATCCTATAGTCACAGGAAGCGCGCTGAAAAGCAACCAGGAGACTGGATCCGAGCGACTTTCACAGTTTATTTTCATGGTATTTAAATTATGATACCAGTGGGTATTTTTAATTAGTGTGCACTTGTCTCCATAAGCCATGTTGGCAAATTTGACTCATTCATACAGTAGTTGCTGTAAAAGAGGCCAGCACAGCCTGCAGGAATTAAAATGAAAAGTTTCTGCAAGCTGTTGTCGACATGACCATATCTCATTAACTTTAAAAATGGAGATTATTTGCCTGAAAGCTTGATTTGACTAGCAGTAATCAAATATTAGGCTCAGCGGAGTGAAGGGGTGGGGGGAGCGCCATTGTTGTGATATATACCGCTAAGTGTTTTGCAGTTCACTTTTAAATAGCAGTATAAGATTTTTGTTTTGACAAAAGGAATGGGAAAGAGAAACAAAGACATATGGCCTCAAAAGTATTATTAGGATAGTTTTATTTTAGATTAAGTCTCATTATTTACGAAGTTCACTGAAGACAAATGCGATTGTGCTGATTACCAATTCTTCTCTCGTTAAGGAAGCAGCTTAATTATTTGGAGTAGCTTCTTCTGCTTGATCAAAGTTTAAGTATTGGAAGCAGGGCCTATCTCATGAGACTCTTTCCTTTTTTCAACTGGTAGATTGGCATGAACCTTAAATTTGTACATGGATTCACCCCATTGTTTTAACTGAACGCGATGAAAAAGGTTGCAAAATAGTGCATAAAATGAACCCAAATAGAAGCGCCCTCTTCTTATCTCATCTACTCTCTAAGTAGCTTGTTATTTGAATGAGGTATCTGAGCCAAAAATCTCTTTTTGCTGGTAATTAAGGAGTCTAATGTTGAAAACCTGAAGTTGCTGAAATACGGGAGACATGGTCCTATTTTAGACCACGTTTTATATTTTCACACGCACAAAGGAACATTTGAAATGCGGAAGTGTAAACTGGAAAATGAAGATGCATTTGTGGGGAGAAAGGGAAAGAAAAAAAGGTGTAGTTAAACAAAAGACCGAAGATAAAGTCTTGCGCCTTTTTATGTCTCTGAGCTGAGAACATGTTCTGCATTTTACTAAAGGAACATGAGGCTAGAATGTAAGTAACTGGTTTTTGCATTAGGCTCTCCCTGGAGGTAGCAGAAAAATATCATGTCCCTGCATGAAATGCGAATGTGAAATCTACCAGAAAGAAATATTTATGACCATTTTATGCTTGATTAGGCTTGGATGACATCTGTTAGAAGACAGGGACTGGACAAAGAGAGAGACGCTCGGGGGCAAATGTTAACGGAGTTGTTTAGAGACGCTAGGGCAGAAGCGTCCATTTACTGCCAGGCAAAACACAGGAATTGTGTTAGCAAGAGTGCCGCTGACAAGAATCCACTGTGATGGAGACACTGTAAACTGACTCGATGAAACAGGCAAATACAGCTGTTGGTAGTCACTGTACTGCCTCAGTTTATGGTCAGGTATCTAGGCGAAGCTCTGATCCAGTCACTTCTAGGGAGCCCGGGACCTTAATAAAGTTACATACACGTGACTCAGCTGTAAAAGGAGACCATCTTCACTTTTTCAAGTGAGTTTTACATTCTCGTGCCAGACAGACTTAGCAGTCCCAGGAAACATTTCTCTATTTCTCAGGGAAAGAATCAACTAAATGACACACTTGCTTCTGAGTACTTCTATAACCGAAGTTTTCTTTTCTTACCATCAGCTCCCCTCCCCCCTCCCATCCTGTTTAAGAAAAGAGAATACAGGCCCCTCAGTTCTAGAGAAGCACTTCATCACTTTAAACAGTGCAAATGTTTGCCTAAAAAAGAAAAAAAAAAGTTTTCCAACACTGGCAAACATTTTATCAATTGTTAAACATTTCAGTGTTAAAGTAAGTGCTGTTTGTCTGGAGAAATGGCTCTACCAAGAGTGGAGGTATGAACAGTTACTTCATTCTGGTTCTTTTCCCAGCTTCTCTTCCTGTAAATTTTCTCTGTCTGGAATGCTGATGGGAAATGTTATTTTGTTTTTGTTTGCAGCAGTTCTGTTGTTTTGATTTTGTCTGAGTGGTATGGAAAACAGTACGTCACTTAGAGTGGGTGTTTTGTCTACCGGCCATTTGGCCATTGCACGTATATTTCTCATACTTATTACATGATGACAAGGGAACCGAAAAGGCACAATTTTCCAGTTGAATTTTTCTTTCCAGTTTAATAATAGTGAAAAAAAGAAAACAAAGTTAATAGATTTAGCAGTTTGATGGTCCTCGCGACATGATAGCTGACTTGAGGTGTTTTTTTTTTTTTTTTTCCCTTCGTTCCTTGTGGTTAAGGAGTTATTTAGGCGAAGGTCAGATTAATGCATAGATCAGTTTCTGTAATAAAGTGCCGGTGGATAAGGTTTCACATTTTGCAGAGTTGTGAAATGCTGTAATTTAAGGAGGAAAATTCATAAAAAGGATAATAAACAATTTTAACATCATTCCTGTGATTAGCTTGGGATACTCTTGCCCTGGTTTTAGGCTGCATGTAACATAACCTGTACCAATAAGCGTATTTTAATTAAAATGAATCGAAATGAAATTTGGATGAAAACCCAGAATACAAATCTCAGAGAATAACTTAAGGCTGTTTACTGGCTCAGTTTGGACATGCTTTATCCGAAATCATTCTCCACATTTGCAATGTTAAGGAACATATTGCGGGAGTGTAGAAGTTAGCTCTACAAGTAAGTAATTTTTGGTGTAGTACAAAAATATAAAATGGAAACGATGATTAATTCTTCAATTTCTCTCTGCAGATATCTAATCATTGTACCCATGGACCGCCAAGGGCTCCCATTAAAGATTTAAAATGCAAGAGGAAGGTAGAATCCAAAAGATGGGATTTGGGATTAAATAATGTAAAATAACTGCAGGGCAATAGTGAAGTAGAAGCTATTGGCACAATGAGAGGTTCTCTGAGACTTTCTTTTGAGAGCCGCTTAAAATATTGACGACAACTTACACACAATGTCATAGATGTGATATTAATCAGATTATTTACAACACTGATTAAATGATGAAAACGTGTTTCTGTCTTTCAGGCATTAGCTTACACCAATTAATAATAACGGTAATAATAGTAACAACACACCATCGCAAGAGCTCCATGGAAATTCCCGTGAATGTTTTTTGAGCTTTAAATCTTGCCCTCTTTATTAAAGGATTTTGCCTGCAGTGTTACACTAAATATATGTTGCTTCTTCCTCGAGGATTTTAGTATTAGATGGGGAAATGCAATGTTTGGGGGGAGGGGGGTCACTGGTGTATGTACAGCATAATTTTCTTCAAATCAGGGGAACTTTTATAATCCTAGAAGAAGGGGACATTGCCGCCTCGATATATAAAAGCTGTCAGTAAGGTCCAGCCGGGCTTCTGCGAGCTTCGCTGTACTGTCTTTATCACTTTGCTCAGTTCCACATAATAACATCTTCATCTGAGATTGCTGTGGCACAGGGGGACTGCATTTGTTGATCAAATTTGGCTGGATAACACTGTGATCTCGTATCCTGAAGTGCGGAGATGTGCCTGGAATATGTAAGTGCAGAGCTGGCCTCTTGATTGATTGATTCTGCCTGTCACAGAACAAGATAACCGGATCAGTAAATACTCCGTGCACTTCAACATCATCTCCACAATCAAAAGTGAGGGCATCGTGGGGCTGGAAAACACCGGGGCATGATGGGAATGCACACATTTCAGGATGATCGTGGACACACACACACACACACACACACACACTCTTTGTGTGTGGGTTCTTAGGAGGGAACAGCCTAAAGAAGAGACTTTTCTGAGTGTTTAGAACGCTTCCTGGTTATAAAAGTGCAGTTTATTTTGCAGCTGTCGTCTTGGAGGTATCCGCCATTTATCATAAAAAGTTGTTATTCGAGTTTTGTTTACAGAGGAGATTGAGAATGCAGATTAGGGAAACGGAGCTGGATAAGAGGTCAGGAGTGGTCTCAAGCACAAAAGGAGCTTGCACCCAAGATTTGCTCCTATTAAAATAAACTTTTTGTTTAAACAGATGGGCCAAACACATGTAAACAAGTTGTTTAAACTTTTACTAAATTCCCAGGGAGCGCCTTTCAAAATTAGCATGGGTTGCCAGATTTGGGGTTTAATTACACAGGGTTCAAGAAAAGTTTAAAGAGCGGAACTGCACGAGTCTTTGGGAGACAGGGCTATGACAGGTCACCAAGCAGCATATTATTCTTCATGGTGCCTTGATGGTCCCGTAACAGTACTTGTCACCATCTCCCTTATGTTACCTGTCATGTACTTATCTTTTCCTCCTGTAAGACTCAAAGTGTCTTGAAGGCAGGGACTGCCTTGTATTCCTGTATCTCTGCGCTTGGGTTCCCAGAAGACTGTCCTCTACAAACGTTACAGCACACACCCCGTCAGTGGAGGAGGAACCAAGTGCTGGGCTCTCCTTCTAAATATTTTGCAAACACAATACCTCTGAGTTCTGTTGATCTCCAGACTGTGAGTCGTGTTGTATCTTAAAGTCATTCTTTTGGGGGAATTTGATTGTTTTCTTAAAGTCAAACAAACTAACCTGTCTTCTTAGATCTGGTTGTTGTGCTGTTTGGTGGGAGATTGAGATCAGTTGCTGAAACCTGGTGTTTCTGTCACCACTGGCTACACGTCACTGGCTACACATAGTCACTTGAAGATAATGTTGCTTCTCCTTTTACATGCATGGAAAATTGTTGTGAGACAGTGCTGAGGAAGTTTGGTTGCCCACCTCCCCTGTAAACTTGGCAGAGACCTCCAAGTGGCTCGTGGCCGTCCACGTGGCCTTCTGGTTTTCTTAGGTGCCTCTTGGGTGGGTGATGTGTAGGCCATTTTAGCCCAGTTTCTTTTTCTTTTTCTGTTTTCTTTGGCTGGAATCAGTACCCACCCTTTAACTCTCCCATAGCTTGCCCACATGGACTGCATGGCAAATTAAAGGCAAGGTGGGGTTTAGAACCCATCATTAAGTCAGGAAAATTCTGTCTCTGAAGAAGTTACTCCCATGGAAGGTGTACACCAGTGACAACACATATTTCAGTAGAGATTTTTATGTGGTGAAACCAGTTCTCACACTTACAAAAAAAATTATTACCGCTTTTGAAATGTCTGGTTAGTCCTCTGTGACTGACTTACTTTTTATTTGAAATGATTAAAAAGGCCTCTTGGCAGAATTGGCCTCTTTTCTTAATTTTTTGCATATTAAGAAGCTTAATTGAGTTTAATGTTCTTTAAACAAACAAACAAAAAACTGTGAGATGCTGAGATGATTTTCGAGAAATCATTCTGGGAAACAGGTTTTGATTTTTTACCAAAAAAGAATGGCATTCCCTTTCAATTTGGTGAAAGCTGTTCCTCGTAATGTTTTATAAAATCATTTTCTTTTCAGGGCGTGTTTTATTTCCTTTCCATCTCTTTCAGGAAAGAGAAAGTGTTTTTTGTTGGATATTTTTGTTTCAGTCCTTGTTTCCATTATTTTTGCCAAAATTCATGGGAGTTCACTTTCCGTTTAAATGCCTGAAATATTCCTTGAAGAATCTGAATTTTGGGACAACTAGGAAAAAGGCTTTGTAAATTGGTTTAAGGAAGAAAAACAGTTGTTACTCTAGTCATCTTAACCACTCACTTTTTCCTTTACTTTATAATTTTGGAGGCAAATAATTTCAAGTGTAATGGGCAAGGGTTGGGTGGGTGGGTGGGGTCATGAGTTTTTGAAGTTCAAAGGAAGTTTGGTGTTTGTTGTATGATAAAGCGTATCTTAGTTTTCAAGTGAAGGGAGTAAGTAAACTTTTTTCCTTTAAGGGAAGAAATGGTCAGTAGATGTATTAGGAGAAAATACCAAACAGGTTTCCCCCTCCAAAAAAAAAGCTGTGCACTCTCTTGTGAACACGTCTTGGCTGAGAGATTTTGATGAAAACAGTTTCCCAGTTTGTGGCTAGACTATCTGCATAAATGTGTTAGTCTTTGGGAATTAATATCAGACAGTTTCTGTACTGGTGATATTCACTGTTGGTTTTTTTTTTTTTTTTTCCTGGTTTGTTTGATTGTTTGCTTGTTTGTCTTTAGCAAAGTGTGTTTTGCTCTGCTTTAGAGTCAGCTCTCCTTTCATTACTTTAAATTCAGTATTTTCAGTGTGCAGGCAGCTTCCAAGTGCCTTTCTAGTCCTTATATGGAACAGAAACCATCTGACATGGTCTCCTCTTTACCTTTGAATCTGGCCCGTATATTCCTTTATTTGGGGGTGGGACTGATGCAATGGGATGTAGCTTGCATCCGTGGAGTTTTATAGACAGACTTATGTTTGGCCGATCAGGCACTGGGCCCTCGATCTCCCCGCATCGCCCTGGTGAGGAGGAGAGAGCCCTTTCTCACTACTATCTGCGGGCCGCCTTCTAACGTTTCTGCTGTCTTGGGAGAAAATTTGAAAAACTGGTGAAAAACGGGCAAGTGCATGGCTTCTATGAAAATTCTGCTGCTCCAAACCGTGGGACTTGTTTGTTTTGGCCGGCCTCTGGGGCCAGACTGACATATTTATGTAGAAAGCTCATATTTAGTATTTAACTTGGAATTTTACACGTATGAACAAGCAAGGAGACAGAAGGCAAGACCTCGCTGCTGTGACTGTCGTCTCTGCTTCTTCTGAGATGTGGGGGACATGGAGTTGACCCGTTTGAATCTGGTCACCCCATGCTTGGCCACCAGGGCCCGTAACCGGTCCGATTCCTGGATAGTGCCGTGACGACTGGGGACTAAACAGCCACCACGTTTGCTATGCAGGAGAGTTAATAAAAATTTTCATTGCCAGAGGAAAGCTCATACACAGTAGTCTGTTTGTCCCGTGTTTCCACCACCTGAGTCACAGCCAAAAAAGCAATTGTCTACTACATATTTCAAACAGATGCTGAGGGGTAGAAAGGGTGACCAGAATTCACGGCAATAAAATCCCGCTCTCTGAGTTCCCTTGAAGGAAGTGAACTCATAAAATTTTTGCTGCCGACTTACTTGTCCAGGCCTTTGAAGTATTTAACATTAATTTAGCCTACAAATCATTGGCACCTCTATTTTTTTCGTTGAAGTATCAGGGCCTGTTAAAGACCGACCCTGGGTGTGCCTGGAACAAAAATTATTCTGAAAGCCTGTCTACTAATTTAACTGTTATTCATGTACATTGTTTGTATTGAAGCCAAACTTGCATCCATTCAAAGTTCTTTAACTCAGGAAGTATTTCTTTTGAGTTTATATTTGTTGTTGTATAAGATGAGAGAAAACACCATTCAGATGGAACACCAGCTTGCGCTTTTTTTTTTTTTTTCAGTTTCTTTCTGTGGCTTTGATACAACTTCCGGTTAGGAAAGACGGAATGATGGTGCTTGGAAGAATGATGGTCTTAAAATAATAACCACTACCAGGAAAATGTTATCAAATGTGAAAAACAATAATACAGAGATCTACCCCAAACTGAAGTCTCCGGTAGCTAGAACATAGGTAGACGAGGTCTTACACTGCATTCATCCAGGGGTCCTGATTAGTTTACCTGAGTAGATCAAGGACACTAATCCGTAGGAAGCTTTTTGGGTTCTTTTCCTTCTGTTGGCAAGTAGCAATGGGTGATGTAGAATGGCTTATTTCCTAAGCTTTTTAAAATAGCTGTATCCCCTCCCTGCCCCGTCTCCCCTCTTGTCCCTTACAGCACTGAAAGTTTGAAATGACTTTTTTTTGGTAAAAGCTCAGAGAAGAAGGGAATTAAGAAACTAATGAAACAGGTGAAGCTTGCAGATGCCAAAACACATGGCTCTTTAATGTCCATCTGATACTTTGAGAACTTAGGGAAGACTCTTCCATCTAAGGTAGTTCCTACATACACGTCACCAGCCCAACTCCCCATTTGACTTTCATCACAACATGTATCGTTAGCTGAAATTGTCCTAGATAGATTTTGCTTATAATTTGTCTTTTGCTGCTGCGTGTACTTTCCAACAGGATGGGAACTCTGTCAAAGTTGTTGCTTTATCTTTTTGGCAGTTGGCATGTAATGGGAACTCAAGAAATATGTAACCAGAATGGACAGTTATTCCAAAAATCTCAGCTCTCTTAATGTTAAATGTCTTAATGGGACTGGCTCCTCCTTCAGTTAGACTAGAACTTCTGAAAAGATCATATTGATAGTGCTTCTTTTGAAAGCGATGCCAAGACAAAGGCTCTGGAAAGAAATGGTAAATCGGAATTCCAGGCTTGTATGTAGTTGCATTTGTCCTAATATTTTGGCCAGGTTTCAGTTAGCTAAGTATCTCTTATACCCTATAATTTAGTATACCATTTCAGCTCTCCAAATAATGGCTTGCTAATGGTAAATGTTGTTCAGCTTTCTAATTCAGGGCAGCTACCTGTTCAGCAGAATTTTAAAAATTGTAAGTGATGATTGAAACCAGGTTGAAAAGCACTTAAGGGACATTTGACTGACTGGCATCTCCTTGGATGGGCCTGTGGCTCATTTTTTCCCCCAATCTAAACAAAAAATGCAGGTAGGGATTTTTCTAAATTGGTCCAGAACAAGAACTTAACTTAACTTAACAAACTTTTCCCATCTAGGTAAGTAACGCATCATGTTTTTAGTTACTCTGATCTGCAGTGTTGACTCAGTTTCTCTCCAGTGCCTCCAATTACAGATGTTCATAGCTGTAGCTTTTTTTCTGTGAAATAGTTCTTACAAACTCGCCGTTCCCTCCAGTGACATAGGACACTGTTTTTAGGTTGTAGTAAAACTATTATAACCACCTACCAGATCTCTATGGCTAATTGCACTTGTTTATTTCACTCATCAAAAGTTGCTTTTTCTCCCTAAAACACAGCTCTGATCCCTTCCTAATTTGCTGTGAAATGAAGTGTCAACTCCTTAGCTTCTAATGCTGGGGAATGTGATGGATTAGAAACACCGATGTGTTCCTTGCCACTCCTGTCATCAAGAGATGGACTCTAAGTCCCTCTTGCGCTGACTTTAAGGCTCCTTTTCACTTGCTTTGGCCAACAAAATGCAGCGGAAGTGACGCTGCGTCAATTCCAGGCTTGGCAGCTTTCTCCTGTGTTCTCTGGGGGCACACTTGCCACGTAGGGCAGCCCAGGCTAGACTTCCGGATGGTGAGAGGCCGCCTTTGAGGGGAAGAGAGCTCAGACAAACCCCATCTTGGAGGGCCACATAAGCTCCCAGCTGAATGTAGTTGCATGAGTGACCCCCAGGCCAAGAAGAACCACCCAGCTGAGCCCAACCAATCCCCCAAATTGTAGAAAACACTGTCATTTTAAGCCTCCTGAGTTTTAGAGTGGTTTGCTACAGAGCAATAAATGACCGATAGGGGACCTTGAAACGCAAGCCTCAATTTCCCCTTCCTTTCTTAGTCTGTGTTCTCTTAGACCTTTCTAAAATGTCAGCTGAGTTAGACGCAGAAGCCTACATAAAAGATGAATGTTCCCTTTTGCTTATACCGTATCCTCCACCACCACCTTTACACCCTGCTCTTTCCTATCTGTCAGATTTCTGCAGGTAAGGTCCTTCCCTCTCTAATCTTTCTTTCCCAAAGCCCCCATGATTCAGTGACATGTGACCTCTGTTGGACCTCTGTGGTTCCAGCTGCATTGGCCTGGGGGTTGTGGGGAAGAGATGACACTTAACTATTTGGAAAAGTCACATGTTCTATATGGGCCTTAGTTTTCACAACTGTGGAATTATTTGTCGAATTTCTGAAGCCTCTTTCTGCCTTCTGTGTTCTAGAACACTCTAGAGCTTCCTGGTAGAATGTTCAGCGATGGTGAAAATGTTAATTGATCTGTGCTCGTCCGTGCACTGGCCGCTAACCAGTGTGCGTCTCAGGCCTCTGACATGCAGCTAGTGCAGCTGAGGAACGGAATTTTTAGTTTGCTGTCATTATCATTTAAATTAAAATAGCCACCTGTGGCTCCTGGCTACCTGTTGGAGCAGCACCTTTCTAGAATTCTCTGGAACTGAAGTGAAAACATCTGTTTTCACTTGATACCAGCAAAAATTTAACACTTGGCTTTCACGAGATTATCAGAACTTGTTCTTTGGGATTGCTTTTCAGAACCACAGACACAAATGAACCAGTGGCGGGATGTTTCTCCAGTGCCTGACCTCTGCCTCTTTATCTTAAATTTTACTCGGCTTTTAGCATCCTCAACTCTGCCTCAAGCCCGTGCTGAACCCACTCTTCTCTTGGTGTGTAAATCATCCCCTGCTTTTGATCACAGCCCAAGCAGAGGCCAACAGAGCCGGTATGGAGTTGCAATTTTTTTACAAAACCCCAGTAGGCCCAATGTGGGGGAAAAACAACAACGACGACAACCAAAGAGAAACACAGCCACGGCAGTGTCAATTGAAAACCAGCTGGGTGGCATGCGCAGCTCAGTGCAGTGGGAATGGAGCCGCCTTCGGCCCTTTGGATGATTGGGGACACAGTAGAGATATTGTGAAATTACTTTTTTTATTGGTTCTTGAGCTTTGTGCCGTAAATGCCTCTTCTGGAAGGAAGTGAAGAGAATCCTGGAATTGAGCTTGAATTTAGGACGCGCTCTCGGCAGTCCCTACCCTGTAATTTAGCAGATTTGGGAGCTGAGGGCATCTTCCGTTTTGGCTAATTTCCCACCTAAGCATAATTATGTTCATCAGGGCTTCTCTGTGTTTGCTTATGTTTACTGTCATTTATTGCACTGTAAATAATGTCACTGGTGAACCCATCCAGTGGATCTTGCTAGATCTTGATTTTTTTCCAACCCCCCCCCAAACAGGGTGGGAAATGAAGTGTTAGTAAAGCCTTAGTGCATGTATGAACCCACAGATGAAATACCGTAATAAAGGATGCCTGAAGTCCTCGGTCTCAGTTCCACCTCAGCATACTTAATAAGACCTATTTATAATCAAGGAGAATGGGTTGTGTGGGTGAAAAGCTCTCTGTGGGGTTTTTTCCTCCAGTGTCCCTCAGTGTAGTCAGGTCCGGTCAGGAAATCACTCCCATGTTTCACCGAATTCACTTGTGCACTCTCGTTCTCCTGCTGCAATTTAAGACAGTTTTCTCTGTCCTCACTGGTGACAGAAGATAACTTGTTGGTGACTCCTTTGTAATAACCCATCATAGACTTGAAGGCAGTTATTAACTTGCCCCTTAGCCTTCTCTTTTTCAGGCTAAACCATCATAACCTTTTTAACCTTTCCTGGGAGTTTCCATTTTCCATCCTCTTAATCATTTTACTTGCCCTTCTCTGGACTCTCTCTAACCGTTTAACAGTTTTTCTAAAAACATGGAATCTGAAAGAGGATCCTTTATCCCTGGCTCCCAGATTCCGCTGATTTCGATGCATTCAGGAGACGTTTTTTTCTAATTTTTATAAGCGCTCTTAAACTCTTTTGTGTCTATATTTACTCTAACCTTTCCTGACTTAACATATTTGAATTTATGACAACCGTTTACATTTTTCTTGGAGTGTGAGCCATGGGCTGAAAAGAAATCCAGAGGTCTGATGACTTTCTTTTTTTCAGTCCAGTATTTTATCTGTATTTTAGTTTGGGAGTGATTTGATTCCCTTATATTATTTATTTTTACTTATTTCTATTGAGATTTGATTCTCTTACTTATTTTTAATTATTTTTGAGATATAATTAACGTATAACATTAAACTAGTTTCCTGCATACAGTATAACAATTCAGTATTTGTATATATTGCAAAATGATCATCACAGTAAGACTAGTTAATGTCATCACCTCACATAGATACATATTTTTTTTTCTCTTGTGATGAGGACTTTTAAGATCTATCTCTTAGCACCTTTCAAATATATAACAGAGAATTATTAACTGCAGTCACCATCTGTACATGACAGCCCCAGGACTGACTGCTTTAAAACTGGAAGTTTGTACCTTTTGACCCCTTCAGCCATTTTGCCCACTCTGACACCCACCTCTGGTGACCACCAATCTGTTCTATTAGCTCATTTTTCCCCCCTTATACTACCTTTATGATGTTATTTTATAGAAACAATATTTCTCCATTGCCTGTACTGTATATAAATAGCTACGGTTCAGCGTATATGGGGGGAGGGGTGGGCAGTGAAAGGGGCAAAAATGTGTTGATTACTGAGCTCACATGGGCCCCAGGGTCGCTGCTCAGTGTCCGCCCTCTGTGTTGTTCCCCCTCAGCCCCCACCTTGGTGTGAATGGCTCAGAAGGAACAGCCCAGGGGACCCCCTGACTTTACCTGAACTTGTCCTACTGTCCATCCTCTGTCTATTGCTGACTTTTAAGTCTTCCTAGCAAGCTAAAACTCGGCAGTCACTGCTCTGATTCATGTATCTACCCCCTGGTTCTCTGCTTCCCACTTTAGAGCAGAAGCTTTGTGAGGACAGGAAGCTTCTCCATCCTCCTGACCCACCTTTGCATCACCAGCATGTGGCCAGCAGTCATCTCTTGATGGGAGGCAGGAATGAAAGAACGACGCGGAACGAGAACATTTACATTCTTGTCTTCATGATGCCACTGGTTGGCTGTGTGACACTGGGCACCGCACTGAGTATTGCTGGGATTTGTTTCTGCTCCTTTTGAATGAATGGCTTACAGGATGTGTTCAGAAAGTTTCCTAAGTCTTCTCAACTTCACCCCTTCCCTGTGGTATTCGGGTTCAGTGGTTGGGCTTAATTTCTACCCTTTTGGAGTCGAGGTGAATGGGCACTGTGTCTGTTTGTGTTTAAGAGTCATCCATTGCAGGCATAAGCTTTCTCACACTGCCTTGTCTTTTCCGTATCTTGGTAATTCTTTGTTCCCAGGACCAGAGGCCTGTTGTTTAAAAGGCACTCAGAATTTGGGGAGCATCCAGGATTTTTACATCCTTTCTGAGTTAGACTATTTCCTGTTCTCATCTTCTCAGAAATCTTTTTGGCTCTGTGTTCCAACACTCCACACCTGGTTTAAAAATCTAATACCTACTTGGTAGATTTCGTTACATTTTTCTGAGTGGATGCAACCCAAGTCAGACCCAGGCCTGAAGATGGTTGATTTCGTTGCCCAAAGGTGGCTTCGTCTGCCTCTGCGCTGTTGCGTCACGTCGGAGGTGTACGTTCATCCACAATTTTATGCCCTTCTTTTACAGCCCCAGACCAGACAGCCTTTCTTCTTTCTGGGCCTGGAAGCTGGCTTTTCCATAGTCAGCTAATGGTTAAGACATCCACATGTTCTCCTGCCTTCCCCAGCCTCTCCCTGGCTCTGTGTGGCAGCCAAGACCAGTCTGTGCCCGGATGTGTTGGGCCGGTCGGCTCGGGAGCCCCACCCTCCTTCCTGCCCTTCCTGGCCTGCTTGCTGCTTGGAGAAGCATGTCGGCGTCAGACTCTGCCTGCCTTTTTGCCCATTTCATAAATTCTAGATGTTAAACTAGCCGTCAGGAGCTACAGTCAGATCTCTTTGAATGGTATTAAATTACTGGTTAGGCTTGGACCTCAGCTGATTCCATGAGAAGACATGTTTCCATGCGTTTTCTCCTCCCCCCATGACAAGGCCTGGTTCCCAGCAGCTCCCTGGACACTCCATGCCTTTGCACACACTAGCATCCTTCCCCAAAACCTCCTTGCAGCCGCCCACTTTTCTAACTCTTTTTCTCGAGGCTCAGTTGGCTGCTTTTCCTCCTACTCAGTGTTCCCCTTCCCAGATGTACAGACCCCGCTGGATCGTGGTGGATGGCGGTCTTGTCCACCATACGGCCTCTGAACTGCAGCCATGTCTTCCTCTTTCTGTGTCTAGTGCTGGATGCTCAGTAGCTGCCAAGTGAGTACAGGAAGAAGGAATAGGGAAGGGGGAACAAGGGATGGAGAAGAAAGGAGACCCACCCCTCACTTCCCAGCCTTTGAGAATAGGATCCCATCATTCATTTGGCCTTCTCTTGAAAATTTCCTTTTTTTTTCCTGGAGCTGCTGCCCTTTTTCCTTGGGATGGAGTTTCGCTGTCATAGTTCACTCAGTCTTTCAGCAGTTTTCCTGATTCCTCTCCCAATTAAATGTTCATCTCTGGCCTTTGTCCCCCCTGCCAGAGCGATTGCTGTCAGCCAGCAAATCAGTGAGAACCCCCGCCGAGCCTCACTGCACCGAAGGAATTCACGGCCAAGCTGTTTTTATTTAGCAAATAAGGGCTTGTTTTCATTGATTGTCCACAAGCACAGGGGGAAAAAATCACCTAGTTACCTTGCTCGGCGGGGCTATCTGAACTGTTTCACTTCTGTTTCATATGTGCGCTTCCCTGACATCAGGGAAGAATGTGTGCATGGAGCTATGTGGGCGATCTCACCCTGCACGAGGCCCGAAGGTTGTGCACAAGAGATGAGAATATCCAGTCTGTGCAGCTAAGGATGTGGATGTTCAACAGTAGCTGAGGAAACGAGGCGATGGCTTGAGTCCTCCCTAAACCACAGGTCTGCCGGGTGGAAAGTTAGATGTGGCTGTCAGGTGGCACAGATGATTTCTCTTCATGTTGTTCAGCCTGAGCTGTCCTTGCAAAGAGCTCCAAGTACCATGCTGTCCAGTGTGGTGGCCCCTGGTCTCGGGTGGCCGTCGAGCATGTGATATGTAGCTGGTCCGAATTGAGATGTGCCATATGTGGACAGTGCACTCCAGATTTTGGAGACTTAGTATTTAAAAGTGCAAAATACATATCTCATTGACAATTTTGTGTTGCTTTCATATTGAAGTGACAATATTTTAGAAATAAGGGTTAAATAAAATATATTCAATGTTACTAAATCCACCCATTTTATTTTACTTTTTCATTGTGGCTCCTAGAAAAATTTTAAATGACGTATGTGGCTTGCGTTCTGTTTCTCCTGGACAGCTCTACACTAGAAGTTTCAGTGTAAGGATGTGTTTCAAACTGAACCTGAGCACTGCTTTAGTTTATATGGATTTTCTAGGTATATTTCCTTTTTGTACTGAGGATTACCTTTAAAAATACATACCAGATACAAACATAGACTGTCTCAGGACTGCCGTAGACTTGAGTCTCAGTCCCAGCTCTGTGTTTGTGGCCTGTACACCAGCCTTTTACACCCTCTGAATACAGTTGGTCAGCTGTATACACAGAGGAATACCCATCTGAATTCATTGTGGTTTGGCGTGGGGTAATGCAGTGATTTTTCTAGTAACAATGAGAATTTTGCTACAAAAATTGAATAATTGTATTTTCCCCAGGTTAACAAATTCAGAGTCTCTATTTTGAAATTTGTTTGCAAATGTTTAATTAAAAAAAACCCAGAAACCCCACCCCTTGGTGCCAGTTACAGTAGGTCTGCCAGCTACTAGTAATGGAATTGTGATAGCTAATGTTCCCTGCAAGCTTCGGGCCAGCCAGGACACTCTCCAGAAATTGCCTTACTTGATCCTCAAAACGGTCCCTAAAGGAAAGCCCTGTTATTGTCTCCGTTTAATAAATGCAACACTGAGGCACATGGAGGTGATGTGACTTGCCCAAGATCACATGGCTACTATGTGGTCATCTGGCCATCGAGCCCAGGAGGGCTGACTCCAGAGCCACACTCTTTGTTTCTCCCCAGTGTTGTCCACACCATGAACAGAGGATGGAACGGAAGAACCAGTAGCAAATGAATGCTCACAGGAAACTGCTTTTCGTGGACACTTGCTCCCGTGATTTTAGAGCAGACACCTAAAATACTTTCCCTTAGTGGGTTTTTCCTACGTGGAATAGTGACCTTAAACATACCCTGGTTTTAGAGCTTTCCTTAAAGCATACATGAATTCCCAGGCTTAAGCAATTCTGAGATGGAATTATATGGAGAAAAAAATGGATTGCACAATGGACCATGTCCGATCTTTTGTTCTCGAGGGCCTTGGCTCTTTTGTACACAGTCAGTCCTTAGAGTACATAGTATACTGTGACCCACGTGTCTACAGTGGGGACTCCATACATGTTATTTATTAATGTTTGCAGGGCTTCTGAAAACACACCTTTAGAAAGCAAAGCATCCAATATATGAAAATTACCATGGTTCGTTCTGTTAAATTGTCTGAATTGTGCTGTGGATGTGCCCTCTCATCATGTGTGATTGTCACTTAGAATGGTGACCTCTCCTTAGAGCTGGGCTGTGAGTGGTTTTACTTCCCTTATGCCGGAATCCTCCTCTTTACCCGAATGTGACACACTTACGCCCCAGCAGACACAACTGGGTCCCTTCGTGGTGCATGTCTTTCTTCGTCATCCTATGTTTAGCCAGATTAGAAGACATGCATGTAGTATGTGCTTTTCAAGTAAGATTGTAATACCTAGGTGGGGTGGGGATGATGGGGTGGATGATCTGTGATCTAAGTTCAGAGCCTCCAACTCATTTGGAAATTGAGATGGGCTTCTGTGCAGGGCCTGGAATCTTCAGGAGGGAATAACCTGCAGACTTTGTAAAGTCCTTGGAGAATATTTCATTCCAGAGAAAAGTTTGGATTGACAAGAGCTGAAATAAAACTTTGCAGTGACAGCCTGGTACTAACTTGAGCTACTTCTCTCCGTCCTGCGGGCGTATTCTTTCCTCTGAGCTCTGATCTGGAGAGGCCTGGAGGAGCTGGGTGGGTTGGGAGGCACCGTCAGCAAACGCACTGCAGTTGCCGGGTACACTTCTGTGCCTTTAACTGGTTGTTAAACAGAAAGCAGGATGTGCTTATCTGACTGGTGACACCAACTGTAAACACTCCGTGACAAAGTTCAGCTTTCTGGGTTTAGGTGGGCCAGCGTGGGACTGGGGTGGTGGTTACCTGGGATGCCTACTGTCGACCTGGGTGGGGAGAGGAAGGGGAGGGGAAGTTGGCCACAGACCTGCTGCGGTGTCAGGTAAAGCCCGTGACTCCATCAGCACAGGAAGGAGGCTCAGAGCCTTTCCATTGCAACTTTCTTGTTGCACAGCCAGGTTCACGGAGTCCCCAAAATGGGAATGTGTGTTTGAGTACTGACCAAAGGTGACAGGTGGCACCATCAGCAACATGCCGGGCACGTGGTGAAATGCTTTCTGTGCGCTATTTAATATCTGTGACAATTCTGTGTGGTCAGTATAGTATCCTACCCATTTTTCAGATGAGGAAGTGGAGTCTCAGAGAATTAAGTTACTTCCTCAAGGCCATAGAAAGTTCCAGAGCTGGGGTCTAGGAGCAGGTCTGTTCTGTCAGAGCCCTTGCTGTTCCCCACCACAGGCTCAGGACTGCCTCAACAAAGTGGCCTCAGGCATTGCTCAGCCTGGGTCCCGTGGGTCCCAGTCACTTACTGTGAGAGATGCATGGGTCTCTGCATGTGTGTTAGATTTCTGTTGCTGTGTAACAGAATACCATGAACTTAGTAGCTTGAGACAATGTATATTCATTATCTCACAGTTTCCATGGAGTCCAGACCTGGCTTAACAGGGTCCTCTGCTCAGCATCTCTCATGTCTGTAATGAAGTTGTCAGCGGGTCCTAATGTCCTCTGAGGCTTGGGGTCCTCTTGTTGTAAGATCACTTGTTGTTCAGAATGCACAGAATTCAATTTACTGCAGTGGTAGGACTGAGGCCTCCCTACAGCGTGGCCACTTGCTTCTCTTTGTCCTCAGGTAGAGAGAGCCTTAGTCCTTCTTATACAGGGCTTACCTGATTAGGCCAGACCTACCCAAAGAAACTCTCTTGATTATGTCAGTGTTAACTGAGGAGGGACTTCTATTACATTGGAAAAACCCTTTTGCTACAACCTGACCCAGGGAATGATACTTCATCTTGTCCGCAGGTCCTGCCTGTGCTCACGGGAGACGCTTCTCTTTCAGCTTCCCGGAGGGAGAGGAGATGGAACTAAGCGGGAGTGCCCTGGCACATGGAGCCTGTGGAGACTGGGAGAGGGCAGAGAAGCAGTCTTAGGCACCTGTGAGCTTGGGAGCTCAGTGCTCGGAACCTGCCTCTGCCCTTTCCTAGGCATGGGATTGGAAAAAGGTTGTTTAGCCTCTCTGTGCCTCAGTTTCCCCTTCTGCAACCTGCGGGTAGTGGGACCTTGTAGCATTTTGTGATGATACATGAAATCGTCTGGTGTCAAGGACCCAGGGAAACAGAAAGAGAAGAGTGGGGTTACTGTGTTTCCGTGGGGCTGTTGGTGGCGTGGGCCTTCGGGGTAGCACTTATGCGTTCCCACTGTCAGTGCGACACCTTGGACTGGAGCTCCGGAACAGAAGCGACCTGCCCACCTGTGGCGAGAGAGTCACAGTGACACAGTAGAAGGAAGACACCCCTGGCTGCTCTGGGACCCTACTGTAGGCCTGACTTTGCCAGTCATTCTCCTCTTGGGCCACCACCCACTTCTTTAGACTTCAAGCTTCTTGTCTATAAAACAGGTCCCTGGAAAAAGGTAGGTCTTAGGATTGGCAGACTCTCTAAGGTATACCTCCTGGGATTAAATGTCCTAATTCTGTTGGCCAGTGTTCTATACAAATCTGACCCGGAAGTAATTCAGTCTGTTTCATCAGTGCTGTCTGAGAAATAGGGCTTGATAGACACACATCGCCTATTGGAAATACACTAAAGGGAATTCATTTTGCCAGACTCTGCTGGACTTTACACCTCTGTCTTTCTATCCAGGGCATGGGGGCTGTGTCCACTGCCCTTAAAGTTTTCCTCTCACTGGTTACTTCTGTAGCCCCCTAATATAAAAGTGGGAGGGGACAAACGTAATGGCCTTTGGGTCTTTGGGTGGGTGAGCAGAGATGGGCAGAATTCAGAAGCTCCTGGGCCTGTTCCCCATGTTCACAGCCCTCCCTCCACCCAACCTTGTTCTCACTTTGAATTACACACCCAGCCTACTGAAACCTGATGTATATGCTAGTAGCTGCATTTCTATTGGTTGGAGTTGGGGTCTTGGCAAAAGAAAAATGAATAAAATACAGCGTTAATAACATCCACTCATGGCATGTACCTCTTAAGGGCTTGGGTATATTAATTAATCCCCCAAACATATCAGTCCCCTAAGTAGTAAGGATTCCCATTTGACAGTTGAGGAGACTGAGGCTCAAATAAGCTAAACCACTTGCCCAGTGGTACACAGTAACAGGTGATGGAGCATGGATTTGAGCCCACCTGGACCTGCCAAAACCTGTGCTCACAGCGAAGGAAACAGCTGGAATGTTGTCAGTGCTGTTAAGCCTTGGAGCCAACTCTCGACCCACATTGTGCCCGCCCTTTCTCTCTTTAACCTCCTACGTAATTCTGAATCCAGGGGAACTCGCAAAAGCTGAGGTTGAAAAGATGGAAGCAGTGCAACTTAGCTCAGAGGACCAATATCCCGGGAAATACAAAAAGAGGGGAAAAAATGGTCTGTATTGGTGTCAGCGACGCCACCATGCCGAGTTCTCCACGTTGGGCTGGAGGAAAATGCTATTACAAACGATACCTCTAATCTGCTTGCGGTGAAGAATCATAGTTGGAAAATAAGCATGTGACAGTTCCTTGTTTGAGTGTAAACTTAACTCGTTAATTTAAATTACGGTGCTTTTTGAACAAAGAGAGGAAATAGTAATAATAATAATAATAATAGTAATGGTCCTTGTAGAAAATGTAAAAAGAAACTGGAAATTTTGTGCTTTCGGACATTGGAGAATGTACTTCTAGTTAAGGATTAATTTTCACTCACAGAGATCAAAAAGGTCTCGATGAGTAAGATAAGTATTGAGTTTCAGGGTGGTTGTATTTTTTTTTTTTCTCCTCCTGCCAGACTGTCTGAAACTTATCTCAAGTATCATGGTAAAAAGAGAAGTGGCGGGTAGACACAGAAATGTAATAGATATATTTTAGGGATAGAATATGGACTGCTTTTCTAAATGCATATCAGAAGGGAGAATTTATTCCACTTGAGTGGGTTTAATGATATAATTTTACCGTATTAACTCATAATTGCTCTTTAAGAGAAGATAGAGACGCTTGCACTGCCACTGCCGAGCTACCCGCTCCATCCAAGTAGCGTCCCCCTCAGTACTTGTTGATGTCACCCTTACCTCATACTAGGGTCTGTTGGTGGCTTTCCTTTGGAAATTTGGGTGGGGAGAGGGGAAGAGGAGAAAGGATAGTCTGAGAAATGAAAGAGTCTGCGTCAAACACTTGGCCAAAGTTTTGGCAAAACCACTTCTTGTTAGTAAACTGCCAAGCTGGGGCTTACGAATAGATGGCACCTCTGACTATCTGGAACCAAGTGATTTCTTAAAATTAGGTCATGTGTCAAGATGATTGGGATACCTGAATTAAAGAGGGACTAAATAATTTCTAGTGTCATGGATATTGATACTCATTTGAGTAAGGAGTAATGATGGCTTTTGCTTTTGTAGGTAAATGATTTCCAATCTCATTGCATTCCCTTCTCCCCCCCCCCCAAAAAAAGAGGATGGGATGAAATGATTGCATTTTTGTATGATAAAAGAATGAGAATCCCAATGATACTTTTAGTTTGAACAGAATCTGCTTTTATACCGTGAAGTGAATTCAGGGGAGGTGTAACTCATCCGTGAATGTGTCACCTATTCCTTAGAGTGGTGTCTTTTTTAAAACAGCGCTCCAAATAATGTTCAGCTTATCTGCCTGATAAAAGGCATAATGTAGTTTTTAAAAACATTTTTATTATCTTTTAAAAATATGATACTTGATACATAAAGAATATACTGTATTTCATTGAATCTTTTATAAGACCTTTATTTTCTATACTAGTGCTAATATAAAAATGCAGCCAAGTCAGTTAATCCAAAATGCTTTCTTATCTCATCTCTTTTAAGAGGCATCTCAATTTTGGAGATGCTAAAATAAAAATAAAAAAAAACCCAGTGCACCTTAAGAGCTATTAATTATGTTGTATAACATATTCAATAAGTTATAAAGGCTAATCTAGTAAGCATCTGTGAACACCCTGACACCCGATCAATCAAAGAATTGGCCCATTACTCATAACTTGCATTTCTTCCCAAAGCCCATGCAGGTGACCCTCCTCCCAAATTGGGGGTTTATTGCTCTGCTTTTCAAACATATCTAAACTCTCTTTCCTGTAACTGTAAATTCCTCAAGGGTAGAAGCCATCTCTGTTTTCTGCCACTGTTATCTTCAGTGACTGATGCAGACCCTGGCCCAGTAAATGTTGGTCAGTTATTATTGATGAACTGTATAATTGTCTGAGCCAGACCCACATTCACTCTCCCCCTTCAGGTGTGGTTTAAACCCCATTGCCGCCAGGAAATCTCTGACAGCCTGAGCTGCAAGTGATCTTGCCTCACTTTTGAACTCTTAGCAGTTCATCTTTACCCACCCCACTTCTCCTTCCGGTCCTCGCTCTGTCCTGTCCCTGCCTGCCTTCTAGGCTGGTGAGAGCAGAATCCCTGGTTGCTGCGGTTTGGCACCTGACATAATAATAAAAGGAGGCCTAGATTAAATTGTTTCTGGGACTTTACATATATTCTCACCAAAGTGACCTAAATGAGGTGAGAGGTGTGCCCGTTCCCATTTAACAGATGAAGAAACAGACACGTGCTCATAATTGCTTAAGCAGTAACTGCATGTCAAATGAAGGCAGACAAAGCTTCATCTAAATGATTTTGCCTGTGCATACGTCATTTTTTCTCTGGGGCTCAAGGCTTTATGCATATCCTTGGGTGTATGATTCAGAAATAAATGGGAAAAAAAATTAAAACCAAAAATAGACTCACAGACATAGAAAACAAACTATGGTTACCAAAGAAGAAAGGGTGGGGGAGGGATAAATTAGGAGTTTGGGATTAAAAAGATACACATTACTGTACATAAAATAGATAAACAACAGGATCTACTGTATAACACAGGGAATTCTTTTCAGTTTTTTTTAATAACATAATGGAAAAGAATCTGAAAAAAATATATGTGTATGTATATGTATAACTGAATTGCTTGGCTGTACACCTGAAAGTAACATTGTAAATCAACTACACTTAAATTAAAAAAAGAAAGAAAGAAAGAAATGGGGAAAAAAAAACAAATGAAGTAGATCCAAGTTTTCTCTTTTTTAAAATTTTTAATTGATTTATAGCCAGTTTGCAGTGTGTCAATTTCTGGTGTATGGCACATTTCTTCAGTTATACATGAATATACATATATTCATTTTCATATTCTTTTTCACTGTGCTACAAGATATTGAATATAGTTCCTTATGCTATACAGTATAAGCTCGTTTATCTATTTTATATATACTAGTCAGTATCTGCGAATCTCGAACTCCCAGTTTATCCCTTGCCACCCACCTCCCCACTGGCAACCACAAGTCTGTATTCTATGTCTGTGAGTCTGTTTCTGTTTTATTTGTCTTTTTTTTTTTTTTTTTTTTTTTTTTAGATTCCACATATGAGTGATATCATACGGTTCTCTTCTGGCTTACTTCACTTAGAATGACATTCTCCAGGGCCATCCATGCTGCTGCAAATGGCATTATATTATCATTTTTATGGCTGAGTAGTATTCCATTGTATTAGTACACTACAACTTCTTTATCCAGTCATCTGTTGATGGACATTTAGGTTACTTCCATGTCTTGGCTATTGTAAATAGTGCTGCTATGAACATTGGGATGCAGGTGTCTTTTTGAAATAGGGTTCCCTCTGGATATAAGCCCAGGAGTGGGATTCCTGGGTCATATGGTAAGTCTATTCCTAGTCTTTTGAGGAATCTCCATACTGTTTTCCACAGTGGCGGCACCAAACTGCATTCCCACCAGCAGTGTAGGAGGGTTCCCTTTTCTCCACACCCTCTCCAGCACTTGGCATTTGTGGACTTTTGAATGATGGCCGTTCTGACTGGTGTGAGGTGATACCTCATTGTAGTTGTGATTTCTAGATAACAAGTTTTCTCTAAGAGTGAGATTAGCAACTACTTCTAATGTTTAAGAGATATCTCTATTTTCTTTCATATTATTTACCTGATTTTCTATGGCCTTATTTATTCCTTTACTGATTTATTGAAATTGTTATGGACCATAAAACTTGGACCTTTTTCTAGGTTAACTATGATATGCAACTATTTACCCAGTGTTTCAGTGCTTTTTTGAATTTGATATCTTTTTACGGCCATATTCAGTTTTAATATAGTTTTATTCATCAATTGTTTCTTTATAGTTCCTGAGTTTTTGTTATTACGCTGAGAAATGTATTCCTACCTCTTAGATGACAAGAACATTTTCCATTTTTTTCTTTTAAAAATATTGTTTAAAATGCAGGTAAGGCTAGAGTCATAACAATACCTCCCTACCTTGGCACAATCATTTATTGAATTGGTTATTTACTCAGCACATTTATTTAGCCCCCGTGGTATACAGAGATGAATATGACTAGAAAACACCCCTGCTAAGTGCAGTGGGGCGCCAGCAGCATAATTTGATGGGCATTTTCAAAAGATCCCTCAGGCTGCCTGGCGGAGAAGAGATTTTTAGGGGTCGCCAGGGGAAGCAAGGAGAGAGGGGTCGGAAAACGACGCCCGCTTGGTGCAGACCCAGAATTTGGTCAGTAGAACTAAGGTTCAGAGAAGACTTGTCCACATTGGGCTAGAGCACAGTTGCTGCTGTGGAAATGCCAGGCAGGCAGTTCAGGCGTCCAGATGAAATGCTGCTTCGAACCTGGAGCAGAGCAGGACTTTGTGTGGGGGACCGTTCAAGGAAAGCTGGACAGGTGGCAACCCTACTCGCTTGGCGCCAGCCAGTGGAGCGGGCTCACCAGTGATGGATGGCTTTACATTGTTCTGAGTGCAGCGCACAGCGGCGGAGGCGGGGGGCGGCCCCTGGGGAGCTCAGAGAAGTCTCTGGGCTTTTCTTGCACGTTGTCTTCCCCTTAGTATCCAGCCAAGGTATCAACTCTGTATGCTAGCCTCGTTGCTGCCTAGGAATTTCACTACTGTTCCGTATACTCTAATTCACAGTCCTAGTATTTATATTTTTACACATTTTAAACTCAAAGTATCTTGATTTTTGGTGAATATGGGACAGTTAGCGTAGTTTGTAAAGCAAAGTGAAGGTCTTTTTTTTTTTTTTTTGAAGGATTCAAAGAATGTGACGACATGCAATTTATTATGATAATCCTCCCTTTCTCGAAGGTCCATGGACATTTTTTGCTCAATCAGTGTTTCATATTTTTGCTCCTCATTTTATAAATGATTCTTCCCCTTGACTTCCCAGTCTCAGGAGACGACAATATTTCCTTTGAAAACCCAGAGGGTGAATGGGTCCTGTGTGTGTGTTTTCCAAGTGTGGGTATTCCAAGACACTTCTCATGAAAAGGACTAGAATTGCTAAGTCATTTTTTTAATATAAGGAGGTCCATGTTTGGGCATTGAAATTAATTTCCCTTATCTCGCCATACAAATAGCCACCCTGGCTTCTTTGATTTATTACCTGGGATGGTTCAGCGGCACTAAAAACAGAGGACGGGAAGACATCACCTTTACGTGCCATCATTAGTCACAGCATTAGAAGCATCGCCCTGAATGGGCTGCTTTGCAGGAGCTCCTGCCGTGCCATGAGAACACCCCGTTCTCTTCCTGTGTGCCAGAGACAGCTTCCAGGCCACATTCTTCATTTCTTAGTAAGTTGCCCCCTCCCTAAAATCCTCCCTGTCATTCCTCCCTAACATGGTGTAAAAGAACTTTCCAAATTGCAAATATAATCCCTGATTAGAGACAAGGTACTGACAAGGAGCCAATATTTTAAAACCACATCTCCAATCAAGGACTTGTGTATAAAATATATTGGGGGAAAAAAAAACCCTCAGAATTCTACAGTGAGAAAAAATTAAAATTAAAAATGGGCAAAAGACTTGAACTGAAATTTTACCAAAGATTTACCAAAGGCATGAACAGTTGTTCAACATCATTAGACATTAGGGAAATGCAAATTATCAGAGAAAAATAAAGCATGATGAGATACTACACACCTGTGACAATGGCTGCAGTTTAAAAAATTGGGTAATACCAAGTGCGGGCAAGGACATGGAACAAATGAACTCCCATGCGTTGCTGGTGGGATGCAGAATGGGACCCCAGTCAGCAAAACAGTGGGCCAGTTTCTTTAAAAATTAAATATACAGTTACTATGTGAGCCAGAGCTCACTCCTGGGTATTTATCGTAAGGAAAAGAAGGCAGATATTTACAGAAAAACTTATACATGAATATCGTAGAAGCTTTATGTATTGTAGCCCCCTGCTGCGGAAAACCCAAAAGTCCTGGGTGAATAGATAAACTCTGGTACCTCCATCCAGTAGAATAATCTTCAGCAATAATAACAGACAAACCATTAATATACCCAGCAGCTCGGCAGAACCTCAGAGATATTATGTTGAATAAAAGAAGCTAATCTCAAAAGATTACATACTATATGATTCCATTTATATGACGTTCTTGAAAAGATAAACCTGCAGTGATGGAGAACAGATCCGTGGTTGCCAGCAGTGAAGGATGGAGGCAGGATATGACTATGAATGGACAGTACAAGGAAGTTCTGGGGGTGATGGAGCTGTTCTGTATCCTGGTGGTGATGTGGTGGTGAGTATATGGATGTATACCTGTGCTAAAATTCGTAGTGCTGTGTACCTCCCACACCACAAAAATCAGTTTTACTGTTAGGTTTCTTTCTTTTTAATTTACCAAAGTCCCAAGTTCTGTACATGATCTCCAAGTTCCAGCCTCTTTCTATCATGATTCATCCACCTGCTTCTCAGCATTCTGGCCCCTCCTCTCAGGTCCCAAGTGCTCCTTGTTCCCTTGTGTCCCTGTGGGCACACTCCTCTCTCTGCCCAGGAATCTCCCCTACCCACTTGTGCACACCCACCTCATCTGTCTGCCAAGCATCCTTCACTGCTCAGGTATGGGGACACCAGCATTGGCTCTAGGTTGGCTGCCTCTGCACACCTACCCCTGGACATTTCCACGACTTGGGGTGCTCACTGGCCGGCTCCAATGCCTGCTGTTTGGGCTGCCTTGCCCGTTCAGCTGTACATTCTGGAGAGCGGGCTTCATTGCTCACTCCCCAGCCCTGGTAGAGCAGTGAGGATGAGAAGGAAGTCTGCCCTGGACTCACAGATGGAAGTCAGCCTTTGTTTTGTTTTACTTTTGCCGTCTTCTCCTGGCAGCATTGGTCTCTGACACCCCCCCCCCCCGCCTCCCACGGGCTCAAATTCCTCTCCTCCTCTTGCCCTTTCAGCCCGGGAATCCTCTTTTCTGGCTTTGCCCAAACTACTTGTTAAAAAGCAATGAATCATGGTTTTAAAGACCTTGATTATCTCTTTTTTTTTTCTCTTGAGCAAATATAAAATTATGTGGCAAAATCACAACTGTGGAGGGGTTTTCTCGCTTTTTCTTCAGAGAGTCAGAGAGTCAACGGGTTTTATCGTGTACCATGAAAAGGCATTAGTAGTAAAATCCTTATTATAGATGTGTTTTTACATGGTTCCTGAGAACCTTCCAAATTCTCTTGGGGAGAGAACAGACTTTCTGCAAAAAAAAAAAAAAAAAAAGAAAGAGTAGCCCCTATTCTGGAATCCGTAGCAATAGTAATAATAACAACAACAACAAAACTTATATGGTGCTTCCCAAGTTCCAAGCACTGTCCTAAGAAGCACTTTGTGTATGAATCACTTACTCCTCACAGCACCCTAGAAGGTAGTGTGCTCATTGCTTCCCTTCCACCCCCATGAAGCTGCAGCACAGAGTGGTTATGTGGAGGTCCAGAGTGGAGCTAGGATTTGAACCCAGGCCATCTGGCTTTACTTTCCAAATGACTGTGGAACAAATGGAAGAGGGAAGGTGGAACCTTCCCCACCGGGGACACAGGCTGACCTCTTTCCCTTTCTCTCCGGGAAGCTATCTCCACCCCCTTTGTGTGGGATGTTAGGAAGGTGCAGACATGCTTTGGGGATGTGCCTTTTCTTCTCCAGCCAAGTTCAATCTTATATCTGTTTCCTGGTCGGCATTAGAATAGGTAATTGGAATAATTGGAAAAGAAAGCTAAAAATCAGAAATCAAAAAGGCTCAGGAAAGGCACAATATATAATATTATATAAAGACACAATAGAAAAAAATGTAACTTGGGTTATGCTTTTACAACTTCTCAGTGTTTTCACCCGTGTGTTCTCCCAAGATACCCCTCACTGCTACCCTTTATTATCATCTCCTCTTTACAGGTCAGGATGGTGAGGCCCCGAGAAAAGTGAGGTCTCCACGTTGGTCCATGTAGGGCTAGAAAGCAGGCTCAGTGTTTCCTTCCCTTCCCCTCCTGTGCTTCTCCCCTATGCCCCTCCTCTCTTCCACTTAAGCTCTTACTCAAGGAGTAAGAGAAAGTGTTGCATGTACTTAAAACACAGGCCACGTGATTTCATCTCTTTTCTGCATGCATTGATTTTCTTTGGCTGCATAACACATTGCTGTAAATTTAGCAGTTAAGAACATCCATTTGTTAGCTCCCAGTTCCGTAGGTCACCAGTCCAAGCTGGCTTCTCTGCTCAGAGAATCAGAAGGTTCAGTGTCAGAGGTGTTACCCAGAGTGAGTTCTTGTCTGCAGGCTCTAGGAAATAATCTGCTTCTTAACTCATTCAGGTTGTTGGTAGAATTCAGTTCATTGTGGTTGTAGGACTGATGTCCTCACTTCCTTGCTGTTATCAGTCAGCCAGGGGCTACTCTCGGTGTTGAGAGGCTGCCCACATTTCTTGCTGTGTGGCCTTCTCCACCTTGATGCCAGCAATAGTGCATCATATCTTTCTTGTGCTCTTGAATGTCTGACTTCCTCCATCTCTGATCTCTAATGTCTAATATAAACCCCAGGATATAAACTCCATGTCATTCTTTGACGCCTGCTTGGATCACCCCTATCCTAAGATCAGCTGATTTTGGACCTTAATTACACCTGCAGAATCCTTCACATTGATACCTTGATGTTTGGTTGAATATCTGAAGCCAGGAATAGGAATGTGGGAAATCATCTTAGAATTCTGCCTGCTGCAATGCATTACAACACTAAAAAAAAAAAAAAAAAAGTAAAGAGAGACAGAAACAAGGGCCAACTCAAAGCTATTTATTTTTCAGTAGTAACTGCATAAATTCTTCTGCGCTTTTTGCCAACACAGTGCATTTTGTATTCATTAGGCCATTTAATTAAAAGCATATTCGAATTTGTATACATCTTTTGTCTTAACAGGATTGAAAAAGAATGAGATAGGCGTGATATTGTTGAATAATAGCAGAGTTACCTCTCGCCAGCTGTTCAATACGTTCTTTTAGCATCGTTTCAACCTATACTTTTGTCTCAGCCTCTGTGGTTCATCTCCTTGAACTTTCTCTGCCTCTTGGCTGTTGGATTCCTTCTCTACTTGCAGCCCTCATCTTAAATATCACCTCCTTGTGGACAGATTCCTTGATGGCCATGTCTAGCAGGGTAAGAATGACACGTATGTAAAGTTGTTTCATTAAAGCTTCCTTTGAAATGGCTCTCTAATTATTTCTGGTTTTGTGGATTGCCAGTGTCTTATCTCTATTTCCCATAGACTGGAAGCCTTACAAAAAGGGCCCCTTGTGTCTTGACTGTGCTTGGTACCGAGCAGGCATCAAAAATTATGTGTTTAGTGGACGTGTAAATAGAAGGTATTACAGAAAAGGTAATTTTAACGTTTGTTTAAATAGGTTGCTAGAGTAGTGAACCAAGTTAATCACGAGGTCACTGCTAAAGCATTTATTGTTTGAAAAGCACCTGATTGACAGTCATAAAGCTCTTGAAAGAGAGAGAGGGAGGATAATCTATAGACGGTAGCACCAAAGAAGAACAGTTCGCATATTGTCCTCGGAAACACGCACGGGGTGAGGAGTCCCCAAGTCATAGACCATCTGATGTTTGGATCATGGGTTCCTGCAAAGTTTTAACGGCCCCGGACAGATGCCTCTTTCCTCCCCGTCCTTCTTTGAATAGCTCCTCTCTCTGATTTTCTCCTAAGTTTCACCTTCACCTCCAAGCAGTTGTAGATACACTTGGAAGCCACTTGACCTTGGGGGTGTTTGTCAGCCTCCCTGGGCCTTGTTTTCCTCGTCTGTAAAATGAGTACAGTAAGTTCCCACCTAGAAAGGTCACTGGGAAAATGGAAGGGCAGTGAATGCGAACACCTGACTCACCCTGAGATTCATAAACGCTACTGCCATTATTTTTTTTATTCTTTTTTTAACCTTAAAATTATTTTTTATTGATGCATAGTTGATTTACGATGTTAGCATCAGGTGTACAGCAGAGTGATTCAGTTATACATTACTTCCAGTATTATTCGACTGTGCCACAGCTCTGCATATCTGACGTGGAATTGAAGTCCTCATCTTAATAACTGGTTTTTGGAAATTATTATTTTTTTAAAAAAAGAAAGTTACAATGAAGTGTAGGATCATTGGAGATAATATTCTACTTAGTATATGTTTATAAAAATCAATTAACTAAGGACTACCTAATTTCGAATCTATAGCTTAAAATGACTGCATTTCACATGCAATGCTCCTGAGCACAATTTATCTACTTTTTTTACCCCTGAGAATTTAGAAGTCACTCTAGAGTCTTTGTGGTTCCTCTGGGTTTCTATGATGAACTCCAGTTAGCATTTTATATTGCCCTTTAGAAGTATTGGTTACTGTCAAGTTCTGAAAAGCAACTTGTGGTCTGTTCACTCTTTCTCATCCCTTAATACATGATAGAAAAAGAGTCTGTTGCAGTCAACACAGACCAGCTTGCCTCTGCCCAAGCCCTTCCCAGCTGGTCCTGTTTGGTGGAGAGGACCCTCCTGCCCCAGCTTGTGTGAGGAAGTAATAGAGCTAAGACAGTCACATCCTTGGACCTGAGGAATAGCCATCAGCAGGGCTTCAAAGAGTTCCTTTGCCATGAAGTACCGAAAGTTGTTCAGAATCGGTCACATTCTTATCACATTTCCGATGAGACCATTTTAGGGAGCAACAAGGGCAGGGTAGATCAGTGTACATTTCTTCTTCTTGTCCCCCTGTATAAGCACATATTTGAGGAATTCTCAAAGCAGTTTTAAATAGCGTCAGCAAATCTGGTGATAGAAGAATGGAGCCAGCGTCTTTTCCATTTATTATGGGGATCATTTCTGCCCTTAGAGCTGCTTTTCTAGCTTTTCATTTATTGTGCCTGCCTTTTAATTCGCTGAGTATGATTTAGAGAAATCGGCGCGTGGCATTGCAGTGGCGTTGGAAGTCTGTACTTCTGATTTAATTCCTGCAGGCTGAACTCAGAACAGAGGGCTGGGAGTCTCTCCTCCGTCCCAGATTTGCTGGGAGAGCTTGGACAGTTGGCACAGCATCTCTGTGTAGGCCCCAGTTTCCTCTCCTGTAAAATGGGGCTCTTTTCTTCTTATCAGAGGGTTGTAATAGTAAAAGGAAATGTCCTGTGGTTGTGAAAAAAAATTGAAACCCCATGCGCCAGCTTTCATTTTTATTTCAATGTGAAATTAACACGCAGTCAGGATGCCGCCACTTCCATAGGTGTTACCATGCGTTCATCATATTTCTAGGTGAAGTATATGAAAGTGATTATAGGTAATAAATATCTTTTTTTAAAAAACTTATTGCAGAGGCAGTTTTTCCACTGTTAATGAGGGTAATTTGACTTGGTTGAAGGATTGCAGTTCTTAAGAATTAATGCAGTAATCCAATTCAAAGATTTAAAGAGATCTAAGATTTTTCACAGGTCGCGTGCTAGTGAATGTGCTCCTCTCACATAGCAGCTAATGGACTTGAACGCCAGTCTGTCATTTACTGTTCCCTCACTGAGAGCAGCGATGCCCTTGGTCCTGAGTCTGCTTCCCAAGCATCGCAGGTTATTTAGAAGTGTGGTCTATTTGTAACACTTTTGAGAGATGGTATCCTCCTCCCCACAGCCCCTAATTACTATAAAAACTGGGGTTATCTTTCTTAATTACACGTTTGAATCCTAATCTGCTAAGGTCTAGGGAGCATTAGGCTCAGAGAAGCTGCCTGCTTGCCTTTCTTTTCTCAGAGAAGGGCCTTTTATTATTATTTTTAATGTATTTTAAAAAACTAATTCCTGTATCATTGTATTCGGATGTATAGGTTAATTCATGTGAAGACAAAGGTGACATGCGTGGTATTCATAACTTTCCATTTTTGATAATGATGTATTATTAGCAGCTAACAATATTTTGCAAAGCTTTATTTGTAAAGGATGCTGGCCGTTCTTTTTCTTTCCTGATCCCCGTAGGTTCCTAAATATGGCAAAATCCTATTTTGAAGCAACGAGAAG
Organism: Camelus bactrianus; assembly: GCF_048773025.1. NCBI lineage: Eukaryota > Metazoa > Chordata > Mammalia > Artiodactyla > Camelidae > Camelus > Camelus bactrianus. Next base: position 16,983,711 of record NC_133555.1, read on the forward strand.
CCTTCTCTTTCCAGGTGTGTCCCCCAGGCAGCGTCACCGTTCTGTGTGTGCAGGAACCTTTGTTCCTTAATTAGGAAAGGGACTAGAGGTCATTAATTGTGGTTCCAAGGGGTGTCGGCTCGAACGCTGATGCACTAATACATTACAGGGAGAGATCCAGCCTAAGTCTGGGAGGCTCTCAGCAGGTCTGAGAACCATTAAAAGATAAATAAGCAGCAGAGGGTCCTTGCAGGGCTGTCCTTGAGGGCCTGGCTAGCTGCTCACCTATTTTAAAGCCAAAGAGATTTCTGTCCTCAAGAGAGGGAAGGAAGGAGATAAAGTGCAACTTGTTTAGAAATCTAGAACTTTGCCTTTGTTGAAAACCTATGACCTTTAAAAAAAAAAAGGTCAGGAGTCTTTTGGATTTTTTGTTGAGTTAGTGGACCCCATCAAAATGCCTTTAGATGTTATGGAAAGTGAGTGAATGGCTGGCATACATGAGAGGAGACAGATAGCCTAATGTTTTCTAGACCAATGTACACCGCTGCCATGAACCTCGGAGGCATGGCTAGAGTTTTGAAAGCTAAAACTCCCAAACTGCATTGGCTGAGCCATGGGGCCGCATCCGTCATCGACAAAGAGCCTTAATTTCCACATTGAGAACAAACATTTCTCCAGCCTCCAGGCAACTGCATGTGTCTAGGTGTTCCCAGAAATATTAACAGCGCAAATGGTGGTCTCACCTCACTGTCAGGATCAAGGTTCCAGAAGCAGGAAAGTAAGCCAGTCGAGTGAAAAATCTCCGACCACGGAGATGTTTCCCTGCAGCTGGGCTGGCCCAGTGAGGGGATGCTGAAAATAAAGGATAGGAAGGATAAAACAAAAATGGCAGTTTGGAAACCAGAGAATGGAAATTAGCACCCTTAATTTGAGGGCCGGTTGCTTCTCTTTGAGAAGATTCTGTCCAGCCAGGTGGATCACCCTTTGGAAGGCAGAGAACTCAGGGGCCACTGGGCAAGTCCAGGGTCCTGTCCTGCCCTTCTACCTACCACCCCCTCTTCATTTCTTGCTTTCTCTTTCCATTCCCACCACAGGATAAACTGCCTTCCTCCTGCTCCTGTGAATGGAAGACATTATTAACAAAGTAGGGGGGGAACTTCATAAAGGTAGCAGAGATCTGGCAGGTAGACGTGTGACACCATTTCCCCTGTGCTGATAACGGTGTTGGTTGGAAATGGTGAACATGGAAACAAATATGATTTCCCTGAAATGTTCAGCCATTTAAAGAGGCATGTCTAGCTAGCAGTATGTGTGTGTATATATATATTTTCACCACCAGTAATTCTTTTTACATTGTATTTCTCAGAGAAAGAAAAATAGATTTTAAAATGTAAAAACCTGTTCTTCAATCGAGTATGCAAAAATCTCATTGCAATATTTATTCCAAACCTGCTCTCATAATGTTCAGTCAAGGAGAAAACAGCAAAAAACAGTTGTTGATGGACTTAGCACAGAACTGGATTAAATAAGCATTAGTCTACTGAAGCTGATTACAGGAATATGAAAATGCAGTATCTTAATGGTACATATTTTTATGTGGCAGCTCAGTTGCCTTTCATTTTGCAGCTAATATGTCTATTCTTATGAGTCATTTACTTCTTTAATTACCTTTTGCAGGCAAGGCACCATGGTATATTAATGTGAATGATTTTTACTGCCAGTTTATCATACAGTGCCCCAGAAGTTGAAAGGCGTAATTGACTTGGAAGAACAGCTCATGAAGGAAACAATATTTAGTTGACAGTTTTCCTTGTACTCTCTGTTGACGTTTATGAGTTTACACTATGCTAAAGGAGTAATAAACACAATTTTCTTTCAATAACAGGAAAGGGTAGCTTCTAAAATACATTTGTGGCAAACACGTGTTCATTTCTCGAATAATATGAAAATAACACATTTCTCGTGATAAGACCTCTCAGACTGCCAATTGAATTAAACCTTTGAAGGTGCATTTATAACCTGTCTTGGAGCATTAGGAGATATTAGGGTTCCTGTGATTGAATCGATTTAATGAATATTTAAATTATAGACAGATTTGGATAAATCATATTTAAATCTGGGTGTTAGAGTGAGACTCTTTGGCCTCATTCTCCCAATTTCCAGAGGGAGGGAAAGCGAGCGGGAAGGGAGCTTGGGAATTGTCTGGAGGAAGATTTTCCTTCTCCCAAGGCAAGGGGAAGTCTGGTAGTACATTTTAGGAAAATAAAAAAGAAGGGACTGTCAGCCCAACTCCCTATAAGGTCTGGGCTTTGAACAGTTAAACTCAAGACTTGGGTGGGTCGCTGCTGTTCTGGTGTCTGGAACGGTGCCGTGAGTTGACTGGGGCAGTTAGCAAGTGCTCATGTTTTAACCATCACTTCCACGGTCCCCTGGGCCCGACGCTGGCTCACTGGCTTTGGGCAGGCCCCAGTTTGGCACATCGGTTTAGAGGGAGTTAAACTTTTCACAGTTTTCTGGATTGTTTGCAGTTCAGTCCTGTGCAGCATAATGAAAGTTTTCTAGCCATCTGTTGTTAAGCTGGCGGGGAGCAAGGCCAGTATATCCAAACAAAGTTCTGGCCTGCTGTAAACGGAACCTGTCGGTGTAGCATAGCTTTCCTGACCCCTCCAACGAACGGGGCAGCCCTTGGTACCAGGCACTCACTGCCTAGAGCTTTCAAAGGGGAACTATTTTCGGGGTTGGGGGTGGTGAGGGCCTGTTTACTTTTTCCCTCCGTGTTCCTCTCACTGGCTTGGACTAGTTTATACTTAATCTTTAAATGGATAAATGGTTACTTGTCCCCCCTCCTTTTCTAGAGAAGGAAGTGTGGCTTCTTAAATGAGGATCGTAACTTTCAGAACAAGGTATGAGTGTCTGTGGCTGTGTGTGAGGCAGCTGTGATTTGAAAGGATGTTCTACTCAGTTGTTTTTGTTTCATTATTTTGGCTTTCAGTGTTTGGGGACAAACAGTCCGAGCAATGGAAGCTCCTGTATTTATTACTTAGCTTATGTAACTCAAAGTGTTTCATAGCTTTAAAAGGACCCCCCCCCCCCCACTTCCGCAATTTGTATTTCATTATCAGAAATTAATACAGAGCATAACTTACAGAATGGCTCCTGGCTGTATGGGCTGTTGCCTACTTCTCTGTTCTTATTGACAAAGTCTACCTATTGTTTTTAATTGCTCAGCTTAAGCTTAAAAGAATTTCGTTGTTTTGTGGCATTCTGTAATAAATGTTTAATTTTTGCTTGCTGTTTCAGTGTTTCCTTGGCTCCTTAGGAAACATTCCTCTGCATTCAGATCCTTGTTATATGTCTGTCTGTATTGCAACACCTGTCTAAACCCACCCCTAACCTTTGTGGGTTTCCTTTTGTTAATGACACCTTGTAGGTGCTGTTGTATTTCTTTCTTGGTCTTGCTGTAGTCTGTTTCCTGTCCAGCATTGGTTACATTTGTGCTCTGTGAAGAGAGGGCTCTGGGGAGTCATTGTCAAACCTCTGTATCCATCTCAATTCATTAAAATATCCAGAGAGAATGGCCACTGTCATTGAATAACTGTGTCAGCCCCTCCCCTGGCTGCCTTAGCCCCTGTGGATGAGAAGCAGACCAGTCCCACACAGTTACAAAGAAAAAGGGCACCCAAAGGATGCACATTTATCTAAAGCATCCACACAAGGGAGTTTGGGTTCAACTGTAGCTGCAGTGCAGGAATGGACAAGGGTCAGAAATTCCATAAATGGAGGTGGGGGTGGAGGGGGAGCAGGAGAACCAAAGGAATAAATTAGGAGATATAAGGCTTCTCCTTTAAGGGACAAGGAGTTTTGCAGTAGTGAAAAATATTCAATTTAAAATTTAAATGAGTGCACTTACTTAGAAATACCATACAGTCATAATCTGTTTGTAAGGTGACTGACATATAAAGTGCTTTTTTGTTTTAAGGTAAAAAAAAAAAGTATTCAGGGTAGAGTTTCGGGTGTAAATGTCAGGTGCGTAACGCATACTCCCTCCAAGAGTCAAGCAAATAACCTTGGCATTTAGGACACTGCCTTTTAGAACATGAAATTGTATTTTGTTGTGTGTCTTTTTTTTTTTTTTTAAAGGAGGACTACATTAAGGGGTCACCTATTAGCTGTGTTTTTGCTGTCTTAAACTCAGCCCTTCTGTCTATTAAAATCAAACCACTGTGTAAACATTCCGGTGTTGTTCTTGGTCTCTACAATGGCCACGGGGATCGGGTTTCACCTGCCTGCACATCTTCAAGCAATTAGAGCAATTAGCGTGAAGCCATTTCACATTCAAGGATTCAAGGTCTACGGTGACATTCAAGTCTAGGAGAAGTCTGAAAGAGAGAGAGGAAGCCACGTAGAGCATGGCTACTCTTCCATGGCCCTGAGCAGACAATTTCTCTTTTAAAAATGGTAGCTCTTTAATGATATTATTATGAGGTTTGGAAATGACAGATCAAAAGTTGTTTATATCAAAAAAACCCAACAGTCATTTAATTATACTAATGAAGGTCTTTATACATGGCAGATTTTTTTTAAAAAGACTTAATGGCCATGAGAAATGGAGTGTTGCTGTACCTTGTATCACCATGGGAGTGACAGCCTTCTTTTCATAGGAAGAATATATTTTGTAATATATAAGGAACTTTGCATTCCGCCTTCCATGGTAAACCTCCCTGTTTGGGGTAAATGTAATCATTACAGCCATGTAGAATATTTAGTTGGCAGACTTTGGGGGAGTAAGTATTAAGAGTCACTTTTTATTTATTTTTTTAAAGCTTGGAGAAGAAGAGTGGCAACTTTCATACACTGAACTAGTGCAGTTGAAAGACAAATAAATGTATCCTTAGTGCATCTGATGGCTGTGCTGTGGAGGACTGAAGAAGGTGCCTTTTACAAAATAGTCTTAGAATCCAGGAGAGTTTTTGTTTTGCCTGTTTGTTTTGTTTGTTTTTTCACATTTGTCATTGAGTTACCCAGGAATCTTGCTTGCATGAGACAAACCCAGAACTGATTGCAGCTTTTGAAATCGGTTAGTCGATTTTTAAATCTTCGTTTTTCCCTGTTGGGTTATTATTATGCCAGAACCAGGGGGCGAGGGGGGAGTGCTAGTTTTCAAAATCCAAGGGTGCCGCAGAGAAGATGTGGCTGTGCCCTCCCTGGAGGTGTTCGCCATCAGGAGTCACCGCAGGCTAAATTATAATGTGGAATTCTGTTGCCCTTTAACCTGATGCTGCCTGTTCGCATTTAGTGTTTGTTAACAAACAGTTCTAAGTACAAAATTGTTGGGAGAATTACTTTTTCATTATATGCACTGACTTTAATTAGAATAAGCGGCTTATTTTTAAAAAGAAATAACTGTGTGCCTCTCAGAAAGTTCTTGCGATAATTCCTTTATGAAATTGCCTTAGTGGACTTCAAAGCTAGTAGGTGTTGAGCGGCTTTATATCCGTAGCGCTGAACGCTTCGATCTATTTGTGTGACCGAGGCTGGAGCATTTGTGTTCATTCATTAATTCACCTTGTTAGGGAACCATACTGCTCAGAGGTCTCTAGCCCCATCTCGGACCACTGAGAACTCCTCTGTTGAGGGATGGCTTTCCCGCCACCCCCTTGCATGGCACCCAGGCTCTGTGCCTTTTGAAACTGCATTGCAGAGCAGATGCAGGGGATGCTTATAAAATAGTAGCATGCTGGGCACTGACTGAGGTGAGGGTCTTTTCCCTTTTCCCTTGGCAATGGATTTCTGGGAAGTCATCATTTGCAGCGTTTGTAACTTGACGAGCTGAGTTAGACAGGAACACTTGAATTGGATACTCCACCCCTCCTAAAAGTGGAGAGGCAGGCATCGAAGCGCTGTGGGGCTCAGAAGGGAGGTAAGGCAGTAAACCAGATCTTTCCTTTTTTTTTTTTTTCCCTCCTAGCTCGTCCTCTGTTTCTCTGATCTGCCTTTTGAACTGTTTTTGTGGCTGATCAGTTCCACCTAATATGTCTCTTGATTTCTGCTATTGTAATACTCAGGCGACATGCTGTTCTCTTGGTTTTTATAAGCTTTAGATGCTTCTGCCTGTCATATTCTGGCGGTTTATCTTCAGCGTCTGGATTTGCTTTCAGACTTGAATGTCTATCAAGCTGCCGTTGCTTTGAATGTGAGATCAAAAGAAGATGAATTCCAGTAAAAAAATTTCCTTCTATGAAGAAAAGATTGGGGCCTATGTAAACATCCCACTGACAGTTCCCAATGAGTTATTTTAGCCGAGTATTAGCACCTGGATGACAGACACTCCAGCATTCCACACTAAATAACAAATCAGTTGCTTCCAAGGCAGAAGAACGTTGCCACACCAGCAATGCATTTTCAGGAGGAGTCCTTTTTCCTCCTCCTCCCCCTCCCCGCCTTTTGTTTTTTCTCTCCCCCCACCTTTATTGAATATGGCTGTTCAACTCTTCATCCTATTTTTCAAGCTGACTTGCTCTGCCTTCAGCAGTTTACTTTTCTTTACGGTATCTGTCAAGTTACTCGGGTGACGGAAGACAGGACTTTGATAATTAGTTTGGGACGGGTTAAGGAGTGTTCAGGGAGGCAAGCTAGGCGTCTCCACATAAACAGGTAGTTTGGTTGATTGCAGAGAAGTAAAATGCCAAGGAAAGGCAGCAAAAGCTAGATCAAGGGCATATCCCTGGAATGCGGGCGATGTGTTCTTTAAAAATACATGTGACAAATTCCTCTCAAGTCGGCAGAATCTGAATTTTCTTCCTTTCTCCTTTCTTCCTTTTTTTTTTTTTTTAAGCGTCCTGCCTGTGTTAATGTCATCTCCAAAATATGTGAAGAGTGTGTTTTCCCAAAGCCCATCGGTGCGGATTTGTCTGCGTGAAGGAGCTGTGTTTGGCTAGGGCTCTGTCTAGCCAGGGCACACTTCTGATCCTGTGTCCCTGCCTGCAGACCTGGAGTGATTTAGATACAGTGTAGCCTGAATAGGTTTCTTTAAGTGCTAAATGCAGCTTTCAGAATTACCTGCCAGCTCCAACTGATCTTTCAACTTTGAAAGTGAAGAATTACTTGAGGAATTCTTGTGGTTTCTTTGTCATTTAGTGAGAGCCCAGCCAGCTACTGTGAAGGCGAGCGTCCCCGAGGTTGCCTACAAAGGGCAATGTTCCAGTGTGTTTTCTCCTCGAGTGTGCTTCAGCCGCACAGGACTTCCTGTTTATTCAAACATCTTTTTTACCACTCGGCAACCCCCGCTTCACAGAAACAGCCAGAACCTATCTACAGCAAGAAGACGGAAATCCAAAGGCAGACAGTACGAGCTCTCTCGGTCAAACTCTTCATTTTCTCTGTAAGTGTCCAGAGGAAAAAAAAAAAGGAAGATTTTTGCTGGGTTAAACTTTTAAAACTAGGGATCCGCTCCTGCAGGGACCTTCTCTGCAGGGCAAAATAAGATGATCCAGCTTGTTTACTTCTCTTTCTGTGCCTCCCACCCCCCCCAACCCCGCCCCATCAAAGACGGTTTTCTTTTTAGATCTTGGAGAGGACCAGTTCGTCGTTCTTAACTCCTTGTTAATTCACTCTTGCTTTCAAATGTGTCTTCGGATATTATCGGCTCAGTCAGTCACAGTCAGCCAGCCGTGTGTCGTCAGGGGCTTGAATGGAGATGAGAACCTTGCTCTGCTTATTTGTGACATTGTTTTGTGTTGCCTTCTTTTCCTTCCTGTTATCACCAGGAGTGAGAGAGTTCAGGGAGGGTGCCTTGGTAATTCTGCGTCTGCAGGATCGTCCTCGATGAAGGCACCGCGACACCGTCATCGCATGCGAATCGGTCTTGATAATATTTGTACCAATTTCATGCCAATAAAAGTCAGACCACTGAAACAAGCACGGTCATTATCTCATTCATATGACTATTGTTGAAACGGAGTGGGCTGCAGGAAGAAAGAGAAAACCTGCCTCACTTTCTGAGATGGTTGTTAACTTTGATGTTGGAAGGTTCTTTTCACAATTCTCCTTGTGGATAATTAGTATGGCAGGGAAAGCCCACGGACCGGGGCTGCTGCTTCTCTCTGCCGACCAGCGACGCGGTTGCTCTCTGGGTCCTTTCTGTTGAAATGACTTTCCCAACACATGGTTTGACATTTTTTTTTTTTAAAGGGTTCCACCTTTTCCTGTCTTATGTAGACCTCCCTCTGGCCCCCTGTCCTCCTTTCACACCCCTCCCCCAACACACACACACTTCAGTGTAATTGGTAAGCCAGGTGCTAATTTTTTTTTTTTTAACTGTGTACTGGTCAGGGAATACACAGGAAGTGGAAAATTAGCTCTTTTGATCTGAGGGGAATTGTTATTACTCTCCACCTCGTTTGTTAGTCCCCAGACTAAATATACTTAAATTTCAGTGTCTAAAAGAGCATGTATTGGAATAAAGAAATAGCCTCTGTCCCCACCTCTAATGGAAAAAACATTTAAATAAATAAAATAAGTAACTGTACGCGTGTGTGTACGTGTATCGCTCACGCTAGGCTGGCTTTTTTTTGTGTTCTGAAGTTGTTCTACTTTGCAAGAAAAAAAAATTATGTTTGTGACTGCCTTAAGGACAATTTGTATAACAGTAGGAGTAATTGCAGGGAAAATGGAAAGAGTGACTGGAGGTATTTACTCAGATGTTAGTGTAGGTGTGGGGGCCGAAAACTCAGTGTGGGAACAGTGGGCTGCTTTTCTTGGTATCACAGTCTATTTGATGACCATCAAATTTCCCAGCTCGCTGGTTTTGTTTTTTCTGGATGGCATGTTTGATTATTTATCAGAAGGGGAAGGGAGTAGCTGAAGCAAATAAACATGTGACCAAGTTCTGTTTTGTTTTCCACTCAGAAAGCCATGCCCTTTAACAGACATACAGAAAAGAATAAATGCATTGTTTTATGATAAAAGGAAATTATATGTGTCATTTTCTTTTTAAAGGCAAGAGAGTTAACCCTTAAGACTCAGGGGCCTTTTTGCCTTCTGAGAATTTGCCAGGCTTTTACTGAGAATTAATCTATTGCGGTGGATGGTTTTATGGTGCAGGATTTCCCAGGATTAGTTGGTCAGTAGTTTGGCTTTTCTGGATGCTTTCCTTATGCCTGCCTCAGTAGCTCTACTTTTATGGTGGAGGTGTGTGTGTGTGTGTGTGTGTGTGTGTGTGTGTGTGTGTGTGTTTTAAACAGTGATGCCATTGGATAAATCAGAAGCTCTTACAGTTTTGTTGAAGGCTGTATTCTGACCTTACATCTAAACATAAACAGCTCAGTTAAAGGGAAATATACCAGACTTTCTGTGAGAGGGTGCAGCATAATTTATTAGAGGCCAACTTTTACTCCTTTCTTAAAACATGAGAGGCAGCTGGTATACCGTGAAGAGTTGGCTTATGTATCTCCAAAACACCCTCAAAAACGTCTTCCTATCTTTAATATTATGTCCTGTATGTAATGATCTGCAGGGTTATTGGTTATCTCAGATCAAGTCCTCCAGAGCCCTAGGAAAAGACTCAAGTCCACATTAAATGTAGATTTTTAAACAGGCAAACTAAAATTTAATTTGTTTTGTTTTGTTTTGTTTTAATTCTCTAGCAGGGTTTGCACGACTGCATGGAGACATTCTTTACTCATGGGCACGCACTGACCTTTGTGTACAGGCACGCACGGGCACATTTTTAAATGACTTGAGCATGATTTTGCACAGGGGCTTCCTCACGTATACACACCCTGGACGAGTGATGGCCATGCTCCTAGCACAGTGCCTGGCCTGGTCACATTAGGCCTTATAAATCAGCCTCAGATCTGTTTCGTGGCCTATACTGTTTTGGAATGTGAATTGGAAATATGCACACAGAGGAATTCCCTCTCCATTGACTATATAAGGGAACGATGCAGCCAGCGCTCAAACACAGAGCAGTTTCCATCAGTATTGCCCCACACGTGTGTCACTGGGAGGGGATTCTGTCCTGGAGAGGATGACCGCAGAGGCAGTAGCCTTTACACCTCCTCTTTTTGGTTATCTTAGGTGACTCTCTGAAAGGCACTTGGGTTGGGTAGTCATACTTTGTACTTATACAGAGGCCTTTGTCTCTGCAAATCAAAGCGCCTGACTAATGCTGCCTCGTTTATACTCAGAACACTCCTGGGATGTAGGTAGGCTGCAGAGATGATCCCACTTGTGAGGTGGGAGAATGTCCTGTTGTTAAAATTGTTTACAGTTTCCGGGTGTGTCTGTATGTCATGGTCAGGCCAGACCTGGAAAGAATATGATCTAGATGCCAGGAGAAGCGTTTTTTCCCGTGACATACTCAGCCCTGACCACAGGCAGTCTCAAGAGAAAGTGTTTTCCCATGCAGAAACTGGGCTGGAAAACACTTCTAGTGTGTGGTGTTGATGGAGGTGGAAGTGGGGGGCCGGTGAAAAGTAATCATGCTTAATTTTAATCTCTTTAGCATCAAAGGTCAGAGTTATATATTTTTTAAAATATGGCACAGGCTAAAAATTTGATTTTTGTTTTGTTTCACTTTAACTCAATGTGATGTTGGCAATTTAACTTCCACAAAAATCAAGTTAGTTTGTGCTTTGCAAGGAAACAGACACTGCTCATAGGCTATGCAGGGTGAGAAGTTGCTCTGTGGTTGTGTGCTTTGGGCAGAAGAATTGAAACATTCTGTTAAGCCTCAGTCTTACTATGTGATTTTTTAATTCTGATGTGTCTTGATCTCCTTCCTAGGGTCACTATGCAGAGTCACAATTAGTCACATGCCATTTGCAGTTTGAAGTCTTACACTGAAAGCTTTCCTGGAAGTCTCTAGACTAGGGTGGCAGTAGAATTTAGGTTGTTTGGTTCCCAGCACTGTTTGTTTGTTGGAACCTGAACACAGAAATTAGATTTGAATAATCTCCATCAAAATGTGTTTGTAATTTTAAAAAGTAATTTTCAAAAGTCTTATAAATATGATTCCAATTTTGCTTGAGAAAAGTAATTTACATAAGCATGCTCCCAGATGTTGACAGTGTCATGTGTAGATGATGATTTATACTTGACTTCTTATTTTCCTAATTCATTTATGTACCTTTCATGTTTTCTAAGTATGATTTACAATGTTCTATTAGTTTCAAGTATACAGCAAAGTAATTCAGTTATATATAGATACATTCTTTTCCAGATTCTTTTCACTATAGGTTATTACAGTGTACTGAATATAGTGTCCTGTGCCATACTGTAGGTCCTAGTAACTATTTATTTTAGATATGGTAGAAGGTATCTGTTCATTCCAAACATTTAATTTATTCCTCTCCCCTTCCTTTAGTAACTATAAGTTTGTTTTCTGTGTCTGGGAGTCTGTTTCTCTTTTGTAAGTGAGTTACTTTGTATCATTTTGGGGTTTTTTTTTTTTGTTTCTTTTTGTTTTTTGGTTCCACATACAAGTAATATCATGCTGTTTCTTTCTCTGTCTAACTTACTTAAGAAGCACTTACTGGCTATCAGGCCCTAGACTATGCATATTATATGTATTAATTCCTCCCATTCTTACAGATGAAGAAACAGTCACAGAGAGGTTCAGTAACTTGCCCAAGGTCACACAGCTTTGCAAATGGTGGAGCTGGGGTTCAAATCCAGGCAGGTTGGCTGATGGGAACTTCACCGCTATGTATGCTGTTTCTATAGAAATACATTCGTGTTTTATAAAGCTAACTTCTGTTTCTTTGGAAATGCTGTGATTCTCCCAAGGTCAGTAATTCCCCCAAATTCCCAGAAAATCCCTATTTCTTCACTCCCGGAGACTCAAGTTTCACCTTGTGCTAAACTGCGGTGACTGGAAGTGCCAAAGAGCATTGTCGCTTGATGAGCACAGCTCTGTGAACCCTGTTGTGTGTCTGATGAACACTGTTTTCTTTTTAAGAAAATGTTTCTAATTCCTTGATCAGAGTGATCAAATCTTCAAAAAAATTCCCTGCCAAGTACCCTTGAGTGTGGCTCAAGTTAACTGAATATGTTCTTCTGGACATTTCTAAATTTTTCTTTAGAGACCTATCATGTCAAGCAAGAAGTTCTGTTTCCACGTGAATGGAAAAATTCCAAATCCACGGATCTGTGGATTAATGGCCATTTTTGGTTGTGTCTTTCCTCAAGTACAGGTGAAGGGATTCTCTGCCAGACCATGTGACCTTTGGCATATTCTGTGAATTTTCTGTTTAGAACAGAGACAGATATGCAGGTAGCATTCAGTGCATGTTGGCCGTCATTTCTTCTTCATGACATGGCAGCAGTGTCATCGATACCTTCCTCTCCCCCTAGGCCTGCTCTCTGGCCTCTCACTGGCCATTCTTGCTGCATTGCTCTAAAAGTCAGGGCAGGGCATGGGTTAGGGTTTGCTGAGACATATTTGTTCATGCCTTTGCCAGTGGATGGAGACAGACCTCTCAGTTGCAAGTCATCTGTGCGACCACAGCTGACTTCCATCACCCGCCTTGTCCTCACTTTGCTTTTTTGTCCAATGAACACTGTCTGCCTTAGATTCCTCTCGGCTCAGTAGAGGATGCTGTGATCCTCTCAGTGTCTCCATAAAGAGGATAGCTAGTGGTTTGAGATCACTGAGGAAGAGGAATCTTTGCTTTTCACAAAATATGTTTTCTTAGGTAAGGGACATTAAAGTTCCATTTACTAAGTAATTGTCATGTACAGGTACGGTGCTAATAAGGACTTCCTGTGCGCATCTTGCATAGTCTTTATAATTGAACCTCTCTGTTCCTTTGCTTACATATATGTTCACTGGGTATACTAATGCCTCAAAGGATAGTGAAAAATAAATGAGATTGTGTGTCTATACTGTTTAGTACTTAACTGGCAATAAACACTCACAGAATTGCAGCTTTTGTTATTACCTTCCTCATCCCCAATGCCAGGGACCAGTACAGTTTTAAGTATATAATTAATTGGAAATGCAAATCATAGCCACAGTGTGATGTCACCTCAGATCTAATAAAATGACTGTTATCAAAGAGACAAGAAATAACAAGTGTTGGTGAGAATGTGGAGAAAAAGGAACCTTTGTGCACTATTGGGGGCGAATGTAAATTAGTGCAGCCACTATAGAAAATATTATGGAGGTTCCTCAAAAAATTAAAAATAGAACTAGCATATGATCCAGCTATTCCACTTCAGTGTATACATCCCAAAGAAAATGAAATCACTATCTCAAGACAGTATCTGCACCCCCATGTTAAGTGCAGCATTATGTATAGTAGCCAAGATATGGAAGCAACCTGAGTGTCCATCAGTGGGTGAATGAATAAAGAAAATGTGATATACACACACATACACAGGACTATTACCCATCAAAAGAAGGAAATCCTGCCATTTGTAGCAACAGAGATGGTACTTGAGAGCATTATGCTAAGTAAAGTAAGTCAGACAGAGAAATACAAACACTGTATGATCTCTCTTGTATGTGGAATCTAAAATAATCAGACCCACAGAAACAGAGAACAGCTTGGTGGTTGCCAGAGGTGGGGGATCGAGGAAATGGGTGGAGGTTGTCAGGAGCTATAAGGATAAGTTCTGGGCTTGTCATGTACAGCACAGTGACTGAAGTTAACAATACGGTATCATGTATTTGAAAGTGGCTAAGAGAGCAGATCCTAAAAGTTCTCATCACAAGGAAAAAAATGCAACTATGTGAGGTGATAGAGGTTAATTAAACTTACTGTGGGAATTGTTTTTATATATATATAATATTTATATATATATATATTTTATATATATTATATATATAATATATATATTTTTATATATATATTTTATATATATATAATCATCAAGAATGATTATAGTGCTATATATTAATTATATCTCAAAGTGAGGGGGGAAGCATTTAGAGAAAAAAAATTTAAATAAATAAATTTAACACCCCCCCACCCCAATAAAAAGCAAGCAGCTATAGTAGAATGTGAGTGTCTACAGTGGATTGAAAAAATAGGGGCCAGAAATCCTGCTGGACCTGAAAGCCATTGCTGGTGGGTGGAGAGAGGCAGACTGAACTCAGGCGAAGGCCGAGCAGAGACACAGGTGTCCAGGCATGTGAACAGTGGCCGGACCATTTAAATGGTGACGAGAAATTTGTGCTCTCTCTCAGCTCAGCCTCTGTGCTGTTTGCTTTATGAAAAGCTCTTTTTTGCAGAATCCCAACTTTGGCTCAGTGGAACCAAGAAAACAGGGGACTTGTCCCTTTGGGGGCTTGAAGAAAGGATGAGAGTCAGGGGATGATGGTGGCAGCATCAGTGGCCCCAAAGAAGATGGAGGCACTAGGACAGCTCATTGTGAGGGAGAGCAGAGGTAGCTGGGCTTGTCCATGTCTTCCTGGCTGCCTACTCGGGGACTGACATCATGGTCATAGAAACCCGGGACGCTACAGGGATCCTCAAGCAGCACTTGCCCCTGGGTCTGGGGATATCAGGGAAGGACTCTGCTGCTGGAGGGAATTAGATTGAAGTTTTAGGAAAAGGGAGAATGTATTCTTAAAGATGTCATTTCCTTTTATTTTTTAAACACCTTTACTGAGACATCTGCGACACGAGGAAGTGGTGTATATACGAAGGCATACAACTTGCTGTTTTTATGTATGTACACATTGTGAAAAGAGCCCCACAATCAGACTAAGTAACTTAGCCATCACCTCTGCCCGGTTAGTGAGAAGATTTAGATGTATCGTCTTAGAAAATTTCGAGCGTACAGTACAGTGTTTTTAAGTGTTGTCGCCGTACTGAACATTAGCTCCCCGAAGCTTATTCCCCTCACACAGCAGAGCTTTGTGCCCTTTGACCACTGGCTCCCCGTTTCCCCTCCCCCAGCCCCTGGCAACCACCATTCTACCCTCTGCTTGCTTCTATGAGTTCGACTCTTTTAGAATCCCATATATGTCAGATCATGTATCTGTCTGGGAAGGGTCGGATTTGAATGGAGAAGATACTTGGATACCATGTAAATGTGGGCAGAGGACAAGAAGAGGAGAATTACCGATGTGGCCATGGCTCCAAGAGTCCTGGGAATAAGATGGTCTGGTTGAAAAAAGCAAGTCTTTAGCGGAGGGAGAAGAGGCAAATAAGTTAGGAGGTGTGATGCCACAAAAAGGCCTTTCTCTTCATCCTGAAGGCAGAGGGACGAGGCACATACATTCACGTGTGTTTGGCCCTGTAGGACCGCGGCTCCATTTGCCAGAATTCCCCGTGGCCATGCTTGGTCTAATCATTGACCTTGGTAGAATGTATCAAGTTCTCAGGAGACAATGTTTGTTTGTTTTCATATTTCTGTCCTGACCACTCACTAGATTTGTGACCTTGAGCAAGTCACCAAACCTCACAGTCTTAATTTTTCCACTTCACATGGATAATCATAAACCCTTCCCCTGCTTCCCTTAGAAATGTTTGGAAGAAAACACTAAGTGTAAAGCAGCGGGCACAGTGCCTGGCACATAGTGAACAGTTCAGTGCGTTATTTTTTTGCTAGTATTCTGAATGTGGGGAGTTAGGACCCTACACTTGCCCCTGTGTTTCTAGATGTTTCTCATTGCAAGGAGGTTTCTAGATGTTTCTCATTGCAAGGACTGCTTTGAGAGGTGTAAATTATTAGAGAACATTTACTTTTTTTTTTTTTTTTTTTTTTTGGTCTGTCTTGGATAACTTTGGCCAAGAGTGAGTACTTCTAAACTTAAGATTATTGGTCATATTTTGGGATATTTCCCTTCTTCCCATTTTTACTTCTTTTGTCTCAGTTGAAATTGGTTCTCACTCTTGCCCAAAATTCTCATTTTGCCCAAAATTCAGGTAAGGGAAAGATGGTAATTTGTGCAGCAAAGCATTCAAAAGGGTTTAATCTCTTCTTAGGGCATCTCGAGTGTGAGTGGATGACATTACAAGAGGCAAAGGAACTCAGCATCATTTGCTTGAGTAGAAACTGCGTTCACTGTTACTAGTGAAATCAGAGAAAATTCTCCTTTATTTTGAGCATAATTCCAGCCAGATTCTTCCACAGATTCTTCAGAATTAGCAAGTCTCTCTCCAAGGTATGAAAAGATAAGAATCTGGTTTATTCATAATGAGAGTTGCTGGGCTGCCCCCTCATAAAAGGCAATTGCAGAAAACAGCAGGTTCCTACAGCGAGTTAATAGATCCCTTTGATTCATTTCTTCTTGCATTTGACGCCCTTATTTTTACTTTGGGAGCTTGGAGAAGGACTGGGCCAATTTATTTATTCATTTTTGGTTAGAATCTGGTCCTTGCTGAACAAGGGAAAATGGTTTTGATGCAGCCTCCAGCTTAACATCTTAGACATTTTGTAATAAACGTGACTTCGGTTTGACTTCACTGCCTTGCTGGTGTTGCCTGCAGTCACGGCACCCCAGGCCGTGGTCTTGTCATCTCTCCTGAGGTAGACGGGCCCAGGCCTGGGCAGGACCTGAATGGAACCCCTCCAAACTCGGCTCAGGTGCCGGAGACTTGCCACTGGTGATTCAGCGTCTGGCCCCGGCTCCAGCCAGGAGCGGCCAGCCGGGGCCTCAACAGGGTGGTGACAGGGCCCTGTGTTAATAGGTGTATGGAGTAGGAGTATGATGGTGGGGCTTTGTTTTTTTGGTTTTTTGGTTTTATGCTGACTTCAAACAGACTTCCTGACTGTTTGTAGCCATTAAACTTATTTCAGCTGATTTTGCAAGATACCCTTTTTCTTTTTGTCTCATGAAAATCACTAACTTTGATCATCTTTGGTGGGAAGCATCTTCTAGGTGCCTTACAAATTAAAAAGGTCATTCATAACTGCAGGTGAGGATAGGGTTTGCTGATCTCCTGTCTGCTTCCTCGATTTCTTTGGGAGTGGGACTTGGAGCAAAATGCCTCCTCCTGCCTAGAGCCCGCGGGTATTTCTGTGTCCATGTCTCCCATAGTAGGTGCACGGGGTGGTGTGTGAACCCTGCGGCACTAGATACTGGCAGATCGTGGCGTGGTGCGAGGACACAGTTGCATAACTCCCTTCTTCATCCCAAAAAAAGAAGGAGAAGAAGAAAATGGCCTTTGCTGTGTTTTCTTCTAAGAAAATATGTTCTAATTGATTGCCTACATTAAACACTCACACACATACACACAGACACACACACATTCCCCAGCCTATCTGTACTCATGTCTTTGCATTATTTGTTCAATTTTAAAGTAAAAGTAAAGTGAAGAATATCACTATTCAATGCCAAAGCAGTGATAACCATCCTGTGTGTGGCTTAAAGAACAGGAAATCATGTCAGGAAGGGTTTGAGGAAGCTGGTGTTGGAAGTCGAGCTAGGGGATGCAGGTTCAGGCTGGTGTGAAGTGATGAAGAAACCGCACTGGTCCAGGTGGTGGAGGGAGTGACGGGGAGTGGCCTCATCTTCCCCACCCCGACATGTGGAGGGGGTGACACTGCCCATGGCCCTATCTGCTTCTGTAATTAGGACAGTAATGACGACAGGGGACTTTGACTTTGCCATTTCCTGTCCCTCCTGATTTTAACTTGAACACGTGGGATTGGAGAGCTGTAGGAGTGGAACTGTCTGTGCTCCAATTTCTCACCACATCTATCCAGATATTGTCTCGTAAACTCACTTGCAAAGACGGTGGGCGTGTGGAAAAAGCCACGCCCTCTCTAAATATCGGCTGTTACAGAATGCCCTCAAAATATAGGCTACTTTGTAGAGCTGTCAGAACTTCTGAGGATGGATGATGCTACAGAAGATCTTTTCTCTTCTAGGTCACAGATTCAAATCCAGTACTCTGCTGCTTTTGGAGGCGGGGGTGGAGTCAAGTGAACCTTCCAGGGAATGCTCAGAGTCTGCACCCTTATTTGCAGTGTCATAGATTAGACCACGCAGTGCCTGGGGTAGAGAGACTGTTAAAGGGTCTGATGATTTTTCGTTGGTCATTGTTACCCTCTGTATATTAAAGTTCTCATCGAGAAAGTATTTTTTTTGTTTGTTCTTTGCTTTTGTCACCAGTAACGTGACTTGAGGGTCTGCTAGAGTGCTGTCTTTGTGTATCTAACATTTCCACAGTCATTAGAACAGGACTCTTTCCTTGGTCACCTCATATTTTCATATTCATAATCACTGAAATCCTCCATGAGGTCAGCTTACTTTTCCATCTTCCTGTGATAACCAAGTATACCATTTGTAAATTATATATATACTTTTTAATGTATGTTATATGTATATATTTTTTGCATTCTAGTGGAGCATTTACTGCCTTGGAATGTTGTTGGTTCTGTACAAATACTTCTGGTTCTTTCAACCGCTGTCATTTCTTCTTTTAAGTGACCTATAAACCTTTTCATCCTGCCCTGGGATGATTACTGTGTCCAAAGCAAGGGGACGATGGAGTTGCCCTGCATACTCAGTTCTGTTTGGGTCTTGCTACTGAGCGATTGTCAGATTGGTTTCATGATGAGCTCTTGTTTTCGGATGGTAGTTTAGTTGCTGGAGTCGAACTAAAATAGCACATTAGTTTAGGGGGAAAAGGCTCTCTAGAGGGACTTGAGGTGTACGTAGAGGCTGAGAAATAAAGGAGAGAACACGACCTCTTCCCTATGAAGCTTTTCCATGCGTTTTTTTTTTATTGCTAGCTTTTCCTTCCAACCCCATGTGCGCAGGACTGTTGGTTAGCCTGGGAAATTATCTGAGAAACAGGTTTGATCTTGAGGGGTGGGGAGAGTCTAGGAAAAGAAATTAGAGGAAGGGTGGCTGACTCAGAGCAGCCTTTGAAGCTGGAAATGGGACAACTTCTCGGGGAAGACAGGAAGTAACCAGCCCTTCTCAGCTGGCCATTAGGGCCAGGGCTGTTTTCATTCTGAGGGTGTTGAGAATCTTGCACGAGGTTAAGGAGGCTTCCTTGGAACGGCTCTAAATTACCTGTGGGAAGAAGCATGTATTCAGCATGTGCAGCCAGTTTGACATGGTTTCAGATAGAGGTGCACGTGGATGTATTTTGTTTTCGTGTCCCAGTTCCTTCTCAGAAAATCAAAAAGGAGTTTGAGCCTTAAGAATAGCTAATGAGTTAACGTCCTTGCATCTTAGCTAAATTCTAAAATTATTCTAGCCAACTGATTGAAAGCTTTGTTTATATAAAATTGTGTTCCGTGGAACCTTCTGGGAATCTCAGAATACAGATAGCAGCTTAAGACCAGTTGGCAAACTTTTCTTGTAAAGGGCCAGATAGGAAATATTTTAGGCTTTACACTCTCTGTCACAAGTACTGAGCTCTGCTTTGTAGCCCAAGAGTAGCCGTGGGTGGTATTGAAGGCGATAAACATGACTGTGTTCCAATAAAACTTTATTTGGTGGGGGGAGGGTATAGCTCAGTGGTAGAGCACGTGCTTAGCATGCACAAGATCCTGGGTTTCAATCCCCAGTTCCTCCATTTAAATAAATAAATGGACCTAATTTACCACCCCTCCCAAAACAAAAAAAAAGTGTAAAAAAATTTTAAAAAACTTTATTTGTGGATACTGAAACTTGCATTCCATGTAATTTTCACAAGTCCCAAAATGTTCTTCTTTTTATGATTTTCCCAAGTAGTCTATTAAGTAAAAAGCATTCTTATTGGTTGAACAAAAACAGGTGATGGGCTGGATTTGGTCCACAGGCTAGAGTTTGCTGACCCTTGACCTAAAACATCACACTGCGTCATATTTTTTTGAAGACCTGCATGTCTCGGTTCTGATCTCAGGCCTCATCACCAAGTGTGTTATGTAAAAAAGAAATGAATGTTTCCTCCTCCTACCAGCTTGCTGTATGTGTGTGTATGTGCTCACTCAAACCATATTTTATGTAAACTCGTTGTTTTTTAAAATATGGCAAACATGTTTTTGAACAACCGCTACTTTGATCAGCATGCTACACATTGGGACACCTCAACCCCCCAAATAGAAGCACCTGCTATGAACTTGAGATGTAAATAGCTCGAAAGTTGCAAAACGTGCTTATGTAAAATGTAATTTGTAAATAACAGATGGCACTTATTTACTAGGAACATGAGGCCCTGATGAGAATGAAGTCATCTTGAACCAAGAGAATGGAATACATGTCAAAAATGGCCAGGTCCCCAGTTAGCATGAAAGCATGACCCGGCAAACTAGCAGCCAAGGGCCAGTCCCCCGACTCTTTGAGGGCCCAGGGCGGTTGGGGGGCCCATGGTGTGCTGACTGGAAGGTGACTTCAACCCCTAGGGGTAGATCAGGGCATAGATGGTGGCCAAGGCAAAGACAGAGGCAATGTCTGCCTTCTGCTCCTCTGCCAGCTCAAAGGCCGTTCATCTGAGCTGTTGAAGGACAGTCCGGGGGACTGTGTGCAACTGTGCTGTAAGTTCCTGGTTTTATCAGTTGCCTCCACTCTGTGACAACCTCAAACTGCATCTTTACTGTAACCCAAGCCTAGCGGTCAAATATAGCACCACGTTATCCAGGGCCAGGCAATTGTCACATCTGTTCTAAAGGAAGTGTTGACTCAACCCATCCCAGGAAACCACCAGCAAGAGTAAAAGGTCTTCAGAGATTGGATGGGACCTTTTAAATTATTGACGTTAGCAGTTGGTCTGGGACTTGAGTCATTGTTGATTCTTGCTTCTTACAAGAGAAATTCTCTTATCTATTCATTCTATTTCTCTCTCTCTCTCTCTCTCTTTCTCTCTTTCTCTCTCGCTCTCTCCGACACAAACAGAAGTCCACGTAACTTATTACTGTAGCCAAAGGATCTAATTGTATCTTCAAACAGGATAGCTTAGTTTGTCCAATCATGACTGAGATACTGTTGTAAAAATAAGAAAAGTCCCTCCTGCCTCCTGAGTCGTGTTGAGACACGTCTCTGAGGTTCAGGCAGTGGAGTCTGACATGGAAGACAGGAATACGGTTTTCATGATTTTGATGCATGTAACGGGTAAAAATGGCTATTAGGTAAGCACGTATGGGAAACAAAGTGGACACAGGTCTCTGGTGCAATTTCCAAGGGGGTTCTATCAGTTATTCCAAATTTTTTACTGATTATCATTGAATATGACGGGAAGTGTTTTGTTTGTTTGTTTGTTTTTTACTTTTCTACCAATGGTAGATCCCAGGGATTTGTATTGTGATGCTCAAATACTTAGTCTTGTACAGTAAGGATTTATTTCTCCTCTTTTTTTGTGGCTTTCGAAAATCTAGATTACAGTGATTTAAGTACCATGGGAATCAGAAAAGCAAATGCCCTTTAGTGATTGATTTCACGTCAATTTATAAGTTCTAATAAGTTAGGTTTTAAGATTCTTGCTGAAACCTCAATTGATTTTTTGGGAGTTGGAGGGGAGTGTTGGTACTTTGCCCCAGATTTGTTCTCATACTCATGATAAGACCAGAGAATCATTGTGGAATAATTCATAATAATTCATATCAAGGTGCAGAATTCTTTGCATTAGTGTTATCTCTCCATCCCAAATATTTCAAGTTATCTTACCGGTTTGCATTCATTTTGAGGATGAAATTTGGAAGCCATATTACACATCTTCATCATCTATTCCCTTCAGTAGTTTGACTAAAATTTCCCTAAGGTCCTAAACCTTTTCCGCCCAATGCTTCTATCTTTGATTATCATCTTTAGTGGGGCTTTGTCTGAAATGCTGTGAAAGGGCTGGGGGTTTGTTCTGTGATTATGTAATTTGATGTACCCCATGTTGGGTCTGGCTTTTTTTCCTTTAACCCAGCAGAAAAATTGCAAGTATTCCAGTATCTCATTTTAAAATGTATAGACCCAGCTCAGTAAACATTTGTTGAAAACTTAAATTTGAGTCTCATCCTTTCTTGTCCTGAAGTGCATTTATGAGAACATGCTCATATAAGAATAGTTTTTTGTGTATGTACTTACATTTTTTTAAAGACACTTAATATTACACCTTTTGCTGGAATGAGGTGCTCACTGTATAGATTCTCTGAGACGTGGTTATTTAACAATTGAGTACTTGTTCTCCAAGTATTTGGTGAGACATGGTAAATTATTTCAACAAAGATCTGTGGCTCTGAGGCATTGCCACTGCTCTGATTTTCTTTGCTTGCTCTGTTTTAATATTAAATGTACCTAACCTTTCTCCTCTTCCCCACCATATCTTTCTCTGCATTTATCTTTTCATTGTCATCCGCGGACCTTCTGTCTGTCTTTCCCACTAGCAGCCGGACCCTTCCTTGCTGATCAGTATATTACTCTAGGAACTCTGACGGTAGCACTTGAAATATACAACAGTTCCCTTTCGTACATTAAAAAGCCGTAAAACCTTCATGTGAAATAGCCAAGGGGACATATATAGTAGGAGGAGAGGCTTTTGCTCCTGCAGGCACCTTGCAGAGGGGACTATTTTTCTTATATGATATAAATGAAATCTTCACTCTGCCCACTTTTACACCTACGCATGTACTGAGCGTCTCCAAGGAGACAAGGAAACCCGGAGTCCAGTGATGGTGAATCCTCCTCCGAGACAGCAGGCTGGAGTCTCAGGCAACTCTCCCAGGCATCTTGGCTTCCAGATGCCCCTCTCAGACAGCCTCTCTCCTCGAGGCTCTTCCAGGCAGGCTTTCTCGAACATGACTCTCCCTTCCCAGATGAAATAACCTGTCCATTGCATCTGAAGGTCTGGTCGTGGTGAGTCCAGTAGGCAGAAGGCTACTGCAGGGGCTAGACGGGTGGGTGCAGCAGGGAGGTGGGACAGGAGGGGTTCATCTTTCCCAAGATCTTTTCTTTGTCACCCTTTTATTTATCTGTGCTTCTGTCTCATCGCCTCCCTTTGTACATCATAGACACCGAGGCACCACTCAACCTCACACGGTGTCTTAAAAATACTCTTTGTGACAACAGTACAGTTATAAGCTCGGTTTGGTGAGATTGTCCTTTGAGGAGAAGTGCCACTCTTGCTGCTTCAACAGTTTTAGGTGTCTTTTCATGACTAGTCGTCCCTGCGACCACTCCATTTTCCCTTCGCCCTGAGTTCACAGCACAGGAACCCCCAGTGCCATCTCGCCTCTCCCTGCTCCACTGTGTCACTGTAACTTTTCTTGGAATTGTAAACACCGTTTTCTTATATAAGTGACATCTCTGTTCCTCTTTGAGGAACACGCTAACATCATAAGCCCATTTCTCACACTTTCTAGGATTATAGTATCAGATCTTTTTGATACGTTGACCACATCTGTGTGCGAATCTTCTTTGAGCAATTAGTTATCCTGTAGAAGTGATCATGGATGTGATCCCCAGTAAATCTTGTTTGGTCTCTAAACGCCAAGCACATCATTTCATGAGCCTCCTTGACATCTTTTCCACGTGTACTTTCTTGGTTCTCAGCTGAGTTGTTTCCAATAACCTAACTTTTCATGTGATTTTCTAGCACAGGGTCTCCAGACTTCAACTTTCTGTTGCTCATCTTGCTGCCTTCTCTGGAAGGGTGGGACCAGCTGTTATTCCTGTTAAATTCTTTGACCGTGAATGATCTGATAAGGGTTTCTTGATGACACTTTTTTTTCCTTTTTTCTGTGAACTTCTTAAAAAGATCAGTCAGTCACGTATTCTGCACTTTGGAGGAATCTCCTGTTTTCCTTTTGTTTTATCGCCAGTTGATATCACCTCCTCAGTTTCTACCTTTAAATAAGAACCATCCCGTGGTATCAGCTCCAAAGACTCCTTTGTGCCGGACACAGTTTTGTTCACAGGTACATAGTGGACCCTGTAAATTGACTTATAGGTCCAGTTGGCGAAGTTTTCTTCTTAAGTAGTCCACCAAGTCTCGCATGTTTTGATCCTCCTTCACAAATAACTTTGTCCACGGTGTGGTTCACCGCTTCACTTTCCCTCCTCATTTGGACTCAGGTGAGGTGAAAGCGTCACTGAGTTCCCGAGTTCCCCCAAGGAGAGTTGAAGGAGGATGAAGATACCTCTAACAAGAGCTCTTTGTCACCTCCCATGTTTCTGACTTTGACCAGGCCCTTCCCAGCATCTCTCCACCATCCTTCCTCAAAGTCCCAGTCATCCATACTCCGAGTTTTATGTCGGATTTGTGGTAGGAATAAAGCGTCTGCTTAGATGGATTGCTCTGCCTGAGGAACTGTGGATGAAATGGGCGAAATCTAAGAAAATGTAAACACATTCTGCAAAGTTTTCCAACTTAGACTGGAAGTTATGTTTGCTGTTTCCTTTGCCTGGAGATGGGAAAGTCTGGATGCCATCCTAATGTATACTTCCTGGACTCCGTCTCTGTGCAGGAGGCCCGGAACCTGGTAGTAATGCCACCGTTTTTCTTCCATTTTTCCTTCCAGGCACTTCAAGTGGCAAGACAGCTTCTCCTCCAGCAGCAACAGCAGCAGCAAGTCAGTGGATTAAAATCTCCCAAGAGGAATGACAAACAACCAGCCCTTCAGGTAACAAGTCTTCTTCTTCTTCTTCTTTATTTAGTTGACGTTATACCCTTTGGGTTAGCGGAGAAGCCATTCAGAAGTGGATTGTGTTGAGAATTGCAAATCATTAAGAAAGTCTTCTTCAAAAAGTGTATTTTTGGTTTAATATGGAGTGTGACATTTTGGGGGGAAATATCTGTTCAACCAAAATTTTTTTTGGTGGGAGTAAGAAAAATCTAATGAGACAATTTAATTGGAGGACGAGGAGTTGCTGGTATGGGTTGCTTTTTAGGTCATGTAGCTTACCAGTAAAGTAGAGTTCATAGTACTCAGATATGTTCCTCATTCTCTCATGATATGTCTAGAAGTGGGACGCACATATACACATGCATCTTACTTTAATGCAGTGGTTTCCAACTAGGGGTGATTTTACCACCCCAACGACAGTGGGCAATGTCTGGAGACATTTTTGGTTGTCACAGCTTGCGGGGACAGGGGCTCCCTGGCATCTAGTAAGTACAGACCAAGGATGCGGCAAAACGTTGTCCGTTATATGGGAGGACCTCCCACAACAGAGAGTTATTCAGCCCCAAAAGTCAACAGTGTCAAGAACTGTTACTTGGATTAAGGAAGACCTAGTAATGAATGTAATACATACTCTGTTCTCTAGTGGATGTTTTCAGAATATTTCTGAACCGTTAATAAAAATTGGCAAACAATTTTTACATAAAGATACTCAAAAAGACTGTTTCAGCAGCTTCTCACTTCAGGCACATTGAGGGCAGGGGTTAGCAGAGTAGAAGGAGTGAATTCATAAAAATTTAATTGGAATCTTTGGGATAGAAAATTGTCATAGAAATTTTTCAAAGAAACTTTACTCAGAGCATTCACGCTCCCTTCCAGCAGGGGGAGGACACCTGTAGGTACTTGGTGGCCCAGCTGCTTTCATAGCTAAGAGTGAGCATCCCTCGAATGGGAAGCAAAGATGAGTTTCCCACGCTGGACATTCTGGGAAGGAATTTGTAGTCGGAGCTGGTGGATATAGCTTGGTGCCGATTAATTTGATCAGAAGGTCAGCCCCAATTCTCGCTTGTGTTGACTTTGCTCAGATCAGAGGGAACCAGTACCGGTCTCCACATTATCCTACAAAGTTCGAGCTGACCTCGGGCCACAAGTTCTAGTTCTGCATCTGCTTAGAGACTGTCACTGTCCAGGGGAAGTTCAGCACGACAGTAGCACTTTATTGGCACAGTTGAGTGACAGTGCACGTTGTTTACTGACTCTTCCAAAACCAGTTATTTGGTCACCCGTCACCAACCCATATGCCTTTTAATGGGTGTGAATGCTGGGGACATTTCTAATGAGGTACAGTGCCACCGAGGTCCCATGTCAGGTGCTGTAAGAAGTGCTTTGTTGTGCAGATGTCTTAAGAACAGCTCTGGAGGATGAAATATGACTGTGTTGACCTTTCAGCTGTGAGCTTATTTGTCAGGATTCAAATAAGTTGAAAGGATCAAACTGAACAGTTTCCGTAGTCAGACTGGGAATT
Source organism: Camelus bactrianus (assembly GCF_048773025.1). Classification (NCBI taxonomy): domain Eukaryota; kingdom Metazoa; phylum Chordata; class Mammalia; order Artiodactyla; family Camelidae; genus Camelus; species Camelus bactrianus. The sequence goes on from NC_133555.1 coordinate 17,009,710, forward strand.
GTGTTTCAGAGGTCAGCAGCGGAGGCCACATTGCAGATTCCAGAACATAGCCAATTGTTGGTACATATTAAAGTGCTGGGGCATCTCCTGCAGACAGAGACACAATTAAAATTCTAATTTATTAATGTATACAGGGAGCTAGCCTGGCCTGTCACTCAGTGATTCAAATGACTGTCCATTCTTTTTGCCTCCCCCTTGGAGCGCTCACAGCCTTAAAAATACTGCACGTCCTCTTGAATTTATCAGAACTCAAATGAATTGGAAAAAATAACAAATATATTATTGGGGGACAAAATCTTACATATAGTAGTGGTTAGAGAGAATCTTAAAAAGTTCACACCTACACAGTCTAATGAACTGAATATCATTTGTGATTTTTTTTATACCAGACTTATTTTCCTTCGTCTTTCCTTTTTAAAAACATATGGCATTTTTAGGTAACTTCTTTTCCAAAATGAATGAAGTTCCTTTAGGGCTAAATATATGAAGTAAAGTTTCAGGGGGTTTCCTTTGGAGGGTTTTTTTTTTACTTCCCTTCTTGCCCGTTACAAGGTTTTTAGCCACCAGAAGAGTATGATAGAGCTTCGCTTGTCTTGGCAAGGACAGTGTCAAAACCAGCCTAGCACATTCTGCTGAGCACTTCAGTCTGTATGAAAAGTGAGGGGTGAGGGGGCCATCTTGGATGCTGGTTTTGCTGAAGAAGATGTCAAGTCCCTTCCTGCTCCTTCAGTGGGAGAGTTGACAAGTGCAGAATTTAGACCAGCTCTAAGAGTTGGTTGAGGTGGGGAAAAAGAGTTGGTTGACCTGTGTGTGTGTGTGTGTGTGTGTGTCTGAGAGAGAGAGAGAGAGAGAGAGAGAGAGATTGTACATGCACGTGCATCGTAGTCTGTGTCTCTCCAGCTGCCTGGTAGGGTCATGCAGATTGACTAAGTTTATTTGGTTGGCTGGCCTTCCACAAACAGAGAGAAGAAATCACTAACCTATGCCACATGGTGTATTACCTTGTTATAAAAATATGGATGTAGACTTGGTGATTCACTGAAGGAATAACCTCCCCATTTAAATATATCTTGCCTTGCCATGTCCTTGCTGGGGCATCTCAGCCGGAGTGGCTCTGACATGAAAGGGAAATCCTACAGCAAATCTTAACAGTATTCATCTCTGATCTCCTTACCCTTCCTACCTACACCGAGAGACCTATGTGAGCAAAATTCAGATCTTCCACACAGAGGATGGCTTGACAGGGAAGAAGGATTTGATCTGCTGATAGCTTGAGGAAAGGAAAAAAAAAAAAAAAGAAACCCAAATCTCCAAATATACTGTGACTCATATTTTAAGCATATCTCACACCTCCCTGCTTTCTGTTTGGCAGTGCTCTCCAGTTTCACAGGCTGAAGATACAAACAAAAGAAAATGGAAAGTTAGAGGAGGCTATAAGTGGTTACTCGACAGAGATCACAAAATGTAGTCAAACATCACCAATTTGGACTAATTTCAGGGAAATGAGAGTAAATAAGCCAGAAATGACGCTCTTTGCAAATACACACACTGAACTAAATCTGAGCCGGCCGCCTTCTTGGGGGACATTGTAGTTTATAAGGAAGGCGTGAATTGGGTTGAGATATTGCTTCTGAAGTTCTTAAAAAAAAATATTCTACTGCATAGCCTAAATAGCTCCTTATTTGGTCTATTAATTTGCTTTGCAAATGTTTTTATGAATGATATGAGTGAAAATTAGAAATTGGCCCTATCGTAAATTCAGCATCAGAATGCTCTGATTTAATTAAGTGCAACTCGGGGAGCATTTCTAGAACAGCAGCAACTTGCAGGGCATCATGCTGGTGCTCGCAGATACAAAACTGTCTAAGATGCAGACCCTGCCTTCAGGGTGCTTTTGAGTTGTGAAAGAATAAACCAGGTTTTGCTGCAGAAAGAAAATTATTTGTGAGTAAAAATAGTAAGCGTGCTTTTATAAATATTTATATACTTCTGAAGATTGCTTAAACAAGTGAAATAAATGCTTAATGGTGCAGGTGTGCTCATAACCTCGAAAATGTGTGACTTTACTGGCTGAAGATTAATTTGTGAGTAGATGAGCAATTTTATTGATCAGATTTTGGAACTTTGACCACCGTTTCTGGGTAGTAATTCACTTTGGTTCTTTAAGCATTTAAGTTGCTGGCACGAGGACATAAACTGGAAGGAAATCAAATGACACATTTTCTCCTAAGAAAGTAAAAGTACATGTGTATCCTGGCAGCAGTAAAGTTAAGAAAGAAAGTAAACCTTGTGTGTTGCTTACAGTGGAGAGCTGACCACGGTTTCAAGCCATCTGTAAAGAAATTGAACTTGAAGCCGGTCTTCTGATAGTTTTCTCTCCTGCCGGGCCCCTTCTTTCCAAGGTTATCTCATGTGCAAGCCCCTCGCACAGGAGGCGCTTTCACCGGAAGGAAGGATGCTGTAGTCCTCTGGAAGCTTAGACTTTTAGTCCAGTTGGAAGCTCAGGATTATAACGAGGACTCCTGCTTTAAGTGGAGGAGGTTAAAACACAAGATTCAGCAGGTGTTTTTTTTAGCATTTTTATTTGCTGTTATATAAAACGTGCTTTAGGCAGCATTTTGCTTAGCATTAATGCCACATATAATCTTAGTACCTCATATCATTTCCACGTTATTCACTGAGGAATGAATTGGTAAGAGGAAACCTTTAAAGGAAACTGCAATTTTATGTAGTAGATAGTGAAATGGAATGGTTTTGAAATACTGACCCTTAAAAAATATCCTTGTGTGCTGAATTAGTCAAGTGCACAGTTCAGGAGAGGGAGGCAGATGAGTGTCTGGAGTTCACATTGTCTAGAATTGGCCTCCCTGGCACGCAGTTCATATGAAGTTGTTGAAACTTTGATTCCTTTTAAGATTTCACTGTTATCACACGACTTTGGAGGATCCCCAAACCCTAAAAAAGAAGTCTTGATAAGAAACAATAAAATAGAAATGATGCTTTAAAATGGCTGTTAAGTCTTTCCGATTACACACACCATTAAAAATATGATAGAAACGGGGACCCCTCTGAGAAAGATGCCCATGGGCCCAGAATTTTGCATCTGGTTACAAGGGCTTCATGAAGCTCAGGAAGTCCGTTTGCCCAAGTTAATACCCTTGCTTGAAGATTTTCTTTCTCCAAAATAATATGTCTTGTCCTTGCCACCACAATCCTCATGGGATTTATAATGAGTTACCTCATTTTTGCTATTTCAGCTTCACTTGTGTATAAGGTGACCCTGTGTCCCACTCTGCCCAGGAAAGCCCCAATCTATGCCTGCTGGCTGAGTGTATTTATTAATAATTCTCGTCCTTAAAAGTATCCCAGTTTGAGCATTTAATTATATGGTCACTTGGCTGACATGTATCTAAATATTAAAATGCAAGTGTGATGCTAATATTTTAAGTCTAAGCGTGTCTTTGGCACCATATGCATAGATCAGTATATGCAAAGATAATTCATGTTTACTATGTGCTTAATGTGGGCCAGCCCTATCGCTATGATGTGATATAGGAACTATCATGAAACCATTCTATGGATGAGGAAAAGTGAAACTTCAGAGAGGTTAAGTGACTTGCTACAGAGCACACAGACAGTGACGGCACAAGGCTGGGAAGCCAGGTGTTTGAAGACCACAGACAACCAGGATGCTATTGGGAAGTTAATTACTGCTTCTCCTTCAGTGTGTATTTGCTCGGGATCTACTGAGTGCCATGTTGTCCATAAATAAGCAAATTATTATATTTTTCATATCGTAAGCAGAAATAAAAACCAATTTCCAACAAAACCCAATTTCCACTGTAAATATCTGGATTTCAATTAAGAGGACGAATTTCTACATAATTATCTTAATTGTCATAATGTGTGTGTGTGTGCACGTGTGTCACAGCAGTGAACAACAGCAAAGAAAAGTTATTTCTTATTCTCCAGCCTGAAGTGCTCTTAGGAGCTTTCATGTGTTGGAACATGTAATAGTATGTTCTAATCATTGTTGGGGCTAGGAAGTGGGGAGGAACAGGGGGGAAAAAAAACATACTTGATTGGTCAAAAATGTGTAAATTGCTGACAAAATGACACATGTAATTAAGAGTGCTCCTACCATTTTACCTTGTGGTTTACACCTCCAGTGTTGAAAAAGAGAGTGACTCCCACCTCGCTAATTACCATTATCACTGAAATGCTAGGGTTGGAGTCATTAGTTCCATGTGCATTTAATTAGAGGAAGGCTGAAATTGGATTTAACTTATTACTTTTTCATGGATCACTTTCTTGTCATCACTTCAAATTGGATTGCAGCCCCAGGTAACTAATTATGAGAGCCACAGGATCAAGAGTGAAAAAAAAGGTAATTAGGAATAACACTGTCGGACCCTTGCTGGTCGTCCACTTGTGCTTTGGGAAAAGGGAAAGGGAGAGAAAAAAAAAAACAACCCAGCTGTATTTTGTACTGTTACAAATGAGGGAGTTAGGGTTATGTGCGGTCGCTGGGCATCATGGGAGTCTGTCACCACCCATAGTGGTTTCTGTGATATACAACTGAGTTGAAGATGTCACGTCGACGTGGTTCCACAATCAGTTCCTGAATACCTAGATGAAACCTAGTAATAGCAACAGATTGGTTGTAGGTATGAGGCATCTCAACAACTGTGTCGTCTGGGGCCTCGCGTCTATGATTACAACAAAGCTGTCAAGATGCCTCTGAGCCAAAGTACGCAATATTTTAAGTACTGGGAGTTAGAATTTAATGAACGTATTAATGTTCCAGAAACATCATTCATATCTGACAGGAAGACACATCAGTCAGCACAACGGTAAGGTTTAGGGTTTATATATCGGGAATTTTCGTCAAAGTTTCCAGCCAGCCACTTGCTTTGCTTCTGGTTTCTTCCCCAAACCCCCACCCCAGCCCGCCCCAGTGTTGTGGATGGGCTTGCTGACGGTCTCTTTCTCCTTCCGCCCCCATCGAAAATACTTTAAAACAAATGATACTGTTTCCATGTGCAGAGCAGAATTCAGAACTGCAAGCAATCAATTTTATTGACATTGTCTGAAAAAAATGTCGATGACAGTTTGAGGATGTGAAAGGATTGGAGTTTTAAAGTCGCTGGTGCTAAGGATAGCAGAAAAAAAAATTTTTTTTTTTTCCTGAAATGTAATCTCATTATTTGAGAAAAAGTCCTGTGAGTTAGACTCTCCTCGGAAAGGGTGCTTCTTTGATAGACTGTGATAGCCTGATGAGAAGTCTTGATACCAAGCCTGTTGGTTGACTTAAAGGGGAGTAAAAGCTTCCCAGAGAAGTGAATCACCAAGCAAAGATGGTTAGAGTTTCCTTAAGTTGTTTAAAATTGGTTTTAATGTTCTGTTAATGTAAGCAAATAATCATGATTCAGTCGTGGGTGACTTTCAAACCTGGGTAAATGAGGCTTGCTCATTATTTTCCAAGGAGTCAAGGGAGATGTAGACCATGATGTGCCCACCCGACAGTGGCCACTCCATGAATATTCCCAAAGTGAGAAAATACACTTCCTGGAATTATGATGTCTTTTTCCTGTGTGAACCTTCTAAGCAAAATCTCAAGAACCAAAATAGTAATCATCAAGTCTAATGCAGAAAATTAAAGCCTCTTCTTTTTTTTTTTTGGTGAACATCTTAAGTTGATTTAGAATTTTGTACACAATATTCGTCTGTGGTTGAAAGGGGCCATGCCGAGGTCAAGTGATGTAGTGTTTTCCATTTTTCCATATGAGGCTCACAGTGTGTGATAAAAGCAAACTCCTTTATTTTGTAAGTCTGCAGGAATTTCTGATGAAGTGCAGAGGTCACGTTCCCTGTCAATTTGAGTAGCCAGCATTTTTTAACTACTGTTTTTTCTTCCTTTCTTGTGTGTCTTTTCTTCCCTGCCCCCATCTCACCAGAAACCGTGGCACTTTTCTGACACATGCACAGTGAAGTCCTCCAATCTGAAACTCATTAGCACACAGCATTGGACCCTGTCCAGTGGTTAGAAAATTTCCTGAAGCCTAGAATAACAGCATTTGGTGCAAGCACCATGGACCAGAAGTGACAATGGGGGTAGTCGAGCTCCCCTGGCGCCCTGCCCGGTCGGGAAAGCCAGCTGACCATGCAACCCAGTGAGACAGAGGTCATGATCATGGGATGGGCTAGAAAAGTTTAGTCCTTGGAGAAATATGCTTCTGAAATCACAAGGCAATATCTTTCTCTCCTACACTTATTATTTCAATTGGGTTGGAGGAATTTATCAGCATTAGCTGCAGGAACATGAAAGCAAACTGTTAGAGAAATGGAATGAAAACCTATTTCTACAAGATAATATTTTTTACTTCTGTGACTATTGGGTATTGCAGAACATAGGGATTTCTTTCTTTCTTTCTTTCATTCATTCAAACTTTATTCGTTGGGCCTCACTGTATCCAGGGAATGGGACCTGGAAGGAGCCCATGCCGTAACATCAGGAAAATTACACAATTCACCCTAGTTCAGGATAATTTAAGCCAGGTTTTCAAACAGGAAACTGAGTCCCAGAAATATAATAGTAATAATATTAAAGAGCAGACACTTTAACTGTACTTTCTAGAAGCATGTACAGTAACTGGATGGGGGTAAATTCTAATAGGACTCCCATTTTACAGATGAAGAAGGTGGGAACATAGAGAAATTAACTTTGCCCAGGGCCAAACGGTTGACAAGTGGCAGAGCTCAGATTCCAGGCCAAACAGTCCAATTCAAGAATCTGTGCTCTTCCCCATTACCTTCTCCCTCGTCTCACGGAGCTGCTGCCTGTCCGTCCCCCTGACAGACTGGGACAGCGAAAGGGATGGCTTCAGGGCTGCTGATACCAAATGCTTGTCACTAACCACTAGACCACACTGTCTCCTAATTTGGACATATGTTTATGGGCGTATTTGAAAAATAGTGCTTGTAATTGAAATATGCACTTTCTAAAGGGAAATGACGCTTGGGAAAGAGAAGAAAGACGGGTATTACTCAAAGCCTGCAGACAACTCTGCAAGTAATTGTCTAAAGGCAGCCGTTGAAATTGAGAAGCAGTTTGGAAAATGTACAGTTTGGGAAATTTGTGTACCGATGTAATTACGGTAGTTGTGAGTTGATGTCATGCCTAGTAACTGTTTTTGTATTGCTGGGGCCTTTGTTACCGAGCTGTGATATCATGAGCAAACTATTATAAACATAGCATGGATATAGCATGCTTGTGTAACAAAAGATCGGGAACTTTTATTAAGTTTGTTTTCCTTGTCATATTGTAAAAATTTATTATGTGTACTGTGTATATTAGAAACAGATTTGGGTAATTCTGTCTAAATGAAGTCATCCCGGCTATTTCCAGACTGTCTGTTTTTGGTTGTGAATAATTTTCATACATCAGATGGTTGTCATATTTAGTCGCTCTCAAAATTTTAAAGAGAACATATCCCATTTTGAACTTTGGGTGGACTTCAGCCGCCTCGCTGGTTGGGATTGTTGGAGTTAGAAATCGTTGCTCAGTAAATTACAGAGTGAACACCAGTCATTTCTAAAGGGTCTGGGCTGTATTCGTCACTTTCCCCCTTCATCAAAAGAACAGATTTTTAACTACTTAAGTAGTAGAATTTCAAGCTGCCAGGACACAATTGGGCAAAGAGTGCCAGCTCTTGTCCTTTTGTGTTACATCCTGTTGAGGAAATTTGGTAAACATTCAACCAGACAGAGCCCGGCATTTGTCGGCATTCGTGGTCAAATGTGGATTCTCAACGGATAGTTCACAAACTTTGGATGACTCAGTCCTCCCCAGCTCTCCTCTCACTCCTTCTTTTGCGACCAAGCTTTTAGAACCTGAATATTCTGTCTGCTGCTTCAACTTTTTTTTTTTTTAACCAGCCACTTTCCTTCCTTTCTTCCCCCGAATCTGGCTTTTCCCCCTCATCACTTTCTTGAATGTTATTTTCACTAAATTCAGGGTCCTTGTCTCCAGCCTCCCCTCAACTTTGTAGCCACGTGTGATCCTTGGATTGACTTGTTTTGGAAATTGCCTTCTGTTCAACCTCTTCAGTTCATTGCCCACTGGTCCCCATGCCTTTCTCTTTCTGCTTCCTAGTTCTCATCTGGAGCCCAGGTTCATTGCTTTCCCAGTTAATGGCCTTTGATATTGCCCGGTAGCACCTCTGTCTTCTCTGCATGTTCTCATACCTCCACACCCATGACTCCAAGCCTGTGTGTACCCTGCTTACCTGCCGGTCCATGGCTCTCTCCTAGCTCACCATCACAGTAATTTTCAGTTACCTCTCATCCAACTGGTCACTTTTGTCGCCAGGTCCTATTAGTCAGAGTCATGAGTGATCATCGATTTATTAATTCCCTTCATCCCTCATCGTTATCAGATCTGCCATTTTTCTTTCCATGGGGCATCTTCCGTCCATTCCTTTTTCTGTGTTCCCCCTGCTACTACTTTGTTCCAGTGTTCAGACCTTCAGGAAGCATATGCCCAGATCTTGGCCAAAAAAGATAATTTATCCTGCTCCACCCCCTCAGAGCTTCTTCTGTTCTTCACACGTGTCTCCTAGCTCACCTACTGCTTTCAGCCTTTCCCTAACCACCGTATCCCTCTGCTGTTCACACACTTTCAGTGGTCCACTCTACCCCCATACCAAGTTTACGTTCTGCTGACTTCCCCTAGTTTCTTAGTATTCTGGCTTTGGATTAAATCAGACGTTTTGGAAAGAAGGTTGTAGTCTTCTTACTGGAGAGGGAGGGAGGAGAGGGGAAATCAGAGCCATGATTCCTTCTGTCAGGAGGTGGATGTAAGCACAGTCCGTTTGATAGTATTTCCGAGTTCCCCAAATCCAGGATTGCAAATATTGCTTGTTCTAATGCCCGCCGTTTAGGCAGAAAGCCCTAGTAATTAAGTTGTGTTTGAGTTTAATTCCAACAGAATTACGTCTCTGTCTGCTTTCTGAAATTCAAAAGGAAAGTAAAAGCTGAGTGATACGGCCTGTTTTCCCACATCTAAACTCTCTGCTCTGTTGTCCCATGCTTCTTTTTCATTGGTATCTGTTGCTACGGCCTAGCAGGTTCCTTGTGATCTTCTCTGGACACTGGATCCACAGCCAGGCGCTCCCTTGTCTGCACACAGAAGAGCTGCTTCATCCGACCTAATGAAGCTGCTTTTAATAAGACATTGGCAAAATTATGGCTGGTTCTTTATTTGATAGGATAAACGGATTGTTATTTATTCTGGAAGTAAAATTAAGAGCCCAGACTGTATAGAATGGGCAGAGCACAGAGACTGCATTTGATCTAGGTATGAAGTGGCTCTGCCTAGAATGCACTTTGAAGGATTCTTGAACCAGGATAGCTTTTGTAGGATCACTGTGATTGATCAGCCATGTCTGCCATGGGCTGTGGAGTTGGGAGTAGTGCTATGTGTGCCTTCTACTTGCCAAGGCTGATTTATCAGACATAGTCTATGCTGATCACATACCAGAGGGGAGAGGGACTTGGGTTTTTTTTTTTTTTTTTTCCCTCGGAAACCTGAAAGATCGTGTGGCAACAACTGAAATATTATCTAATGTTAAGCATGAAATTTGTGCTATCCTTATACCCTGACACAGACTGTATTCTTATCCTGAAACTGTACCTCCTTCTGGTCAAAAAATGAGCTGTGACTTGTCCTTAAAGGCACAGGGTCTTGGACACTGGGTCGCCTTATAAACTCAGCTAGGTGGTTGAGAGTTACAGAGATTTGTGTTTCAGAATATAGTGAGAGGAGGCACATTGTGATTAATAGCACAACCTTTGGTGTCAAGGCTGCCAGCTTTAAACCCTAGTTTGTGTGTGAATTTGGAAAAGTAGTTTACTGCTGTGTGACCTTGGAAAAGTAGCTTAACCTCTCTGTGTTTCCATTTTCTCATCTGGAGAATGTGACTGATTACCTCACCTACCTGAAGGCGATTGTGAAGATTAAATGATTAATGCATGAAAAGTGCTTGCACAGTGCCTGAGACCTAGTAGATTCTCAGAAAAGTTAGCTCTTCTTATAATTGTATAGACTTCCTTTAAAGGGAAAATGAATACCTGTTAAACTCCAAATTATATTTTAATTCAGTTTATATCAGTCCCTATTCAAATACACTTTTTAGCAGCGCAGGAGGGACCATGCTTTTGCTGGTAGTCAGCTTGTGGTTAACCAGACTTGATGAGAAGGCACTGGACTCCCCTTCTGTGAAATGGGGATGACCATATGCCCAGCCTATGGGGTTAAGATGAGCTGAGTTACAGCGGTATAAATACCTATAACAGTGCAGGGAGCACCACAAGTACGTAATAATCGTTAGCTGCTGTCATCACCCCTGCTACCGTTGTTATCAGTATTATCGTGATAGAGCATTATTGTCCTAAATGTGTCGATTTTGGCACAAATGAGGGTTATGCTGTTCTGAAAATTCCATCATGGTCTCTCTTAGATCCTTGTTTTCCCAGAGTTGTATGTGAATTAGTGCTAGGTTGTCTTAACAGCCAAGGAACTAGTGCCTAATCTGAAATCTTGAAGCGGTGGCATTCTGCCCCCTGCCTGGAACAAAAGTAGGCAATCTGTACATAAGTCTTTCTTATGAGTTAGTGAATGACTGAGTGAAATATCTAAGCCAAAAAGAAAGGAGAATTGACACTGCTTTAGCTGAAGAGGCTGCAGACTGGTCTCAGGTTCATAAACCTCTAGGAACAATCCAAGACCATAAACACAGCATTAAAAGAATCCAGTGTTAGTCCTACCTAGATCTTTCTTTGGGTCAATGAAATGAATCTTGCCAAGTATGGAGTGAAAAATCAGAAAACTCTGCAGTGCTGTTTGACTGCCTGTAATTCTCTGTGCTTGCCTTTGTACATTTGCTAATCTGTTTAATGTACAATATTAATGGCATAGAACTTTAATTCATAAGTATAGAAAATTAAAGGAGACTAAAGGCAAAATTCAGAAACGTATTTGGTGTCAAGATTAAGTTCAGTGAAGCATAGCGAAGATGGAATAGATTATTAAATAAACTTGGAGGGAAGATGGGAAAATATACCTAAGTCTCTCCTTTTGAAAGAAGTTGGTTTACTTGATTATTTGCAACAGTATCACACTCAGGAAAATTGAAGACAAATGAAAGCAAAACAGAATTTAATTGAGCTATTATTTTGCAGACTTTGGCTTGGTTTCAGACAGTCTAATCAAATTGTGCTTTGCTCAAATAACTAATGTTAAATGCAGCCTCCCAACAGATGTTTAAAAAGAGTCTAATTGGAAAATCTACATCCTGGATTTAGTCTGTCTCACTGGAAAAAAAAATAGCTTCAAATTTATATTTTGGGGGAACAACACCCAGTGACAAGCATTTCTAGAGAAGATAAAGTTTTCTTCAAGGATGGCTGGCGCTTGGGTGGAATTATCTTGAATAGTCAAAGGTGGCACTCTGGAAGTTACATTTCTTGGAAATTCTCCAGCTCTGTGCCATATAGAACTGTACAGAGAAATCTCCTTTATCACATTACGTCACCAGAGTCCTGTTACAGTCCCTGGATCGTGTCAGGGGCCCGTGTGCTGTAATTTATAATGAGCCCTTGCAAGTCATGCAAGGCACATACTGATTGATGACATTTAAAGGTACTGTCAAGGTGGCTAGGTAATGAAGTTGACCTTCTCCCACCGTTGTCTCAGCTTCACGTTTGTATATATAAAGAAGCTATTTCACCTGCCATATTTGCTTGGAACTTTTCATTAAATCTACAAAAGGAATGTGGCTTAATAGTTAACTCTTTTCTTCCTTTAGACCAGGGGGTCAGCAAACTTCTCCTTTAAAGGGCCAGACAGTGAGTATCTTTGGTTCACTGGGCCAGCCTGTCTCTGTGGCAGGACTTCCTCTGCTGGTTGTCTGGCAGCAGCAGCCACAAACGATACATAAAGAACGAGCATGCTAGGGTCCAGTAAAAGTTCATTCGTGGACACTGGAGTTTGAATTTCATCTAATTGTCATGAAGCCAAGAAATATTCTCTTTATCCCCCCCCAACTATTGAAATATATAAAAATTTTTATCTCAAGGCTCTTGTTAAAACGTACAAACACAGGCAGCAGGCCACACTGTGTCTGGACTTCGCTCACTTGTACTATAGAAGATTGGGTATGATCTTGCAGCTTGTCCGTTGAATGAGGTTGCCTGAATGAGGGGGAGCCAGTGAAGACTGAAATCTGGCCACCACGTACCAGCCCTTCCACCCTGGTGTGGAACTGGCACAGTGTCTGCTCAGAAGAAGGAATACCTTTTCCTCATTTGTACAGAGGTGCCACCAAACACCCACATTTCCTTCCTTTCCATCTTTTTGGTCTGTCCATCCATTGCAGTAGGTGTAACAGCTAACCTAGTATTAATTTTTTGAGATTTAAGGAAATAGACTTAGCTGGCAGGGCCTTAGCTAGCTCATACAATAACAGTCATCCCTCAGTATCCACCGGGGTTATTTCTAGGAGCTCCCAAGAATACCAAAACCTTGGATGATCAAGTCTCATAATCAGGCCTCCAAATACATGGGTTCTGAATCCGTGGATTCAGCCAACCAGGGGTGGACATTTCCATCCAGGATTAGTTGAATCTGCCCATGTGAAACTTGCAATTACAAGGGCCAACTGTATTTATTGAAAAAAAAATATCAGCTGTTAGTCTGCTTATAAAGTGGACTCATGCAGTTCACACCCATATGTTGTTCAAGGGTCAACTGTACTTGGGTGAAATTGAGGAAAGTACCCTTTCAAGACATCTTACTTCAGTCTGGAGTATTTTCAGAATCTCTCTGACTTTATTACGTTAAAATGCTGTACTGCTATCCGCCAGAAAAATATCTTATAGGTCTACAGATTCTTTATAGAGAGTTAAGTAGATCTAGTATGTCTCCAAATGTGCATGGCTCCTCCATGAATCCACAGTGTAATGGCGCTCCCTCCACATGGAGCACTCTCGCAGGGCTGTTAGGCCGATGCCATGTTCCCCCATTGTTTGAATTTTGACTCCAGACATGTCTGATTTTGGCAAAGTGACTTACCTCTGTAAGTCTCAGCTTCTTATCTACAAAAGATTAATCAGTGGTTCTCAGCCCCAAAGGCACATCAGAATTAATATAATTTTTATCATCATCAAGATCTAGGTTTCAGAGCTTTTTAAAATATAGGTAGATTAAAAAAAAAATAAAATAAAATATAGGTAGATTCCTGAACTCTTGGAATAAAAATCTTGAGGTGGGGCCCAAGCATGGGTAAGTTGAAAAGTCTTCATAAATGCTTTTTTTATGCACACCTGTGATTGAAGCCCACTTGTGGAGGTGACGGCTAAGTTCCTTTCCAGCTTGAAATCTCCGCATCTCTTTCATTCTGTTTGCCCTCTTTTTGTTGTTGTTGTTCCTCAGCCTCTTTCTCGGGAGGTCAAAATCAACTCTCTGAGGTCATCTCACCAATGTGAACAATCAGTGGCCTCTGGAAGATGTTAAGGAATCCCTGGTCAGGAACCTTGGCTTTTGTCCTTAGATAATTGGCATGAGACAAGAAGTACAATGTATTTTCTGTAAGAATGTAGGCCACTTACCCTATTAACCTTGGGCTCCTCTTGAGAAGTCCAGGGAGTGAGGATAAAGAAGAATAATACAGGTGGTGTCCCATTGAAGGTCTGTCTGAGGGTTTGAAATAATGCAACGTATCTCCTTTTCTCCGTACACTTGTGCATTTCTGCTTTGGAGTGGACCTAGGGACCACATTTTTATGATGCATGCCCATTTTGATGATATTTCCAGGCCAGCCCAAATATACTATATTTGGAATACACTGTAAGTCTCACGAGATCACTCACTTCGTTTCCTCCCAGAGTCATTTGGATACCTTTCAGGCAAGTATTGAAATTGGCCCACATCTCAGTCACACCTGGTTTCTAGGAGTTGAGGGCGTGCCTTATTCAGAACTTGAATGTTATTTAAAATGCAGAGTCTCTGTTTACCCAGGGCCTTTATTCTGTCAGTGTTTTAGAAACAAATGCCTGCTCTGCTCATTTTGCAAAATACAGGAAGGAAAAACTAGCAATATGGAACCAGAAAGACAAACTGGGTGTCTTAGGCCTCTCTACCTGTGTTACCATTTTCATGTCTGACTTGACTTTTTAAAGTAGTAGAAGCCTCTTCATTCTGCAACTGTGAGCATTTTTGGACTGTTAAGTAATGAGGACAAAGGGGCCTTGCAAGCAGCATGGTCCTTGAGGCTTGCAGGGCACTGGGGACCCTTGTGTGTTAGGGTAACACCAGCTGTGTGAGGCCTGAATACTCAACATCTAACAGCACGTAGCCAACCTGAATTTCTTCTTTATTCTTCTTCTTCTTTTTTTTTAAACACAATATACCAACTGGAGTTGTACAGAAAAGAGATTATATTTTTTTGGCTTACGAACAGCAGGTCAGAAATTTTAAAGAAAATCTCGAGAGCCCGTAATTTTGAAAATGTACACAGATGAATTTGCAAATATTCCACGGCCCGCACAGCTCTATTTCGAAGACTAGCTTCGGAAATGTATTCCAGGAGCCTTCCCATTTTGCATGACACCGTGTCAGTTCATGCACAATGTATTAATGCTTAATTGAAGATAATGTAACTGCAGATCAAAGGCATAATTAACGGGCTTGCAGAAACTCTTATGTAGATCAGGATTTTGACTAATAGAAGTCTGGACAAAACTAGTTTATGAAAGGAGCTTGAGACCAGCTGAGCCTTCATCTGTCTGCTCAGCGGATGGTGACAACAGCTGGAGCTTCCCCCAGGACCCCTGGGTGGGTAAGGACCACTGTCACCTCCACCATTCACCACTACTTCCTTTGAAACCAGTGCTTTCCTGGTTTGATTCCTCTTGGCCCCTGGAGCTACTGGGCTTCAGAGCTCTTGAATATCTTCTTTTCTACAATGAGGGGTTCGTTTGCATTGCTGGGAGGGTACCTCTTTAACCTACATAGGAAGCATGTGAGCTGGGTGCAGGTTTTAGACCAGCAATTGGCAAACCTAGGCCAGTGGGCCAAATCCTGTCGCTCGTTTTTGTGGGACCCACAGACCATTTGTACTTTTTAAATGGTTGGGAGAACATCAAAAGGAGATCATTTCATGAGACGTGGGAATTGTATAAAATTTAGGTGTCAGTGTCCACAAATAAAGACTTAGCAGAACAGAGCCCTACTCATGCATTTTGCTGATGTGGCTTTTCTGGGTAGATTTGTGCAGTCGTATGTCCCTCAAAAACCTTTAAATATTACCCTCTGGCCTTTTACAGAGAACGTTTGTGGACTCCTGGTGCAGAAGTTTGGGTTTGATCTTCAGGATATCTTTGGGAGGAGAAACTTAGGCATTTTAGCAACATGCTTGTTTGATTAAGGAAGGTAGATGAAAAACAAGAAAACAGTCTTTTCCACTAATGTTGGAACAAAGCCAGGCAGGGCCTGGAGGGAATCTGATAGAGAACAAAGTTATTGGGTACCAAGACCACAGCATTCTCATGAGAAGATGATCAATCTTTTTTTTATTATCATCATCATCATCATCATCAGCTACATCTGAGTCTTATTTTGATCTTTCTTAATGTAATTATCAGCATCGAGAGCTCAGATTCATGTGGTATTAAAATTTATTGGCAATGATTTAGCGATTCTGACAGCGAGGCTCCTGTGTAGTAAATGCAAGAATAATCTAGAAGTTTGACTCAGTCACTTATTTTCCATATCCACTGTCCATTCATATTCACGTTTATTATTTACCTCTTGTGTACCAGACCTTACTTAGTACTGGAATTCAGAACTGAATATTCCTTAGTCCTTATGTGGAGCTGAAACCGCACAGAGAGAATTCTAATATCGTGTGATAAATGCACACATAGATGCAAACACAGGGGACTCTGGGAATGTAAAGGAACAGAGCACTTGAAATGTGACCTGTACAAGTGAAGAGCTCAATTTTTTTAAATTGCATTTACTTTTAATTAATTTAAATAGGCATATATGGGAGTGGCTACCACTTTGGGCAGTGCAAATAGAAAATATTTCCATCATCATAGAAAATATATCTGGGGGGAGGGTGTAACTCAAGTGGTAGAGTGCATGCTTAGTATGCATGAGGTCCTGGGTTCAATTCCAAGTGCCTCCTCTAACAATAAATAAATAAACTTAATTACCCACCCCTCACAAAAAAAAAAAAAAAAGAAAAAAATCAATTGGACGGTGCTATTCTAGAATATTAGGCTTTGAAAACATTTTGGTAAATGTATCCTCCTGATGAAAGATCAAAAGGCAGCCCCTTTTAATGTGGCTTCTTCATACATGTCCACAGTGTATCTGCGTAACTCCTTGCCACATGGTCTATCTTCTGTATCCTTCATTTACTGAATCGCTATCAGGCAGGACAATATCGCAGTAATTTCTGGGAACATCTGATGTCTCTCCCTGGGGGCTTAAATTTTCCTTCCCAATAAGAAAAAACTCCAAAGTCCTGGAAGTTTCATTGAAGGAAACCAAGCCAAACTCCCTCCCCCGCAGTGAACCACAGGACCCTTTGAAAAACTGATGATTATTTTTATTTGTGTAGACTTAAGATGGAAATAAAAACTTCAAAAGAGAATTTGAAAAATACCCTTCTCACCAAAAAAGCTTAAATCATTTCCTCTGAAAGTTTCCTTCTATCGAAGGTTTACTTTGGTCCCACAGACCAGCCTCCTCCTTTCCTCAGACTGAGGGGGCGGAACGTGACCGTCAGTTTCCACTGATCTGTTCTTAGCGTCCCACGAGGGTCCCTGCTCTTGCCCTTTCTCTCAGGGGCAGAGACTGGCACACCCTGCTTTCCTCTTGGCTTTCCTGTGAACCAATCCTTGAACTTCGTTCTTTTCTTCCAGCACCTGTTCGTAATTGTGCTTCTCACACCTGCCTCCCAGGCGTGAGGTTTGTGGGTCTGTGTTTTACCAGCAGTGATATGATTAATAATGTTATTTCCATTTAAATTAATAAAGGTAATAATAATAGAATCATGTTCATTGGTTGCATATGTTGATTGGTGAGGGAAAACTTGGAGTGGCCCTTAATCTTTAGCTTGAGGCATCGATAAGAAAATAAAACTTATTTTTTATGACTCTGGAGTCAGATACCCCCAGATTCAAAAATCATTTACCAGCTACATGACCTTGTCCAAGTTGGCTCCAGACTTCTTCTCAAAAGTAGAAATATCTACCCATCAGATTATTTTGGAGGATTAAGTTTAAAATACATATATGCAAAAAAAAAAAAAAAAAGACACATAGTGTTTAAAATGTCACTTACTCTTGTAGCCACTGCTCTAATTATCCGTATTATGATAGTGGTTGTGGGTTATCACTTGTGAGATCCTGGGCTGGCCTGCACAAAACGAATTGGAATCATATGTAATATAGAGGTTTTTCAATGGCACAGATGGGAGAAATCTGCAGTTCAGAGCGAGTTGCATTTAGGATGGTCAGAGTGGTATTATCATCTCTGGATCTTTCACACACACCAGATGGTTCTCCAGCCAAAGCAAACTGGGCTGAGTTGATGTTCACACCCGTAGGTCCTCTGTACCGGGACCTCGTTCTCTTGTGATGGTACAGTAACTGCACCTGCTGAGAGGAGATGTGAGCATGCGTGATGGCTGCCCTCCGCCACCCCCCAACCCCCCACCCCGACCCCTTCCTACTGCCCCTCCCCACGCCAAAGAGGAAGTTGTACAGTTATCTTCTCCTTGAGTTTATAGTGACCTGAGTGTAAGGAGAACCGGGGTAGGTACCTGAATTTCCTCATAATTTTTACTTTTCTCAATTCTTGATGTTGATGTGTTAGGAAGAGAAGTGTGGATTTTAAAGCTGCCCTGTGATGAGGCCTTCTAGACAGAGTTAACGTGCTCCTCCGGGGACCAAGTAATTTGTCACTCATCATTGCCCCGTGACTTTTCCCCCAAGGGTGGTTCTCCCACACCTGCAGGAGACTTGTTCTTTCACTTCTGTTTTGCCGCATTAATTGTCTGCATTTATTTTCAAAAGGGGCAAATTTTTCTCACAGCCATCAGGACCACTTGGATTCCAATAGGGCAGCGGTGTTTTGTTCAAAAGCGTGAAAATTGTCCCAAGAAAATGTGAAAGAAGCTGAGGCAACAGAAATTGCTGGAAATAGGAATTTTGATATGTATGTTATAGTGGGAGAAGAATGAGGAAAGTAAGAAACTGATTCTCTGTTAGAGACTGCAGACTGATGGTCCAGGGGCTGGAGGCTGTTTCATTTGACCACAGTGTTGAAGCACTTGGTGGAGTTAGTTGCAAAGGTAAAAAATCTAAAATATTCCCCTTAAAATTCCATATTCCAGTTTATCCTAAAAAATAGTCAGAAGCTGAAACAGCGTTCCTGTAGAGCAGCAGCTGTCTGGAACTCAGGAATGCTGCCTCTTTCTGCCTCGCTGTGGACTTCAGACCACCTGCTGCAGCCCTTTCTCTCACCTGCCTGCCTGCTGTAGGTCCCTTTTCCAAGGGGCCAAAAACTTCCCTAACAGACCCACCTTAGGGTCAGGAGCTCTTCCTCCTTCTGCACCAGGCAGAACTCGAGCTCAGGGATTTTGGAATTTCTTTGCCCCTGTGCATCCTGACTGTAGATTTGATGTCTTCTTGAGCCGGCTTCCCATATGAAAAGTGGAACGCAGCTTTCTGAACTAGGGCTCTGCAGTGGTGGTTCCCATATGGCAAGGATGGAGCAGGGGGTATGTACTCCTACAGGAGGAAAGTATGTATCAGACCTGATGATAGATGTTTTCCCTTCCAAGGTTTGGATAATCTACTAGTTAACCTCAAAACATGGTGCCTGAAAACAACATTGTTAACTTTGATTATTTCACACATTTTCTTTGGGCCAGAAACATGGGAGGGGCTAGGCTGGGTGATTCTGGCTCATAGTCTCTCATGAGATTACAGTTAAAATGTGAGGCTGGGGCTGGACTGGAGCTGCAGCAAAAATGGCTCACTCAGGTGGCAGGAGGCCTCACTTCCTCAGGATGAGGACCTCTCTATAGCATGACTTGAAAGTCTCATAACCTGGCAGCTGGCTTCTCCCAGAGTGATCAAGCCTTTTGTTGACCTAACTTTGGAAATACCATTACTTTTGCCATAGTTATCAGTCACACAGCCCAGCCCTGACCCAGTGATGGAAAAGACTCCACAAAGCTTATATATCAGATGGTGAGAATCTTTGGGGCTGACCCTCTGTAGAGTCATTGTTGCATGAGTGAGCCAGTGTAACAGCTTACAGTGTGTTACATCCCTTAGCTGGGTTGGACGGAAATAAAGGTCAGAGGCCACCATGTGGCCTGAGCACTGGTGCACTGTTGGTTCAAAGCCCTTGGCTAAAGTGCTGCTCACCTCACTGTAAGATTCCCCTGTGACTAGTAAGAAAGATTGACTAAAGAAGACATGAGTGGCACTAAGATGTTCGAGATTAGATTTCTTTCTCACATTCTCTAGATTTCCTCCAGTCTTTCCCCCTTGAACACTGAGAGGCTGTATATTCTCAAAGCTGTGAGGCCTTGGAAGATAATCACAAAGTGATCTTAAGGCAAAATCAGTAGTTCGTTATTTCTATCCCATGGCGTCTATAGCATCTCAGAGGTTTGGCATTATTAGAAAGACTGTGTTAGTGCCCTGCCCAGCTCGGGAGTCAGGTAGTCAGATGGAAGGTTAAGAGGAACAAGTCCTTTCTGAGACTTGGAGAGACTGTTAGGAGAGTCCCTGTCCAACCTCTGACAGGTTACCCGGTGACTGCATTGGGTTAGACACTCAACCACGGGTTTTTGGTAAGGATCAGGGAAAGCACATAGGGTCCCTAAACTCATGGAGCTTACATTCTTTAAACCTGTAAATTAATAATGATGATGATGATGATAATAGTAGTAATAGTCACCAGATGTCAGATGACGATGAAAGCTATTAAAATAAAGCTGGTTAAGATGTAGACCGTGGTGCCGAGATTCTCATGTTAGACTGACTGGCCAGGCAAGGCCTCTTTGAGGAAGTGCTCTCTCAGTAGGGACCTCAGGTGACTGAGTGACTCTTGCAAGTGTCCAGGGGAAGAATATTTCAGATCAAGGGGGCAGCAGGTGGAAAAGCCATGCCCTCCTGACAGAAGCAAGCTTGGCTGGGCTTCCCCAGTTCACGGAGGCTCTGTCTGCTCCCAGCACCGGGGTTCTCAGTGCTGCACTCATTCTGGTGGACCATTTGCTCTGCTCTCTTGACCATAGTCTTGTCCTGACTTCACCTTCTTCTCTCAAGAAATCCTTTTGCCTGCTGAACACGACTCACATGGGAAGCACATTGTGCTGTGGTGAGTCTACATGTATTTCCCCTTCTTCTCCCCACCAAGATCTTTACAAAAATTAAGTATGCAAACAGGTATTTTTGTTTGTCTCACTTGAGTCGCTTTTGCATAATATAACAAGTCCATGATTTCACATGTACAGTAATTCATAGAAAGTGATAGTCATCTTGCTTCGACACCTTAGTTCTCAAAACTAGCTTGCTAAATATAGCGCCTTCTCAGCCCCATATAAGGTGGTATTAAAAAAAAAAAAAAAGAAAAAAGAAAGGTCAGAGTTCCCCCACCCACGAATTTGGTCATAAAAACAGCAAAGCAGGGTTTTTTCTGAATTTGAATCAGTAAATTTTTAATTTAAATAGTGTCCTGTTTTGACAAAGTGCTAAACCACAGAAGTCTCAGAAAGGCACTATTAAGCTTTTGTCAATACCTGCTGGCATCTCTCAACAGGAAGCTTGGGATGGCTTCTGTTGTCATTTTTGTGATACACCAACGAGGAATGCGTACCCTTATTTGTTGCATCCGGGAAATGGTCACAAGAGCTCCGGCGTGGCTCCAGCCTGTTGACATTAAGTTTAATGTGTTGCGTAACCCTTTGCCAGACAAAAACCTCTATTGTTTCTTTTGTTCAGCTAATCAACATTCGATTTGGGGCTTTGCTAAGTGCGCTTCTAGAGCGAGGAGGCACCACAGAGCGTCGCACCAGCTTGCCCTCCTAACCCGCCCCGACGACAGCGAGCGGAGCCTGGCCACCTTTCCTGCCTTGGTCCTATGATCTCATCCCTGATACAGCCCAGCTCTGCCAGGCTTGCATGGCTCCTGGGTGGCTCGGGAGAAGAAATCCGAGGGAGGAGCAGGGCTCTTTGTTGCCATTCATTCCTGCCGCCTCCCTTCCCTCTCTGCATGTGGCATGTTGAAGAGTTAAGTTGCATTTTACTGTAAAGGTGACTGCTTTTTTCTTATGGGGCCTTCAGGGTAAACAGCCGTTAGCTTCCATCTGTGAACACACATGTAGCTTATGTTTGGGGAGGGTGCGCGGTGCTTCCGAAGTCATTATTTTCCCTGTCCTGTTTATGCTCCACGGTTGTGCGTGGATCGATTGCATGCCCGGGTGCCGGACCGAGAGCTAGCCTGTAATTCCAGCTGAAATGGGTTACAGTTGAAAGTAGGCCGGGGTGGAATCAAGTGATGGATCAAGCAAATAGCTTTTAATTTTACGTCAATTGGTTTTTGACTTTGCCCTGGGGCAGAAGTTTGCAGCCCAGGGTCACGTTAGATGTTGCTCATGATTTGGAAGAGAGGCCTCCTTGGAAAGCATCTGGTAAGAAGGAACTCAGCATTTCCATCCCTGCCTCTCAGTGACTGACAGGGAAACTGGAGATGGCTTCTCTGGCCTGGGATTGCAACCCTTATGTCTCAACCAGCTAGAGACGCTAGAAATCAGAAAAGGCAAAAACTATTCCAGATTCTCCAAGGATAAAATGAGCATGACATTTATTAAACGTGTCCCCCCCAACACTTTTTTCTAAATAAATTGCATAATAATGACATTGGTAAATGACGTTGTCACATAAAAAGAAATTAGAAGATTCCCTTTTAGGCAGGGCTTACAAGTCCCTTCAAGATGGTTTTAACTAACAGTCCTCCATGGGTAAGCCACAGCTGCTGGGGACAATCAGAGAGGGTGGAGACGTCTTTTTGCCCCTTGCCCAAGGACAAATGATGGGAGTGGCCACCTGCCAACAGGAGATCCAGTTTCAGGTTTCAGGCTACAAAGAATACAGTTATAAAAAATTTTCAATCGGATGTTTTTAGTTCAGATTTTATCATTGTTGGCCGTGTAGTCAAAAGAAGTAGCCCATCTTCAGAGGCACAGGGAACCGCGTCTGAATCCTGACCTGCCACTCTGACCTTGGGCAAGATCTTTAACCTTTTCATTTTTGTTTGAGTATCTGTGAAATGGCTATAAATGATACCCACCTCACAAGCTTAAGGTGAGGACCAAATGAAAGCTGGAACATCAAACATCCAGCCTGAGACACCCAGCTTGTGACATACTTAACAGAAGATGCTAATAATGTTCTCAGAACTTGATGGACTTGTTTATGATGACTTTAAGACACCAGGTTATTATTAATATTATTAGCAAAAACCTTAAGCCATAAGACCTCACTTGTCTTAGGCTAGAATTTCATAGAATGTCTTAGGAGAATAAATGAAATTTTGAATGCTGAGTAGTAATGAGGTTCAGAGTGGAAACACCAAATGGAAGAAAATGTAGCTCCAAGATGTTGATGAGCTGGACAGAAAGATCGCTGAATGAAATAAATAAACCTCTAATGGAGAACACCTATTTCATGCCCAAATCTATATATTCAAACAATGATTAAATTTTAAAAATCATTTTATAAAGGAGAAATCAAAGCCTTTAAAAATTTAATATTATTTAAGAGATTAATCTGTAAAAACCTCTTACGTTAAAATGGCCTGGTCTCAGTAACTAATGGGAAACAGTATAATTTACAGAGTGTACATTTTGAAATGAGTCACCATGAAGGCAGAATGTGTTTCCCTAGAATACAGTTCTCTCTCACTCTGCACTGGTAATTGATTCCAAGACCCCTTGGATACCAAAGTCCAAGGATGCTCAAGTCTCTCTTTTATTTATTTTTATTTTTTTTTAAGTGGGAGGTAATTAAGTTTATTTATTTGTGTTTAATGGAGGTACTGGGGATTGAACCCACAACTTCATGCATGTTAGGCAGACACTCTACCACTGAGCTATACTCTCCCCACCAACAAGGATGCTCATGTCTATTATATAAAATGGTGTTATTATTTGCACATAACCTACAC
This sequence comes from Camelus bactrianus, assembly GCF_048773025.1. Classification (NCBI taxonomy): domain Eukaryota; kingdom Metazoa; phylum Chordata; class Mammalia; order Artiodactyla; family Camelidae; genus Camelus; species Camelus bactrianus. Next base: position 17,033,024 of record NC_133555.1, read on the forward strand.
ATATCCTCCTGCATACTTTAAATCATGACTACTTATAATACCTAATACAATGTAAATGCTATGTAAATAGTTGTAAATACAATGTAAATGCTATGTAACTAGTTGTCTGTATGTGGCAAATTCAAGTTTTGCTTTTCTGGAACTTTCTGGAATTTTTTTTTTTCCTGAATGTTTTCAGTTGATGGTTGGTTGAATCCACAGATAAGGAACCACAGATAAGGAGGGCCAGCTGTATGTGGATTATATTAAAATAGTTGCTAACAGGTTTTGTAAATTGTTTATTGCCAGTATTTGTGAAAGTATGATTGTCATAGTTTGGTACATTGGACCTAGAAGAAAAGAGAAACTTTAATGTTGAATTCAGGGTAAAGGGAGAAACAGACTTGAGAGTGAAGAATCATTCTAAAGTGGAGGGTTTGTGGAAAAGGACAGTAAAAGAATTTTGAGTGAAAACCCATTGAACCACGAAGTCTTAATTATAACTTTCATCATGAGACTTTAAAGGGGATTTCTTTGTATTTTTTTTTTTAGATAGTAAAATGTCTTGAAGAAATTCCCAGGGCTTGTGAATGGAAGACACTTTATTGAATTTTAAAGTGATGTTGCAGGCCCACCCTGATAAGAAACTTGTAAATTTGGGTGATTGAAAGAAAAATGTACATATGGTGAATTGAAACCCAGTGATTGATGCGTGGCTGGGACAGTCTGAGTACACTTGGGGTTGACTCGGGGAATCCCTCCCAGAATGGCATCACATGAACCAAGATTTGGCCCTGCCATCATGTGCTTTATAATTTGGTGTTTCCCTCTTGCTCTGCTTTTCAAAGTTGATTGGCTATATTAATATAACTACTTCTTAATGTGGAAAGAGGTATCTGTATTAGTCAGATGCAAATGTCAAAACCTGACTAGCTGGTAATGGGGGGGAAAGTCTGTTGGCTCACAGAACTTGAAAGTTCAAAGGTTAGCCTGGCCTCAGACACACCTGGGACTGGGCACTCAAATAATGTCATCAGAACTTGGTCTAGCTCCATCTTTTTGTTCTGCTTTCTTTTTGTGTTGGCTTCATTCTTTGTCAGGTTCTCCCTTTGCTGAGGCAAGATGGCTTCTGAGAGCCCCAGACGGACAGGTTCACAGGTTCTGTAGCAACTGCTGCAGAAAATAAATATCTCTTGCCCAGTCATTCCAACAAGAGTCTCTGAAGTGACTGAATGACTTGAGTCATCTGTGCCTGAACCAATCACTGTGGACACGGGGCTGGAAATATGCTGATTGGCTAGGACTGAGCCATGTGCCCACCTCCAGGTTTCCCTGGATAGATTGACTACATTAAAAAACCACATAGATGCAGAACAAATAAGAGTAAATTGATATAGCTCCGTTTTCATTTTAGAAGATGGATGAGTGATTCTGTATAGAAATTTTACCCCCACGTCACCTTAAAGAGGGAGAGACACACCATATTGTTTGTTTCACCCTGTCAGCAAGTTTAGAGGAAAAATCACTTCCCTAAGAGATGGGCAACTTGACATTCAGTCGCAACCCTGTGAGTAAGTGCTTGTAAAGCTTTGGAGAACAGTGTAAATTAATTACCTGGGAATCAGTTTCCTCATCAAAAACCAAAGACCTAGAATATTCCTGCAAGTCCCTTTGTACTGGGGAGAAAAAAGTCTGTATTTCAAACTTTGAATTCATCATGGTAGTGGTTTTCATATTATACCCATTTCATAGACTGGTATGTTCAGTAGTATCAGCATTGTCTGGTAACATTTTCTCCAATGATGGAAACCGTCTACATCTTTGCTTTCCAATATGGTAGCTTCTAGCCATATTGGCTCTTGGGCACTTCCTTTGTGGCTAGTGTGACTGAGGAGCTGAATTGCTAATTTTATTTGATTGTAATTAATTTAAACAAATAGCCACGTGTGACTAGTATCTGCACTTGTTGGACAGCTCAGTTCTCGATTAATTGCCAGGTAAAATTATGTGGATTTTAGATGAGTGACCGTGGGAGATGACTTACATCTTGACTTTCTATGCCTTTGGTGAGTAATAATTAAGTTTATTTTTCATTCATAATTTGTAGTTAAAATAAAAAGTGCTGGTCGTTCCAACAAATACGGAAAGACTATTGTCCCTCAACCAAAAAAGAGTATTAAGTGTTGGAGGTTGATTATTTTAGTTTTTGTGGTTCCTCATGTATCTGCACTGCCAGGTGGTGTGAAGCAATGGAAAGAATGCTTAATTAGCAATCAGAAGATTGGGGTTCTGGTGTCGGTTCTGCCAGGAACTACTTAGATGTGTGACCTTTGGCTAGTCATTTTTCCTTCCTGGCCTAGAGTTTTCTCATCTGGAAAATGAGGGGGTGGGATGAAGGTGATCTCTAAATCTATTCCAGATCAAAGTTTCTGTGGTTCTTTTTCTTCGTTCTCATGGCCAGGATGGTGGCTGAGAGTTTCTCTTTCTGCAGTTGCTGAGTGTATGTATGGGTAATTGAACGAACTAGGGAGATACCTTGGACCATTGGATCCAAAAGAATCCTGAGGAAAGTCAAAGTCTGCTTCAGCATTGTTCAGTATTCTCATCCAAGGTACATCTTGAAGAAAATGAGTAGCGGGTAGCATTAAGTCAGTTTAGTCTGAAATGGCCTTGTTTTGCTACTTCCAGAGTTGAAAGTGGAGGTAAAGGCTTCAGAGGGAGGGTATTTGTAAGATGGGCTAAAGTGAAGGATATTGAGTGAAGGACAAAGAGGAAGAATGTTTAGCCAAAGTGAGCTCGGGCAATGAGTTCATCGAGTGAGACCATAACTTAACACCGCTTGGTAATCCCAAAGAAGGAAATTCATAGATACTAAGACATTCTTTGGTACCCAGGGAAATTAGGGTTAAGGGAAGGTGTTTGGAGTGACTTCATCTGTAGAAGGCTGGATTTTGAAGGAGGAGATGAATCACAAATGAAGAGAAAGAGGAAGGAAAGAACGCGGGCCAGATTTGCAAGAGCAGGTAGGAGGCTTTTGAAGTGTTCCAAAGGACAGTGTGGTAGGATGTGTCAAATCGGTGCAGAGGAAGAGAGGCATCAGCTGGGGCTGAATAGAAACACGGTGTTTATTTGGTGATTTAATTTTGATGTTCAGTAATGACATAGGTTAATGGTGGTGTTATCGTGTGATAAAGCAGCAGAGTTAAAACATGGACGGATGTGCTCATGGTGGTGACTTCCCATTGTAAATAAAAGCTCCTGTCCCCTGTCTCCATAGGATCGTTCAGACATGGCTGCATCTTGTAGCTTTATTTTTATTTTTTAACTGGCTGTCTTTATGTATGGAAACAGTCATCTCCAGAGATTCATTTTCATTTCAAAAAACTTCTAAAGGTGTTAATTGCATTTTTAAAAACTCTTATGTAATTATTTAAAATTATTCTACCAGCGCCATAAATCAGAACTTTCCCCATTATATCGCCAGCAAACATTTATGACCTGTTTAGACAGTTTTGATTTATAGGTTTAGGAAACAAGACTATGGAAACCATAGCCAGGTTTTAATTTGGAAATTTCTTTAGCCAGGTCTGTTTCTGCAGAAAGGAGAAAAGGAAAGCTGGTGGGAGGGGTGGATTGGGAGGGTGGCCTACCCACACCCTTGAGACGCAAGAGAACAGAGCACAAGACCCTGTCTGGGGGATCCTGCTCTGACATGAGCATTTAGAGTGTCTCTCACAGGTGGTTTAATCTTTCCAGGCCTTATTTTTCAATACTGGTTCTGTGTAACAGGGTGCCTGATTCTGAGTGAGTTCTTTAACTTTCTAGGTCTCAATTTCCCCATCTCTTAAGTATAGATTAATAATAGGCTCTCTTCAGTGGATTGTGGCATCAACTAAGTAAGTTTGCCCACTTAAGCAAGGAAAAGCATTTGTCCTGTGAAGCATTTGCCACGATCCAGGCAACACGTTAGATGCCAAGTGAAGGTGGCAGAAGGAGGCCACGCTGACGCCCTGCCTGACCACTCCTGGTGCCTTCAGTCTGGAGCAGGCTGACCCCACGGATGCATGTGAATGGTCCCTGGCGTGAAACTGCTCTGGGTAACTGTCAGATGACAGTGATGGCACTCCACTCCAGATGTTGTGAAACACGAGGATGCACACATTTAGAAAACATTGCAATACATCTGAGATGATGCGATTCTAGGAATTTAGAGATGACAAAAACTGTGTGTGTAGAGGAAGGGTAGGGACAAGTTAATAGGAGATGAAGAATCATAGTTTGTTTTTTTTTAAGTCTCAACAGGCTGAAATTCTGGATCAAAGTGAAAAAGATCTTTCATGGGAATGAATGCACAGCCCATACCCCTGCCCAAGTGCAGAGTCAAGAGCTCAGTGGTTCATGGGACGGTTAGTTAGGGGATGGTTGTAAAACCACTAGGAGTCAATTGTGCCCTGGTTGGGGGGGTGGGGGAAACCAAGGACCCTGGGCTACATTAATAGAATGATGAAGAATGGAGCATCTGTCTCTCGTGGGGGACAGGTGACACTTGGCCTGCCGTGTTTAGTTGAAGGATGTGGGGGCAAGCTGGAGCAGAAGGCCTTTGGGCATCACTTGTCCAATGCTGGTTAGATCTCTGAAACAAAACCAGAACCTGTTTGGTGCTTTAAGGGGAGGGACCAAAGCAAGATAGTTTGAAGCTCTGGTAGGAATGGGCAGAGTCAATCTGGTGCAGGGTTAAATAGTCATCCTTTGACATTAACTTGGTCTCTGAGTGTGCAACTCCAAGAATCCAGGTGACCACAGATAAGTAAGATCATGCCAGCTCTAGGTCTTCTGCTTTTGAAGAAAAGGGTTGGGTTGCTATATTTTCTGAGTGTTCCATGGGCCCAATAAAGTATGGGCTGTGGCCTTTCTCTAGGTTTTTTTCTGCATTGGGTACGAGCCTCTGGTGTAGAGCAAAATGAAGTAGAGATGCCTCGAGCAATGAAAAGCCTTTTTCAGGGTGTCTGGTGTTGGCAGCAGCTCAGGAAATTGCTTTTCCCGCCCTTCCAGTCTTATCTCCATGCAGGCTTCTTTTCATTTGACAAAATTAGCAAGACAAAAAGAAGATAGATGATTTTTTTTTTAAGTCTGGATAGCTATCTACCTTCAGTAGGTACAGTTGTGTTGGACTCAGTGACTTGAGTTTATTCACAGCTAGGAAATGTCAAGTGATTTATGTAAACCTTGAATCATAGTTTCTATTCCTTTTTTTTTTTTTTAAGAAACTTTCAACGAATCTGATCATTGATGGCTGTATACAGATTGATTTTTTTTGCACATGAGGTCACTCCATCACAAAACTGGCATCGACAAGATTTTAGCCCCTAATTTGATGACACGGAGAGGCCCTCTTGTTGTCAGATGTGCACGTTATGTAGAGAGATGCTGTTATCTAACACGTAGCCAAGTTCCTTCTTCCTCAGCCTTATGCTATGGACCGCAAGTTGAGAAAGAAGAAAGAGTGTGGAATTTGTCTCTTGGAGTGTTTAGAAAAAATATGCACGTGAAACATAAATGGAATGAAAGAAGCAAAGAACAAGTGAATGAAGGAGAAAGGAAGAGAAAACATTAATTTATTTGGTTTATTCATTTGTTTAAAAATTCATTAAGGGGCTGTTCTGCATGGGGCACTTTGGCCTTGGATGAGCTAATTACCATTTGATAGGATGCTGTAATGCCCCCTATTGATGGTAAATGCTGTCGGAAGTCAGGGAAGTTGGTACCACCCCATGGTTAGTGCCATGGATCAGAAGATGGCTGAGTTAATGGAGTGGCCTCTTTCATTCTCTTACATGGATGCCTGTTTGTTTTTCCGTCAAGGAGGATGCTTTGCCTAATGAAGTAGTTTTGGTTTAGACTTGGCTCCTTTCTCCTCTTCTGTAATATTCCGTCTCACAGAACTCGGCAGGCCTTGAGCTGTCCTTCCTGCCCGCCCCCCATTTAGCTGAAAAGGAACAAGCAAATAAGAACCAGAGCCGCCTTCTCCCCAGCACAGCGAGGGAGCCTTCCCAAAAGCGCACCAAGACTCGGCCTCGTGGTTGAGTGACGGTAGCCTGGCTGCCCAGAGGGAGTGATGGGTGCAGGAGCAGTGGAGGTCCCGACCCTGCTGGTCTTGGTCTGTTTCCTCTCCTCAGGGATCAGCATATAAGTCCTCAATGCTTTGTAGGTTTGCCCCTGTCTTAGATGTGGATTCTCTTCATGCTTTTGTTCTACCTAATTGTATAATAAGATGTCCACGTCTGATTTGGCATTATTTAAACCCTTTGGTGACCGAGGTACTCCATCCTTGAGTCTAGGCTCCTTAACATGATGTTAGTGGTTTCCATCCCCTGGTGATTTGTCAGACTCACCCTCCCAAAACCTGCAGAGTCAAAAAATCGGAAAGATTGGAATCACAGTGTTAAGAGCATGCCAGGATTAAAACAACAAACATCTGACTCTGCATAGTTCGGGGAAAGTGTGTGTGTGTGTGTTTGACCCGGCTTAGGTCAAGGCCGGGAGAAAGTTCGTTCAGTACTGGACACAATGTAGATGAAAGACAGAGGCCATGTCCCCTAACAGGACGAATGAGGAGAGGAAGAGATGAATGCATTTTTGAGATGAGAAATACAGGCGAAATTGGGAAAAAGAAGAAAAACCCTTCGATCTCAAAGGAAGGGAGCTACAGCATAAATTGTAATTGCCCCAGCCTAGTGAGGTACCTCACAGCGCCCTGGTGTTATGGTTCACGCTGTCTCCAGTGTGAATGTACATGCTCCTCCCAGGAGCTGAAATATCCTCCCCAACCCTGCCCGCCCAACTACCTGGGACAGACCATTATCCTTCAATACGCAGCCTAATCCTTGTCTTATTTTAGAAGCCCCCTTAACCCCTAGGGTCGGGGAAGAAGCCCCTCTTCTCTGCCCTCTACATGTATGTGTACGTCTTTTTTGTTTTTTTGGTAATTCAGCAAATAGTCAAATGATGGCTGATGCCGTGCCCTGTGCCCTGGGAGCACTGAGAGTTTTCTTTACCTTGGGTGGTGTGGACATTGGCAATTTTGAAAGGAAGCTAAAAGTCAGCTTGTTAGGTCAACAAGCCACGATCTGTTTAGGGGCAAACTCTGGAGCCGTGGTGGCTGGGGTTCCACCAAAGGGCATCCCTTCCCAGAGACAGTGGTAGCAACGCATCATGGAAACATAGGCTGATGGTCCCAGTCATGAGATCTCACGTTGGCCAACTTACATGTTCTCAGCATGCAGGGCAAACGCCTCCTTTGATTATCCCAGGGGGTCCTTGGGAACTTACTTAGTAAACCACCAAACTCCTTCCCGCACCCAAGCGAGGAGCTGGCTGGTAGACCTGTCTCGCAGGGTAGGTAACCTCGAGGTAACAGTGCGGCTGCCTCATTCTCCTGTGTTTAAAAAACAAAACAAGCAAATATCTTCTTCCATTGAGATCAAGTGGATGAAAGAGCTACTGCTTAGATAAATTTTGGAGTTAGGATCAGTACTAACTACATCACAGAAAAATAAGAAGTCTGCAAGATTTAAAAAAAAAAAACAACTTTTTGCCTTCAGGTATTTCATTATAGCAAAAGGAAAAGGTTGCAGGCAAAGCGGTGTGTAGTAACAGTAATAATGGTATTAGGAAACATTGAAGTGCTCTCAGGATGCCAGGCACTGACCCATATTACCTCGCTTAATCCTTGCAACAACCCTTTGGGAGCAGTACTAGAATTAGTTCTCTCTATGTATGTAGAAACTGAGGCACATAGAGATTAAGCATTTACCAAAAGTTCAGTCGAGACGGGATGCAGCCCTGGAACCCTCAGCCGTCTCTCTCTCTCTCAAGCTCCCGTCCCAAAGTGTCTGGGTGCCTCTTAGGATCGGGGACAAAATAAGCCCCATCACAGTGATGTTCCATCTTTTCATCTAAGATACTGTTGTTGCTGGGAGAGCTTGGGTACCATCAAGGCCAGAACTGCTGGACTGCTGTCTGGTGCCCAGTGATGTCTTGGAAGAAGAAAAGTCTGTCTGCCTGTTTGTGGGTGTCTGTCTCTTCTCAGCAGTGGTGATGAGGGTGTGAGAAGCTCCTTAATTAAGGGGAAGAACCTCAAGAGAGTGTATGAGCCCTCGCCCCACTGCCACTCCTCCTAGCCTGGTTGTGGCTGTGGACAGATGAAGGGACAATTTCACATTCGTGTGGTCGGCCAGCCTTGTCATTGTGGATTTAAGAAAGAAGCAAAGGGGCTCTCGGAATTTTACCTTTGTATTCTTTCAGGTTCCATTCATGCTGACCCATCAGTGACCCTTGGTCACATTTGTTTTCCAAGGGAATGAAACTGGACCCGCCTCTCTGTCCTTGCAGACCTAGTTCTAGCTGCTAGCCTGGTTTCCAGCTTAGCAGAGGGTACAAAAGGCTTGTTTTGGAGTCACTCAAGTCCCTCTTCTCACCTCGCTAGCTGTGAGATACTGGAGAAGTAATTTCAACTCCCACAGCCTCAGTTTCTTTACTTAAGTGGGCACAATAATGCCTCATTCATAGGGTTGTTTTGAGGATTAAGAGTTGCTATGGAAGGGGCCAAACCCATCATGAGCTCCCAGTAAATATTTGCTATTTGCTATATTTCTCAGCCTTCCTATTACTAGGCACCAGCCTTTTCCCTCATTTTTCCCTTCCTTTGTCAAATCCTGTTTTGAGGATCCAGGACATACCTCCCAGTTTGCAGCTGGCATTTTTTTGTAACACGTTCTCGATCACAACTGGCTTTGGTCTTTGTTTTCTTAGCGTTATCTCCAAGTCACTAGAGCTCTGTAACCAGGAAGTGAGAGACTCCCTAATGCAGGACTGAGCTCTTGAGGGGACAGTCACACCGCACCAGCCAAGTGACCTCAGAGGAGTCCCCCAATACCTGCTAACATCAGAGAGTTTGCTGGGCTAGGCACTCATGACCAGGTCCTCACCAAGCATCATATGAAAGATTCACACCAATGCTCTTGAATTAGGGAAACTGAGTTTAAAAATGGACACCCCCCCAAAAAATAATCAAGGAAACTTCTATCTACTGTAAGGCAGATAATTGCTCCCACTTTTACAGTTGAGGAATACAAACAAAATGAACTTTTGTGACTCACCTAGTGTGCTGGTGCGTAGCGAAGATTGGATTTAAACCTACATCTCTCATACTCCAAACTCCAGGTAACTTTGTCCACGTGCAGTGGATATAACAGGATTCCTGTTTGGTAGGTTATCATGAGAACAACGAGATCGTGTACGGTGGGGCTTTGCAACTTGAGAAGGCCAGCCAGAGACGAGTGTATGGCTAAAAATTGCTGCTGTTACACTGTACGTGCCCAGCCAGGAAGAAGTCAGGAGTAGCGGAAGGTAGAGGGAAGAAAGTCAGAGGGCAGAACCAGCTGGTTGTGCAGTGGGATGGTGAATGGATTAGAAAGGGTGTCAGAAAACAGTTCACTGCAGAGCTCCCTCATTTCAAAGGTCTGGCCTGTTGGGTTGTGACATTACATAGATGTGACCTGACCCATCTCAAAAATCGGACATCACTGAATTTAATTAAGATCAATTAGACATTCCTCCTATTGTTCAAACACACAATACCTTATTTGTCTGAAAAGAACGAAGTTCTATATGACCTGAAAGCTTCCTGCTTCATCTCTTGCTTTTCCTCCAGAGGGATGAGAAGCCATTTAAAACAATAAATAATGGGCCTGTAGGCTGGACTGTATGCTTTTCTTGTATATATTTTCTTAAGACAAGAGTTATTAGAGCTCAGGAGTCTAGGGTCTCTGTGATACTATACTTTCTTCCAAATTTCCTTTTTAATCCAACTCAAACCTTACCTGTGGCTTAAACCTGAGGTGGAAATGCCACTCCCCCCATCAGTAATTAATTACTTCATGTATAAAGCTTGCCTCTCTCCTTCCGGATATGAAATAGACAAAAGCAGGTGAATGGCTTGCAAGGGTGGACCAGAAACTCAGAAAATCATTTGGATGGGAGGATGCTTGGTGGAAAGAGAGATCTTTTATTGTTAAAGAAGACAGGGAAAGAAGAACATAAATATGCTTGGAAGTCAGGTTGTTTTAGCATCCTCATCTGAGGCCCCAACTCAACTCACCAAGTCTTAGAGCATGTGGTGTGATGTATTCAATGGAGAAGGTGTTTATGTTTCTCAGGGTTTATGCCCTAGAGAGGGTCAGAATAAAAGCTTTTGAGTTGTTTTCCAAATACAATTTTCCCCCTCCCTTTGCACTCTGATTTACTGTTGATATGGTAGTGTCCAAGATTTCCAATGCTCTAAAATCCTATTTATATTTTTTAAACTATATTCCTGCTAGTTTTCTATATGACATTAATTGTAAACTTAAAAAAAAAACCTCAAGATTAGTCCTCTGCTAGTGTCAAATGTGTACCTTATACATAATTAGTAGTTAGTAGTGACAATTGTTATTATTATTGTTATTATTAAAGGAAACAGAGAGAGTATATTACCCATCTATTTCCTTGAGTGAAGTGTGTAAGCTTAGCGAGGTGAGGTGACATGCCTGCAATCACACTATTAATTCATGACAAAGTCATTCATAGAACCCTGCGTCCTGTCTGATACTCCTGTATCATCTCAGGGTTAAACAGACCACTTGAGGCCACTTTGGGCTAAGAAAAAATCTTCCTAACTCCATATGACCTGTTGGGTGAGTCCCAGTTTGGGACTGTTTGGAAAGCATGTGAGCCTTTAGAGAGTGGGAAGTGGCCAAGGAGTGTGCACCTTGAGGTGCTGCTTCAGATTCTGTTCCTGACTCCATACACATCTCCTCTCTTCCCAGCCTTCCTCTTCCATCTCCTGTCCCCCACTGAGAACTGGCCTTATCAGTTTTTTCTAGGAAGGAAGAAAAATTTTTGGATTTTTATATAGTCTCTCTTTAAGGTAGGAGAGAGAGAGAGAGAGAGAGAGAGAGAGAGGGAGAGAGAGAGAGGGAGAGAGAGAGAGAGAGTGTGTGTGTGTGTGTGTGTGTGTGTGTGTGTGTGTGTGTGTGTGTGTGATCGGTAACTATTAAGGAAAGAAAAGCCATAGAAAGCTATAGGGCCCCAGAAAAGGTTTTCTGTGTAGTGGTTTCTATGCCTCAGAGTGTGGAAGGCAATTATCTTCGGAGGGGATTCCACAGCCCTGCGCGGGCTTCCCCGGTGTAAGATTTATTGTCGGCTGGACTGGGTGTTCTTTATAAGAGCATTTACTCGGCATCTAAAGCGCTGTCAAGAGTGCTGCTTCCTGAATGCTTCTGAGGCTGCAACTGCTAAGCTTCATTTTCCCGTCTTGGAGATATATTTTTGAATTGGTATGCAGGGATTTGTAAGGCCTCGTGTTTCCCATTGACAGTGACAGGAGTTGCCCCGTTAAACCCTTGAGCGCTGCTGCGGAAATTCACCCGCTGATGCCCGGAGCCCTCCTCCCGGCCCGTGGCCCGCATGCGCAGGCACCTGTCATAGGGAAGCAGGCCTGGGAGCCCGTCCCACTGTTTGGTGGAAGTCACACCAGTTCATCAGTCGCAAAGTTAACTGTTGTCTGACTTAAACAAAGGGTAGACCAAAGCACTTCTTTTGCCTTCTTTTCTCTCCCACCTGCCTTTTACGTCGATCTTGTGAATGCCAGAGGAAAACTTGAGCCTAGAGTCAGCTAAATATACTGTATCATGAAACCTTAGGGACAACTGAAATGGGAACGGTGGCCCTTTACTGCTCAGAAGGTGTTTTATTGAAAATGTACCGACATACCTCTCCCTGGAGAGAGAGCAAAAGAGAAGGCCAGATGCCCAACAGGAACACAGGTTGTTCTCGGTGAGCTAAAATATAGAGCTTGGCACTCCTGTGCTGTGAGCGAGCCGGCAAGGGACTAGACGGATGTGCGTTTTTACATTAAAAGCGCCATATTTCACCAGCAGCCCCCCTCCCCCCATTTTTTTTTCAGTGTCTTAATTTATATATTCCAGTTAATAGTTCATCACATGGCCTTTCTCTCTCCAGCTTTTAAAAGTTGCTTTTTGAAAAAGTTGAGGTAGCTGGAATGTCTTAGTCCCGGCAGGCTTGCCAGCAGAGGGCAGGCGTAAAGAAGGTTTTAACATGAGGGTGTGTCAACCTAGGGTCACAGGAGGGTGGCGTGGCACAGGAGGGAGACTGCTGAGCATTGTTCGAGGGCAGGACGGAACACGCTCCCTCTGCCTCCTCGCAGGTCTGCTGCGCATCACAGGGTTCCGGAAAAGCTGACTTTACTGCCTAAAGATGGCCAGTGCCTTTCTCTGAGACTCAGCGACTTCTACATAATTAAGCGTTTGAAGAAATATTCACATGTAATCTCGTCCCCCAAGAGCCATCTTTTCTTTTCCCCTTCAGTAACCTAGTTCTGGTTATTTTATGCCTAACATGGAGAGTTTGCATGTAGGTGTGTCATAAATGCTGTCACTCTTGGAAGTGGAAATAAGGACTCCTGCTTGATGTGGTTGTGATTCTTTTTTTCCTGATACCCAAAGGATCAAGCTCTTTGGGAAATGCTCTCCTGACCTCAAACATGTACCTTTTTTGGAGAGCTTTATGCACTTCAGTGTAATCTGTTCTAACCTTATGGTCAAAACCACTCCAACCTTCTACATTATATTAAAACATGAGATTATAGTTTTATCATAAATGAGAGAGAGTAATTTGTTACTGTCAGTCGGATGCAGAGTTAGGAAGGCATGTTGCCCTTTATCTTTTTCAGGCGTTAATTTTGTTTACCGGTGACAATTTATGAATGTCTTTACATTTAGAGCAAGGGATTTTTTTTTTTTAGAGTGGGTGGTAAATGTTTTCTGTAGCTTATGTTCCCATCATATTCATATATCACCTGAGTGTTGACATGTCACAGTGTGTGTACATAAAATCTACCGGAAACAATTGCATTATAAAATGTTGCATCCAGTGAAGATGCTAATGACAATTAGGAAGATGTCACGAAGAGAAATTTTAACTCCCGTGCAAGAGTGAGAACTCACCGCCTTTTCCCTTGGCCAAGCGGGCCCCGAAGAAAAACAACATAATTACTTTCTTTGTCCACATAGATGTACCAGTGACATAAACAGTATCAATATGGAGCTAACTAGCTTAGCTCCCTGTAGATGGATGATGTATTAATTTATATTTCTAAGTAAAAGCACCACTTAAATCAAGAATGAACGGCAGTCCCTTGGAGACAAATGCCCAGATCTCAGCAATTGGGCATGGCTGTTGCAATTTAGTATCTCTAATTGGCTGCCAGTTGGCGGTCTTTGGAGACACCAGAAATACTAAGGCAGGGCTCCCTCTGGAGAGACTTGCTTCCCTGGTCAGGTCTTCAAGCCCAGGCCTGGAGCGAGGGGCTTAAATGTTGTATTCCTGTTGTTCTAGCATTTTCTCTCCAGCAACAGAGTCACTGGGTTGAATCTCGTTTAAGTTCTGTCATTTCAGAATACTTTCTGGGCACGCCACTAAATTAATTGGAAACAGGAAAGGGAATAAGTGTTAAAAAGCAAGGGTTGTTTGGAAGAAGATGGGGAATTGAATTGAAGTTTTGGCTTCCCATGACATTCTTTTTTTTTCTAACCCATCAAATTGTTCATCAGTTTTTACTTGACTCCCTCCAGCAGATCAACTTGATGGCAACACATGTGGCAATAGTTCCCTGTGAAAACGTGGTAGCAGTTAGCTGTTTGGGCAGGTCTCTCGCTCTCAGCGTTGCTAGAAATATGTGAGCCTGTGTCCAGTGATGTGTCCTTTCCCTGGTTATTTCCAAGCAGCTTCCGGCAACGCAGGGCCTCCGCGGGAGCTGCGGACCACGTGGACCGAGCACTGTGGCTGGGGTCTCCTCCCCTGCGGTGCCATCCATCACAGTGTGGGAATAACGTCCTGACAAGATGCTCCTTCTGAATCTCCTTTTTAATACATCTTACCTACATTCTCAGCTCTGAATGGGCAGTAAAACCTTTCACTTTCTTCTGCGTTCAAAGCTAAGGCTCAGCAGAACCAAATATAATCCATGATTTTAGTCCCAGGTGTGTTATTTGGTGGTTAGAGTTTGGTGTGGGATCATAGTAATCTGTTCTTAAGTACACAGCCAGCTGCACAATGGACTCATTTAGCAACTGACAGGTTTCTTAATATGTGGTGTTTGAACAAGGGCTGTATCTGTTGTGGGTGTTAGGATGTGGGCATCAAAAATATTTTTAAGTATGGTATTTAGCATTTCCTTCACTCTTCCTTAAACATTAGCCTTCCCACCCCCCACCCCACGAGGTCCTTTTATATTATCATGGCCTCTCTTTTTCTGTAACTCAGTATCTGTTTTCCCTTGTGGCCTGTGGTGCTGGGTGTGCTTAAATCTTAGGGGGAAAAAAAAAATCACTTTGCCTTTCTGAACTTCAGTTTCCTCTTCTATAAAATGGGGAAGGCAATCTCTGTTCAAGTTGTGACAACTCAGTGAAACCATGTGGCTGAGTAATCCATTCTAAAGCCCCCTACCCCAAATCCAAGTTCTTCTAAAGCTCCCCCAATCCAAATGTCAAAACACGGCTGCTTTTATTTTTTTTTTTTAATTTTTTTGCCTCTCTGACCCTGCCTTTCCCAAATGACCTGGCACTCAAAGAATGAATGGCATTAACTAAGTTTTCTAAGTCATTGCAACTTTTAACATTTTATATCATATTCCAGCCATGGAAAGTTCCAGTTCTCACTGAATCCCAGGCACAGGGCAGGTAGACAGGAACACATGGAAAGGGATCTTGAGAGCCCAGCATTCACCAAAATGGCCTGGGCATATAAAGCTTATCCAGGTTTACCTCTGATGGTACATTTCCTTACCTAGAAGTAGTCTGAGTCACCATGTCATGTTTGGAGAGAGGGCGGGAAGGGCTGACTCCAGGTGTCCTCTGCATTTGCTAAGCCACTTCTCTCTCCATGCTGCCACCTCCCCCCTTATCCAAACCATCAGTCCTCTAAACACCGCCTCCCCAAGGGGCCTTCCCAGACCTCTCCTGCTCCTCAGATCTCCCCCTTCCCTGTGGTCTCATGGTGCTTAGTGCCACCACCATGCAATTTACTACTTATGTAACCACTGCATTGCATCACTCTCTAATTATTTTGTGTAAGGCTCGTCTCCACAGCTGGGTCACAAGCCTCCTTAACGTTGTTGTTTGCTTGTTTGTTTGTTGTTTGTTTTGATGTTCCTGGAGACCATTAGCGTATAAACGCTGACCTGCAAAGGAGGTAGGGCGACTTGTAAAAGCATGCTTGAGCTTTATGGATGCCTCTTGAACAACATGTCTTTAAAAAAAAAAAAAAGAATTGCTTATTCAAAGGGCACCCTAATGTTGCTCACAGACATTAAGTCTCTAACGAATTTTAATACCTTTGAAAAAAAAATCGCATGTGGATTTTGAAATGAACATTTCTACTTTCTCACTGTGCCTTGGTTGGAGAGAACTTCCTATATTTTTATTTCCTGTCTTTGGGGCCCTTGCCAACCCCTACCGAAGGAGGGCCTTGTCTCTTTAAGAGTCAGAAGTCTACTGATTCATGGTACAGGCTGGCAGATTTAAAGGCCCCTCTCCCCAAAAAAGAACGCCCTTGGTTCTCAACTGAATATTCATAAGAGGGTGGGGTCACATTTTTGTGACCTGAAAAATCCCACTAATAAATTTGTTATCTGACACAAAAACGCTTCAGGATGAAGCGTGGTCTGTGCTGCACCCGTTTAACATCTGATCATAAGTGGACGGTCAACTGGCGCTTTTGTCTTTCTTGCTGCCAGATTGATGCTGGAATTGTCTGCTTCCCTGTTGACCTGATTGAAATCCAGGCATTTACTTGATTGGAAATATTATCAATATGCTTCTGGTTGGTAGTAACTTGCACTAACACCTCAAATGGAAAAAAAAATACTTCCAAGTAAAACTCCTGAAATTACTGGGTTAGAATCTGGCCTGTTTTGGTTTTTTGTTTGTTTATTTGTTTTGTTTTTAATAATTTAGGGAAAAACAGGTAATCACTGAGCTCACTACTACTCCCTTTTCGCGAATATTTTGAAGAAAATGATAAAAAAAAATGTTAGAGGTTTGTTTGTTTTTAAGTAGAGCCAAGAAAGTTCTTCTCGAAATTGAACGATGGTAAATTAGAAAGGTGATTTCTCAAGCTGCCGAAAATGACTGAATTAACCTGGCACTTAAATCGTGCCAGTTGGTTCAGCCAACAAAGTTCAGCATATTGGTGACTTTTTTTTTTTCCCACACTGTACTCGGCTTTAAATAGCATTAAAGAGTAATGACTATTTCTGATAGAGGTCATCTTAAAGTGCTCTTTGAGAGTAGCGTTTGTTGTTGCTGTTGTTGTATAAATAAGAAAAGAATTTAAAGAATTATTTCTTAGCCAGAGAGTGGCAGATGCTTTCTTCAGCAGCTGTCGTTCTAGAGGGGAAGTAGCTTGGTTCAGCGATGAGGCACGTTGGTCGTTATTTATTTCAACGTCCGTGGCGGCTTAGTTTCCCTCCGCGCGCACAAGCACACTTTGGCGAGTCCGACTCTTGGCAAGAAAAGATAAGGGGACAAAAGAGGCCGCGGCTTGGTCACACCGTGGCCGTGAAGTAAAAGTTCTCCCGCAAAGGCCGTTTTCGAGGAAAGCGCTTTTCTGCGCTGCCTTAAGAGCCCCGCATCCCCTTCCGCTTCCAAACAGTTGCTCGGAGCAGTCGGGGTGTGCGCCGCCGGGCGCGCTGGTTCCCCTGCTCTGCCGCTCGGCTTGCTCTTGAAAGGTTGGGACAACTCTTTGTCAGTTTCCAAGAGGAAACAAACACGCCACCCCACCAAAAACCCCGACCCGGCAAGCCCCGGGCCGGAGGGAGAGATGCGCGCCGCGCCCGGCTTCCCAGACGTCAGCCAGAGGCGGGTCAAAGGGTTAACAGCAATTAAGCAGAGTTGCTCCCGAAACAAAAGCAGGGTTTCAGCAGAGCGTGATTTCACCTGCCGCGCGGAGGGGGCCGGGGGCGCGGGGCGCGGGCCGCGGAGCCCATTGTGTGGGGCGCGGCGCAGCGCGGCGCGGGGTGTTTAGAGGCGGGTTGTGATTGGTGGAGCAGGGCGGGGCGGGTGGGCGCGGCGCGGCGCGTCTTGTCAGCCCGCGAGCCGGAGCGCCCCTGCGCGCGTGCAGTCCGCCTGCACGCCGAGGCCGCCGGACCCCACGCCCGGCCCGCGCGGGCGCCCCGAGCCGGCTCCGCGCGCCTGGCGGCTACATGGAGAGTATCAGGTTGGTCCCTCTGATTGATCTTTGCCGTTCTGCTCTCCTTCCCCGGGCTCCGCCGTGCCAGCTTCCTGGGGCCTCACTGGGGGACGGCAGGAGCGCCCGAGGGTTTCTAAGTTGATTCTTTCGGGGAAAAAAAAAATAATAATAACCATCGCTGTTTACCAACTTGGGTGGGAGTTGCGCTCTGGAAGTGGAGGCGGGGGAGGGAGTGGAGGGGTGGGAAGAAGCAGCTCCAGGCCTGTGGGTCCTGGAAGGGAGAGATTCCCCCCCCCCTTTCTCTCTCGTTCTCCCTTTTTTTTAAATGTTCATGGGTGGGGTGTAGTTGAGAGTTGGAGGAAGTCCTGCTTGTGTTTTGCTCTCGCGCTCTCGCTCACTCTCTTTTTTTCGTTTGCGATTCGTTTTCTGCCGGCCTGGCCTTCAGGCAGCCACTTTGGTAAAGCCCTCGCCGTCACTCGTTTCGGGTGGACGTATCTGGGGTGTGATTTATGTCACTTTCAGAGCGTGTGAAATATACAAGAAGCCTTCCATTTCACTGTAACCCGTGTGGATGTTTCTTTGCTTCTGATAGTTTGTTTCTATATCTGTCTAGGCTATTTTCAGCTTAGCTGTTCAAATTCAAGGAGTTCACACACAGTCAAAGGGGAAGGGGGAGAAATAAATCCCCACACCGACACGGGCAGGCGGGCGAAGGGACACTTTGGCAGGTTGGGAAGTCTAACTTTGCTGGTTAATTAAGTAGTGAGTGGGGTTTGGGTTAGGACGCGCAGCCGACTGAGGAATTGCCACGGGGTACTACTCCCATCTGTACCGGCTTTGAATGTAGCTAACTCAACTGTCAGAACTGCCTGAAAGACGGTCAGTGGAAAAGAGACTTTCTCCCTCCCTCCTCCCCACCCAAGTGTCGTGATGGGAAGGAGGGGACCTTTAGGAAGTGGGTGGTAAAGTTTTAGAGCAAAGTACATATAGACTCTTCCTCTTTGGGATTAACTCCTTCAAGGCCTGCCAGTTAGTAGTAAAATACCTGATAATTTTATGTTCTTGTCCACACAGACCAAATGTTCTAATCAAGCCAATTTAAAAATGCAAATCACCTAATTTCCATAGATTCCAACATTCTGAAAGTGACACATTTGGGGGAAAAATTAAGCCTGATAACAGGAAATGTGAATCATACTATCAGTGACTAATCTGCTGAAGAAAAAAATAAGTTACATTTATTTTATTAGGAAGTCAGTGTTAAAGAAGCCAATTTTTTTTTCTTTAAATCAAGTGAAGTTATTTTGGAAGTGGCCTTTTATTGCTTTGTTGTTGTTGTTGTTGTTGTTCATTTGTTTGTGATAGATTTTCCAAGAGGAATGTACAGTTAGAGGTGGTTTATGTGGTTAAGAGTCCAAGGTAGCATGTCATTGTCAGAAACCTCAAACACGATCACATTAAGATTCTAGTTTAGGATTTGTTGCTGTTGTTGTTTTTGAAAAGAATACAAAGCTTTCTCGAATGTTCAGACTCATCACTAAGTAAACCAAACCAAGACAGAAGCACATTCTCCTAATTAATACCCTTCGCGTACAGTGAAAAAGGGTCTCCTGTTTTCCGTGGCTCTTTGTAGCTGCTTGACACATTTCAGTGAAAAAGTGTGTAAAAATGAAACCAAAATACAGACTGCCTACCCAGAGACACTGGCTGACTTACTCTAGGAGGTGATGGAGCTGAACTGAAAACGGATGGGGCTGACACTTGATAATCAAAGTTGATTTATTGTTCATTAGTACTGCATTAGCCCTTTCAGGCAAGACAGTTATTTGTGTAGTGGCCTGTCAAGAGTGAGACTGCGAGCACCTGTCATTTCTAAGGCATGAGATAAGCAACCAAATATTAAGATGATGCAAATAAAAAAACACTGGACTAGGGAAAAGGCCGCATGATTATAAAATTTTTGTAAAGAAATAATAAAGGCTGGATCAATACAAATCTGTAAGAAGAAATCTATTAACTGTATAAATACATGCACATGTGCGCGTGCACACACACATATATATATTTTTTAACTCTAAGGACTACTTATAGAATAAAAGTAATGGGCTTTATATTCTCCTGTTTGCCCTGAGAACTTTGTTTTCTACCCTTATGTGCGGCTCATTTGATAAAAAGTTGGTCAGTTAAGGAAATGAGGAGCCTAACATGCCAGTTATTTAATCTGAGTAATTCAAGGAAGGTAGGCTCCCCATTTGTGTTGTGTTTTTAAATAAACACATTTCATTAAATGAAACTCTCCTAAGCCTGGCTTGATTATATGAAAATGTGATGACATCATAGCTAAGCTATGATAATGTCAGATAATAATGTCAAGTGCATTTTCTGCAGTGTGTTTCACTCTCGATTTTTTTTTCCTTCCCTCCCTGGAAGGGAATGATCTCATGACATACAATAGAAAACAACCTAAGTGTCAAAAGAAAACAAAATTAGTGAACTTTTGTCTGCAGCCATAGAAACACGGATTAACTCATATTTTTCCAGAGGATGGAATGGAAACATTCTGCATGAGGATATATAGTGTATTGTCTTCTCTGAATTTTCATTTGACAGGGATTTTAGAGGCTGTGATCTTAATTAAATCTCAACTAGCTGAAGTAATGCATCTAAAGGCATGCAGTGTTGCGTAACCTTGCTCAGTTGGTAAACCATAAATCATCAGAAAGCTTATGATAGGAATGGTTGATTTGAATTTTTTTTTGTTTGTTTGCAGTTAAATGTACCTTAAAAACAAAACCATCACTGCCTTGTATTTGCACGTTGTCAGGAGCTGTCTCTTGAAAGATAAACTCTTTCATGACACTGGCCAGTTCTGCAACTTTTCAGCCACCTCCATGCAATTTCAAGATACAGTGAAATTAAAATCCAGATTAATTAAAAGCAGTGAAATTCCAGATTTATCTCGGCTAACGTGGCTGAAATGTGTTGGAGTTACAATGTTTCTGAGACAATCAGGAGAGAACATTGTGACCAGCCTCTCAGCTTGAACTAAAGTATGAATAAAATTTGAACTGGCCAAAAAGGAGATTGAAGAATTTTATTTTATTATATGGCTTACTTGTAGATAAGCATCCCTAAAGGGAAACTGAAAACTGTGCTCTTAGTAATGGGGTAAATATAGCCTGTTAGAATCCATGCAGGTAGTTCTTTGTGATAAGCAAGGGATAATGCAGCAACAGTTGACCCGAGAAGGTTCGAATAAATAAATACAAAAATTCTATCTGTGTGTGTGTTTCATGTTAAAGTGCATGTGAATACGATGACAAGGAGTTAAAATCATTAAATAGCTATTTACTAGTTTAGGTCTTACAAATTCTGCTAGCGCTTGTAAATACAAGGTTATTTACTTTTAGTGCCTTTTAAACAGCTGTTTTTTTACTGCTACATTTTTGGATTCACATGTATGTTCTAGTAGAAGCAGCCATCTACACATAAAAATTGAGAAAGCGTCTCGTGATATATCAATTTTATATATCTTTGTACGTAATATTTCATGTATGGCTAGGAGTTACATTGCTGGTAAACTGCACATCTCTTTGGGCAGAGAAGGAATGTAGCTTCGTGTATACCTGCCTGACTAGATTGGAGGTTAGTCTTAAGTCCCTCAGCTAAATTTGTTTCTGTTTGGTGAAAGGTTTCTGTTTTGGAAGCAGCCTGGTATTTCTGGACATTCATTTTAGTCATTTCAGAGTGTGCAGTACTTTTTTTTTTTTTTTTTTTTTTTTTGCCTCCTCGTAAATGACATTCTGCATTCAGTCTTATTTACTTTCATTTAAACAGAAAACTCAGGTACCTCTTAGCTAAACGATCCTCTACCGATTGTGGGAACCTGAATTATCTGGAAAGACCTAAACGGGGCCTCTACGTTAAGATTGTAGGAGTCATCTTCTCTGAGTCTCTCTTCCAACCTGGCAGTTGTTTGAAGAGAAATTGATTTAGAATGAGAGGAATGAAAACTGAACACACGTTATCGTGCCTTGTTTTTCAAATCCGGTTAAAAGCAGATCATCAGTGAAGATGCAGGCTCAGTGTGAGGGTGTGCTTTTGAGGGGAGATACCTAGGTACCATGTTTTAATTTTTCAGCTTTATCTTGCCCTTAAATCTGAAACATCATTGTTCAAATAACTGAGAACAAGGTAAATCAACAACATCAAAAAGGTCGGCTTCTGTGATTTCTCAAGGGCTTGTTATTTTGTACTTCCCAATTCTATTTGATGTCTTGACAAAACAAGATGACACAGGGGGGAATACATTAGATTTTGATTTTTTTCATCTAACCTGTTACAGTTGTGGCAGCTTAATTTCTTGTAGTGGGGTCCTGAAGACGGCTTTTTGTACGGTTACTCTAATTGTCACCCCCACTTGATGAGGGTGGGTCTTCGTGGGTCTCCCATTCACCTTGACTTCACTAGGCATTTTTGAACATACTTTGTCCATTATCATGTAGGGAGCTTTTGGTTGGGCTTTGTCGTCATTAGAAGTAAGTCAGTGAAAGGTGAGATTGTCAGAGAAGCAACTGATGTTGTCTCATTAGAAACTAATTTGCACCCCTTAGCTTAACTGTGATGAATAAGGTAAAGGTGTTGGAAGTAGGCATGAGAAACTGTATAATTTGAGAAACATAAGTTGTAATTCTCAAAAAAGGAGGTGACTGCCCCCTCAGTCCGGCCTTCAAAACTTCGGAATGATCTAATTTTGGCCTACCTGAATCTAGCTCAGGCCTCCTCTCCATCTCAGTCAATGTATTTTTTAAAAATATCTATTTGCAGGTAGGCACCCTGTGATATTTTTTGTCCTGGTGAAAGCATGAAGTGCAGTCTATCCATTTAATTCTTAGTGTTAGAGAAATGTTTGATGGACAAAAAAAAAAAAAAATCAGCATTTTCTTTTTCATCATTTAACATTATCCTAAGGTTTACAACTGTATCTACAAGTTGTCTTTCCTTATTCTAATCATCTGTGTGTTTCAAGTAGGATGGATACAGTTGCACTTCCCTTTGACTGTTTTTGAATAATGCTTCAGTGTAAGAGAACTCATTTAGCCAAGGCCTCTTCCTTTTCTCTTCAAGAGCTCAAGATCCGTGGATAACATTTTTTTCCGACGGTACCTTCTTGGAATGGTTCTCCCCTCCTCCTCTTTGCAGTACTTAAAACATGATTTTTGTTGTTGTGAATAGCGACTGTCAGAGCAGGTTTGATCAACGGGCACTAAATTATTTTCCATCCCTCCTCCGAGAGAGAGATTAAGGGAGGAAAGAGGAGGCATTTTTTTTTAATTTTAATAATAATAATAATAGTTGCTAGGTTGAAAAGATCAGTGCTTGTTGGATGATTATTTTCATGTGTAGCTTCCATTGTTTCCTGTATTTAACAATCGCTAATGGGAGAAACGATTTAATTTATGTAAACTTTACATTTTTATGCAAATGAAGCTGATATTTATTAGAGCTCAAACAATTACACTGGCACTTAGTGGAGTAACCTTGTCTGCATGGGGAAATGTGAGAGGGGAGCAGTGGAGGTTCCACTAATGCCTGTGCTGTAAACAAACAGGAATTTGTGCCACTTTTTACATTTTTAAAACAAAAGGAGAGCTCGGGGAGCTTTGCTGGAGGTTGCCTATTAGGCTGGGTAACCTGAAGTAACTCCTGATTGGCAGGCAAGTCTTGGCCATACAATTCTTCCTGAAAGAAAGATAGCCTTTCTTGATAGAATGTAATAAACAAAATGATAAAAAATGAAATGCTAATTGCATTTTAAAGAGGTCTTTTTTTCCCCTAAAATTTTAATAGGTGGTTGTATTGTTACTGAGAGAACAGTTATGCTAATGACTGACTACTTAGATGATTTTGCATTAATATAATAACCATTACCTGCCTTAATGCTTCGTACAGTATTGTGGCAAAATAGCTAAGTCTAAAAGAGTTATACAAAAAGCAGAATTCCATAATGAAACAGAATTATACTTTCCACATGAATAACATGCTTTTTAAAAAAAAAAGTTTGAAGACTGAAATATTATGTCAGAAATGTTTTTTTTCTTTCCTCTGCGATGCAGCTACCTTGCATGGTATCTGTGGCTTTTGTTTTTTGTGTGTTTTCCCCCCCTTCTTCTTTCTAAATATCATGGAAAATAGATAGAAGCTTCCTAACTTTTTTGTTTGCCGATGTATCAGTTGAATCCATTGGGCTATTAATTTTGAAAACTGTTGCCTTTCATGGGGGGGTGCGCCGTTTGGTGTTCATTGACTTTTACACAGGCTAGCTTCTATATGTTCATATCACATTTGACACAGTTTTTTGTTTTTGTTTTTTGTGTGTGTGTGGAGCCATTTTGTTTGATCTTGTTTTGAAGTTCTGGAGCATTCTAATTTAATTTGTTTGCTCTTATTTGATGAACCAAGTAAACTGCCTAACCTGGTCAGTTATCATCCACACCCAGCCTAAGTCTAGAAGGAACTTGAGTCTCTTGGGACCCACACCAGGTGAATAGCCAGAGATTAAAAATAGCTTCTAAATTATTAATCCAGACAGTATTTAAAACAATATTTAAAAAAAATTCTTATCTTCTCATTTGTATTATTTGTACACACAGCAACTCTGAGGAAGATGCTCAGATGCACAAAATTTATGTGTATTTACACTGGGCAGTATTGACTCGTAGTTAACATGAGTATAAACTAAAGAGAAAGAAAAAGATGATAACGTGTTATTTTCAGTATTTATGTTGTGTCATCTCCCCTCCCACCCAATTCCTCCAATTGTCTCCTAGATTAGAAATAAGTATTGTTTCTATGGGTGTTTTTATTTGTTTGTTTGCTCTTTAGATTGTTTTTTTCCCTCCTTCCCTTCACCCACCTCTCCCTGTTGGAGATGGAGAGAAATAAGGCATATCACTTGAATACTCTCCTAGCATTCAGATGCTATAAAGTCATTTGGAAGTGCAGGGAAGCTGTATCAGGCCGGATTCACACGGCAGTCAATAGGCTCTTCCCAGCACTTGTTGGTATTGAGGACATCCCAGTCGCTGGTGTGACGGCAGCAACAGGCCCGTACTGGCCGCGCTCTGATGGTCCAGGCGCAGCTGCAGGGCTGCATGCTCCCAGGTTTGTGTGCACCTGGGGAGGGCCACACCCAGTGCCATCAGTCAACAGTGTATCATGCACTTTTTTTTTTTTTAATTCATGATTTCCTCTTGAAACTCAACTAAAGAGTGTTAACTGTGTGTGTGTGTGTGTGTGTGTGTGTGTGTGTGTTTAAATTCAGTTTTGTATGCTAGCATTCTTTAAATGTCTGCCAGAAGTTTAATTTGAATTTCTGATCCCTGAAGGCAGCTAGACAGAATCATTCTAGTTCTTCATAAATTGCCTTCTATGATTCATTGTTAACTCATAAAACATACTCGTTTCTCTCTACTCAAACAGTTAAGGTAGTTACAGTATTGGGGATATAATTTTTTTTTGCATTGTATTTAAATTGTCATTTGAGAAAGGAATGAAGAATTAGCTTGAACTTCCAGTTAAGGCCTGAGCCCTGAAGCACCCAAAAACATCAGAAATTTATGTTTTTGTCTCAAGGAGGGTAAAGTGGATGGCATAGAATCGGGGCGGTGGGGTGGGGCACAGAGGGGGTTAGTTTTCACTGAATACTCTGAAAGAGGGGCTCATAAATATTAGAGCGCCGTAGTTAAAAACTCACATGACTGTTTTAAATACTATTGATTTAAACCACTGGCTGGATTTTATGAATCAAAGTGTAATTTCTAAGCTCTGGCCATATTTCTCAATGCTGAAGCACTCTCTCTTGTGTGCCTTTAGCGGCTTTCCAGACATTCAACACAGGATTAAATGATAGTAGTTACAGTGATCAATAGGTTAAGACCAGTACAATCACTCTTGCCGCTAATGACCTCAATAGAAATGGGCAATAAAGTGTGGGCTGTAATAGCCTCTTGCTGGTGCTGCGTGCCCTTTGATTCCTGGTATTAGTAGGGACTAGCTCCATGAAAAAGTTGGACGTTGAGAGCTAAGGGAGTGGATATGTAGGCTATAATTTTTAACTGTTTAAAGCCTTACACTGTGCTCAGATTTTTTTTTTTTTCCTTCCCCTTTTCTACCCCACTGTGGTTTCTGGTCCATTTGGATCTGTTTGTTAAAGCTTTCCATAACCGACTTTCATGACATGTTGGAGCAGAAACTTTGGGGAAATCTTCAGTTTTATTGCGTTTATAAATTAAGCTCGAGGCCACTTTGGAGTCTCAGAGCTAACCGGTGTGAAAACGTGGTTTCAGATAGTAAAAGCAAAGCTGAGGCTGTCAGGATATAATAGCCCACTTCTGATCATTCGGAGACAGGGCACTGGGCTGGAGGGTTACTCTGACTTCTTGCTCCTTTCCCTCCTTTGGCTCTGCCTACTTTAAGCGTTTTATTACTCATCAGCACCTCCATCCAGATGTCCAAAGGGAGAGAGAAGGGGAGACTCAAGTTCATTTTACTGTTCTGTAACGTGACTACCAAAAAAACTGAATAAATAACTATGGGAAGAGGAGATTTAAACTGTTGGCTGTATGTAAGGGTTTAAAAATTATCTGTGTATGTCAGTCCTTTTTTTAACTTTTTAAATCTATTTCATTGAAGCATAATTTACATATGATAAAACGTACTCATTTTAAGCATACAGTTGGAAGGATTTGGGCAATTGTATCCATCTCTTTGATCACCCCTACCCCCTCAAGATAGATGACATTTCCATCCCCCTCCCCCACCAAAGGTTCGCCGGTGCCCCTTTCTAGCCTAACCTTTCCATAGTTCTTTAAAAAAATATGACCAAGAGATTGTTTCTGTGATGGCTTCTGTTATAACACTGTTAATTTCACGTTCATCACCAGCTTAGATCTTACACCACCCTGTTCCTGTCTGTTTTCCTGTTCATCACCCTCAGAAATTTGGCTCAAGAATATTTATATTGTACATCATCCAAGAAACGCAGAGGAAAAAAGAATCCTTAAACATGGTTCTTTTGTTTGCTTAATCAAACCTCCCTGTATGGTGATGCAACTCTCAAGGAAAAGTAAACTTCTATTGTGATATGTTGGCTTTAGCAGCTCAGAAGATAGTGATTGGCACCCACTACATATTGACATATTCAAAGAGTTTCTTCTGTTCAAAGGCAAGGTAGACTAATTGGAATTAAGTTATAGATGGTGAGATGTTTTGCTAATGTCTTCTTGGTGTTTGTCCTAGACTAAACGCAAGTTCACTGTTCCAGTCATTGGTGATATTTCGTGCTGCGAGATATCTTTTTAAAAGGATAATTTATCCATTCATATACATCTGTCCCTTTTTGCATATAAAAATACTCAGACATGCCCATCTGTTTTAAATTACAGTGTATCTACATCTACACTTAAAAGGCCACTGCAGTGGGAAGAATTCCGTTGTTGACCTTCCAGAGTTGGGTTAATGAAAATTTTCAACCGTTCTAGCTGGTGTTTTCCAAACAACGCGAAACTTGCGCATAAACATCCTCCCACACAGAACATGCCCACAACAACAGTGGGGGATGTTCACTGTACATGAATCTGACCTTCAGGAACCATTTTTAGTTCATCAAAATTAGTGATGCTGAGAAATCGGGACATCAGTGCATAATGACTGTGAAATTAGGAATGAGAGCTCGCTATGCAAATGACAGGACAAATCATGTGAAAAAGTCAAGATAAACTGCATATTAAGACATAATGTTACATAAAATTAATACTGCATTTCTCCCTTTTGCTTACTGCTCCCCTGAAAGATTTTTTAATTCTTTTATCTTCTGATCAGCTATTGTCTGCCGGATTTTTTTTTTTTAAGTGGCACACAGGCAAAGTGCAAAACATGTTATTACCTTTTATTGTAATACATGAGATGACAGCAGATCCTTTTTAACAAAGTATATCCTTTACTGCTTCCAGCTTCTTGCTGTCACATGTTTGATTAGAAACCAAAGAAAAGTAAGATGCTTAAGTATTACTGTTAGAAGACATACAGGTTTTGTCTTTTCTTTCATTGTTTTTTTTTTTTTTCTTTCCTTATCTTTTTATTTGGGGGGGTAATTTTTCATGAAATAGTCTTCTTCTGTTACGGGGACTGACAAAATGGTTCTCATGTAGTCTGCAAATTAAACACAAGTGCAGTGATTATTTTGAATAGCTAAATTACATTCTAGAAAGCTTGCAGAATTCATAGCATTGTCATTAGGTATCCGCTTGAATACAATTTGTGTAACCTTGGCCAAGACAGCCTGTCATTTTAATGTCAGTGTTTTATCTGAACAAGACATCATCCTTTCAGATACAGTGTGCAGGTTCCTTGCAGAGATGCCCGTGCAGAAACGTGTTAACAGTTGCAAATATGAAAAGCTATCAAGTTCATCACTGTAGCTGTTTGTCACTGAAATGTCATGGAAAGCGGCTTTTAATGGTATCGCACATAATGCGAAAGAATTGAGACATCTGTGTGCTGGGTGAATAAGGAAGGGTAAAAGGCATCAGAGGAAGGGGCTGTGTTTTAAGTTCAGAAGGTGCATCCAAGGTTCAGTTGCCCACAGGACTGAGCATTCCTTCATTGTTGTTCAAATCCCTGTTCAGAGGAAGTGGATGGTATTAGCTCCAGCCGCAAAAATTCTGGTTCCCATTTGCCTACTTCCCTGGAAAATGAAATTCAAGTTTGCATTAACTTCCTACATCTCGTTGTGACCAAAGACTCATTCTAAATTAGAAACTGAGATTGTTCTAACCTACTCCAGGTAGCATTTATTAACCCATTACGCCTTGTCCGCTTGCAAAACTATTGGGAACACGTGGCTGCAAGGTTTTCTTCTATTTTTTCTTTATTTAAAATAAACAGCATGATCAGTTAAATAGGGGGTGTTGGCTGCATCCCCCTCTGGAGAGATGCACCGTGTGTGGGAAACTGGTCAGTCCTTGAGGCAGGCTGATGACGGTCTGCCCCTGTGCCTGGAAGGCTGAGGGCTGTGTGCGTGTGGTTTCCTGGCTTCCCATTTATCCTTCATTAACGTTCCAGGTTCCCGTGTCAGTGGCTATGATGACACCTCAAGTTATCACTCCCCAGCAAATGCAGCAGATCCTCCAGCAACAAGTGCTGAGCCCTCAGCAGCTCCAGGTTCTCCTCCAGCAGCAGCAGGCCCTCATGCTTCAACAGGTAATGGTCCTTCCTCCTCCCCAGCATCCCATGACCCCCGGGGCCCATCGCTTCATTCCGAAGTCCCCTCAGTGGAGCAGCTCCTTTGCCCACTGAGGAGTAAGCAGAGGGCGTCCGTCCCAGCACAATCAGTTGCATTTGCATCCCTGGAAGAAGACACCCTCGCCCCAGAGCAACGAGGGTTTGGGCCTGGAGAGGACCCGATGGACTGAGATTAGGGCTGTAATTGGACTTGGTAGAAATAAGATCTTTTAGGCTTTAGAGGGGGCTTTACGCTCTTTTATTTGGTAAGCCCAGAGGCTTCTAAACGGTGTGAATCAAAGCAAAACGGGGAGCACGTCGGGAGCAGGTTTAAATGTGACAGCTCTTGAAGTCCCCATCTCAACTCAGCAGCTTACGGAATTTTTCTTTTAAACATCAAGTAGCATCTCAGAGTCGGTTAACTGTAAGGTGTGGAGTTGATTCTGCCCCTTTCACGGATGCCAGTGCTGAAATGACCTTCCCGCTGCCCTTGGGCCGTGGGCACCTCCTAGTCTGACCTCATGGGCACCTGCATCGAACAGAGGAGATTCAGTGCCACAGTAATGGGAGCTGCTGGGATGCGGTCCGGGACGCAGAGGGAGCCACCCGCATGGCAGTCCCACACGCTGAACCGACCCCCAGCGCCGCCCATCCCCATCACTTAGAAAGGAGGCACATGGTTCACCAGACTCCCCCAGCCAGGGCATTCTGTCTTTGTTGTACAATCAAAGGTCATTCCTTGCCTTATTTTAATTAGTTTGTGTAGAAAATGGTATGTTTTTCATCAGTTCATTTTGGAGATTACTTTTCAAACAATAATGCCAAGAATAGTCAGCATGTGCTGAAATTTATTGTCGAGTCTCAAGCTAAAGGTCAGGCCGTTGCAGATAAAAGGATGCTGTTTTTCAAATCCCAGTTTGTGTACGGCACCAAAAGGGACAGTGGCTTGACGCTACCCTCTGTCACTTACCGTCTTCTCTTTCCTTTGTAGCAGCAGCTTCAAGAGTTTTATAAAAAACAACAGGAACAGTTGCAGCTTCAACTTTTACAACAACAACATGCTGGAAAACAGCCTAAAGAGGTACCGACAATACATATTTTACTTTCAAACCGCAGATCCCAGAGGACTATCTAGTGGCTATTAAACTGTCAGTCATTTTTTAAATGATTGCACAACTGAGCTGACTCTATCGCTTCTCAGCTTTCAGACCGAGAGTTATTGTCCTGTTTTCTTTTAGATTTTTCTGGGTTCCATTTGCCGACTGCCACATATTTTATAACCCACCCTGCAGGTGTACCTCGTGTCAGCCCCGAGCAAAGGGATCGTGGACAGACCCTTTAGGGCTCCTTTTGCAAACTTGTACCACTGAGGGCCAAGATCTACCTCGGGGAGGTGAGGTGCTCCCAGTAAAAATTCCACTTCGGTGCATGATTGATTTTCTTTTTTCTTCCCCCTCCAACTCAGAGAACTTGGGTGTGCAGTGATGGCTTGTTCATTTGGAAGAATAATCTTTTACCAAAAAACTTAGAGCAAGATTCAGAACATCCCCCGGCTCTGTTGAACTTCTTCCTGCAAGTTGCACATATCACAAATGCTGAAGGCAGGCTTGGATCACACGTGTCTTCTTGAGAAGAAACCGTGTAGTGCAGTACTTTGTAGGTGTACACGCTGATTGCATGTCCCCCCGCCCAGTTAGGTGACTCTATTCCCTCTGTAAATGGGCAGGCCTTCCCCGGGAGGGTTTCTCTGTACCTTCTGTGCCGTTCCATGTGGGTGACGTTCAAGGAGATGGGGGTATACCTCTGCACACGTATGCGTTATCGTGACATCTTTCTATCCATTCCAAAGTTATCCGATGGAACTTACCTCCTCGTGTTTTCACGGTGGACTGGAATTCTTTCCATTTGAGTGTTCTCCTTGGAATGACAATTTATAGTTTGATAAACAGCTCACCGTCCCACTTAACAGCTGCCCCACTGCCCCAAAGCAGGCAACCACTTGCTTTCTTAGAAGGCGTCCTAGCCCGTGACGCTGGTCCCCATCCCTGTCCCTCGCACAAGCGGAGGCCGGGAAGCGCTCGTCCTCCACCCTAGGGATGACCCAGACATTCTCACTTTGCCGGCTCCTCCCTCCGCACAAATTGGGTACATTTTTCCAGGCCCTGCCAAGTTTTCACCCTGGAGTCCTTTTTAGCAGCCTGGATTTAAACCCCTGCAGAGTAGGGGCAGTTTTAGGGTGAAGGGGAGGAGGGGAGGAGGTGTTTTAATGAAAATGCTGACACAACCTTAAGTCCGGTGGTGCGCTACCCGGTGCTGCTATAATAAAAAAGGGACCAGATTAAAAAGTGTCTAAAATGTAAATCTAAAGGACTAACAGTAATTAAAATGGAAATGGCACAGGGAGGGAAGGCATGTAATTGTGAGATATCACTGTGCAGAAGGCTCTCAGCTTTGTTTTGCTGGCTGTTTTTCTAATTCAGTAGGGCTTACTCATCAGTGGCAGTTCAATGCGCGTTAATGACTCTGGGATTGCAGGCATCACTCTGGACAAAGAAATGATTATTGTGCGGTCAAAAGAAGTTCAAAGACAAGAAGGGAATTTCAGTTTTTTCCTTAGAGATCCACATTCAAGAGCATATAAATTAAGCCAAATGTTAAAAACCACAGTCTGAAAGCTGACTTCAAAGTCACAACTCTCTAATTAATGAACTGCGAGCCTCAGTTTGGACAAGTTGTGGTTTGATGCGCCCATAAATCAACATGACAGGCCTGTTTCACAGTCTCAGACAGTGCTTGTCACTGAGTCACATCAGATGTAAACACAGCAGAAAAAAGAAGGGATATGAAGGAGGTGCAATTGATCAACAGAATTGGTAAAAACCCACTTTTGAAGCACATTATGCATGATCACAGGAAATGGTTACAGCCTCAAGAGATTTCCCCTTCTGCTGTTGCTTTTTTGAATCAGATTTCTAACAGCCTTCAAAAGGGAGAATAAGAATTATGGAGTTTCTCCCCTGTGGCTCACAGGCAATAACCCCCTGTTGTTATTTTGTGCTGCTTTCTTTTCAAAGGCCTCGAAATTTAGTTTTTTAAAGATCTTTAACTCTATATTTGAAGACAAACAAAAAAGGGCCGCACTGTCATTCTTATCAGTTACCAGGGATTGTGTTTTTCCTTTCTGTTGCCACTTCTGATTAACCTCTTATTTGGTCTGTTAGACATAGTTTGGAATGCACGTCTGCATGCTGGGAAAACATGAAAATTCAGATGAGCGCCGAGGGCAGATCAAGAAACACGAAGGCGAAAGTTACACAGCAGAAGGAAGGATAAAAGTTAACTCTCCCAAATTGCTGCTGTCAGAAAGGGGGCATCTCAGGCGCCGGAAGACGGTGATGGTGTCAGAATTTGGGAAGGGAATGTGGAGGAGAAAAAGAGAATGCTTTGTGTCTGAACGAGGGGAAGGTTGTGGTTACATCACAGTAGCGTTTAGCACCTCCAGGACACTGGGTTTGTTGTGGTCATGCTTCGCTAGCCATTTCCAGGGCAGAGGTAATACAGGAGATGTTGCCTGCACATCCTGAGGGCTGGGCAGACCCAGACCCGCGGGCAGGTCTCCTTGGATTTCACTGGTCTCTGCCCCTGAATGTGGCCAGGACCTGTTGTCTCCATGATTAGGAGATCCTTATGTTCCTAAGGTGAGGAGGGAGTCTGCTGAAATTACCATGCAGGTAGTGGTCCTTTTGTACAACAGTGAAATAGATTTACATGGTAGTAATTTCATGATCTGGACTGGCAGCTATGATTTTAACAGGGTTTGAACTTGAATGTTGACAAATGGAACAAATATATTAATTTACCGAATCCCCTAGGCATTAGTGGCTCATAATTTTGAATTACCCACCCTACCACTCCTTCTTTTTTTTGGGGGGGGGGTGTTACCTCTGCGCTAAGACCCCTGATCCTTGGCTATAACAATATACTTCAGTCTTTTTTTCCCCTCAGGTTGCCCAGAGATGTTTCCTTGAGAAAGTTCAGCTCCATGTTGAGTTTAGACTGAAGAACTTCCTTGAGAGATAGATACTCTGTAACCCTGTACAGCGAGTATTTAAGTGATGGCTCATTAATATTTGACAGAACGGGTGTGGAAACCAGAAGGCAGAATTAATTTTAAGTCCAGGCACAGGCTCGCGTGCGCACGCGCGCGCGCACACACACACACACACACACACACACACACACACACACACACACACACACACACACACACACACACACACACACACACACACACACACACACACACACACACACACACACACACACACACACACACACACACACACACACACACACACACACACACACACACACACATCCCACCCTGTGCCTGTGAGGTAGGCTAAGTTGATTGTTTTAAAAGGGCCGTTTGTCCTGGGCAGTTATGACAGTTTATGTTAGGCAGTAGGGAGGAGCCAAAGAAAGGAAAACAGACCTTTGACTGCAGCTCCAGGGAGGGGATCCGAAATACCAGGTTTATCAGGGCATTTTAGCATTTTAGCACTGACTACTGACCTGTCCAGGGGACTGCAAGGAGACCTTTTTTGTATGCATTCAATTGTGAGAAGTAAACAAACGGGCTCGTATCCTGTGTTTGGTAACTGGGTGGGGAGCACAGTTTGGCAACCAGTGTTGCTTTTAAATTCTTTCTTTGGACAATGGGCCTTGTATACTTTTATATCCTGGCTTTGCAAACGTGGACAGCTCTCAGGAGCTTTTCCTAGGGATAGCCACGGGGACAGTAGAACAGCCATCAGTCTTTTCATATAAATACAGAATCTCTAAACATTTCACTTACAGTAAGACAGGAAACACCCTCCCCAAACTCCAGCACCCCACCTTCATGCTTTTCTACTTCAAGAACAGCTAATTCCCTGATCTTTTATTGTATCCGTGTTGTGTTTTTCCTCTTCCTTCCCCTCCCCCTTCTTTAAATGTCCTGAGTTACTGTCTGTTGAAGAAGTGAAAAAATCATTTTGACATGAGTATCAGTATCATTGGGTTTTACATTAATGTGATAACTTGGGAAGGGGTGAACACAATTGGATCATTTTATGCATGCTGTTCTTAAAATGAAAACATGGGCTTTTCATTTAAATTTATTTAAATTTTTGTTGTTAGTGGTATAGAATTTGTTTTTTGGAGTGAAACTCAATTAACTTTCTCAGTGGCACGGTAGTAAGTCTGAAATTGGTTGCTAATATGAGAATGATGGTTTTTGCTGTAAAATAAACTACATGGAGACCGAAAGGAAACCACCATTTTTCTCTTCCTTTGAACTTTGCGTCAGAAGGTCTTGATATATATACCATTTTATGGGATGTATCAGATCAAGGTCACATGTTAGGTTAAGTGAATGCAGTTGTTGGTAAAGTGTAGTTATGAGAAGCTCTGAAAGGGTCGTGTTTGTTTCTCTTTTTTCCCCTGGTTCCAGCCCTCTCTTCCCAAAGAAGGGTTAATTTTCCTTTCATAATTGTAAGCCATAACATGGCTAAGACCTCCACCTCGATTTGATTCCTAGTAGATTAAGGATATTAGATAATTTCCTTCTATTTATTGTAATACTGCACTGTATTATCTTTCTATCACTCAGATAATTACTGAGGAAATCTACATTAATTTTTTTGGCTGGAGCAAGGCCTGCTAAACACAGGAATGATGTATTGATGTTTTACACAACAAAAGTTTTCCTCCTGTCATTGTCCAATCAGCAGAGAGATATTTATCATATCGCAAAGCCCCGTCTTTGCAAGAACAAAGCGGGCGGGGAGGCAGGACCAGCCAGCAGACCTCAGGGTATCTGAAACTCAAGTCAAGTTCAGGCATCTGAAGCTTCAAGTGTCCTTCATATTCCACACCCACAGTCGAGCACGATGTTGTTTGCTAAATTATG
This sequence comes from Camelus bactrianus, assembly GCF_048773025.1. Taxonomy (NCBI): domain Eukaryota; kingdom Metazoa; phylum Chordata; class Mammalia; order Artiodactyla; family Camelidae; genus Camelus; species Camelus bactrianus. Next base: position 17,067,546 of record NC_133555.1, read on the forward strand.
AATGTGTGTAATTAAAATCTAGTGGCTGTTTCTATGAAAGATTTACAATGTTATTTCATCGTTTGTCATGGCTAATTAACAATATTAGATGAAGTTTTTCTTCTTCAAAGGTCTGATTTTTTCTCATTTATTTATGTCAGAAGTGATAAACAGAGTAGTTAAAAGCTTCTCTCCCCATCCAGGCAGGGACAAGGACACCTTGTTCTTCCACACCTCAAAGGTTCAGGGTTCAAATCCTTGCAGGCCTGGAGTGGTCCAGCCTTCCTGCTAGTGTGGACAATTCAAACTTTCCAAGGTTAGGAGTTCACATCCCCAAAACTCAGGCCTTTCAAAGAGTAGGAAAAACTGACTTGACTGGTGATTTTTCTGCGGGAGCAGGGAGCAGGAAGGTCACACAGCTTGTCTTCGGAGGTGAGGTGTTCTGTCCCTTTTAAGCCAGCCTGGACGCTGAGCCTCCACGAGACCCTGGTGACCGTTCCCAGTACTGGACGATGACGGTGTGTCCGGAAACGTCCATTTTAACCTTCCTCGGGCGGTAGCCATCTCATTTTTTTCTTCCTGATTTCTTACAGCAGCAGCAGGTGGCTACCCAGCAGCTGGCTTTTCAGCAGCAGCTTTTACAGATGCAGCAGTTACAGCAGCAACACCTCCTGTCTTTGCAGCGCCAAGGCCTCCTGACAATTCAGCCGGGGCAGCCTGCCCTTCCCCTCCAACCCCTCACTCAAGGTAAGCCTTGATGATCCAGGAGGTGCCGCTGTCTTGAGACTCTGGGGGCAGAGGTGGTGGGATGTCTCGTCCCAGCTCATCGTTAAGGAGATGGTCCATTTAAAACAGGCAGCTACCAACTTAGAGAAGAAAGCTGGATGAGGTAAGAATGATGGACCTTTACGGAAGCTGGAGTGCCCCTTGACGCCAAAATGCAGGCGTAGGGTGGTCTGAAGGCTTAGCGGTGTCAGAATTGTTGCCTGTTCGTTGAATAAGAGAAGGTGCTGCTCTGACTGAACATCCTCGTGTGATCGTCTTGCGTTTTCAGTTTGGTATCACAGATGCGTTTTCTTGAAGGCTTTTTGTTAAGTCATTTTAAGATGTGTTTTTGCATCACATAACTTGTTCTGTTCTAAATCTTAGTAATGCTTTAGAAATGGCACTTTTTAATATCTAGGGAGAAAGTTGAGTTTATTTTTCTGTAAATGATTAAGATAAATCTCTTTCTGTGACAGAAACCAAAGTTGTTACTTGTCACGTTTTCTCTTTTCTCTTTTTTTTTGCATTCCTCTGGCTATTGGCTTTTGAGCAAGTTAGTTCTACGCCCATCAGAGCAGGTAGCACGTCCATCTCTGGCTCTTTTTCAAAATCTAGTTCCCTGAAAAGGAGCAAGATATCATGGATTTTAAAATTTCTTTTGAAAAGCCATTGACATGTTCTTCCAGTGGGTGTGTGGGACAGCAGAAACAAGTGAGTACTCTAGCTGTTTTTAGCAGCTCTAACTTTCACTTGTGTACTACGCTACACAAATGGATTATTCAGAGCCAGAAAGAAGGAAAGGAGAGAAGGAGAGAAAAAAAGAGTCGTGCCGTGTTTTGAAATGCAGTTCCCCCACCCCACACATGGTATGGTAGATTTCATTTGCCTTCTCAAGTGGACTTGGACATACGTGTATATATGCCTTCAGGGCTGGTAACTGAAGCCTTTGGTGTCTTGGATCCAGCTGCCTTCCGAAGAGGGTTCAGAATGTGGAACCTTCTTGTCCCCTCATGATGCTTAAGGCATGCTCATGTGTTCAGTAACTTTTGATATCAAGTGGAGCCAGCAAGGCATGTCACCATTAAATCTTGACTCTCTTGGGTCCACCACACCCAACTTCTGTCCCTTCTGGGGTTTTCTGATTTTTGTTTATGTTTTTAATGTTGAGACCCAGGGCTTTTTCCTCCTCTAGCTTCCCTCTTGCCCCTCCCCGCCTCTTCTGCCATTACCGTTCGTCCGTGAGCTATACAATCAGCAGCTCCACTGCTGTCGAAATAGAAGGTCTGGTAACTGAGCAGTGCCAAGGGGGGAAGAAAGGACACATGGGCTAGTGCATTTTTGCGCTGGCAAAAATGTTACACCGTGCATTAACTACACCTTTGGGTTTATTGTTGGAAACATTGCTGGCTGTGCTGACACACCCACCGGACTGGGCTTCCACCTCGCTCATCTTTTCCCACCGCTCCTGTACTATTACGTTTGCTCACTAAGGTTCATTGTTATAGTACATCAGTTAAGCTGTCCAAAAGAGGGCAATTGGGCAGTGACAAGACAAGCTCATGTGTAATGTGAAAGAAAAGAATGTGGTGATGCATGAAGTGTAATCTCTGCTGTAACATATCAGAGACACCGGTAGGTAATTCACTAGTCATGGCATTGATTGATATGGTTAGCAGTCTGCTCTAACTATTCGCCCCCGCAACATTAAGAAGACGCATATTTACGGTCTAAGGGGGTTCCTTACATGTGCCCAAGATGCATAAACGCAAATGTAAACATTTCTGGAGTCAGCTTCTTCCAGTGAAGTGAACCACCGGTGTCGCTGCCGTCTTTCTTGTAATCGGGAGGTTGCTTTTGCCTCCCCCACCTCCCACCCAAAGAGGCTAGAGAATTCAGTCATGTTGGACCAGAGCACAATTTTTTTTTATCAGAGAGATGATAGCTTAAAACTGATGTCATTATGAGGTTTAAATCAACTTTCTGCTTGCTTGAACATGGTCACCTGGGTATGGGTGTACAAGGACAAAAAAAGGTTGATCAACTCTGTTTGTCTTTGAGCCAGTGATACCTGGGGTTATAAAATTGAGTTCCATGAACGGTAATCTGTCAACTGTCCCTGCAACATACATTTTTTAAACCTGTGTCTGCATTTTCTTTTATAATGAAGGGGCCAGTTGTCCTGGAAAAAGAAACATAGCAAGGCCCAGGGTTTACATGTTAAAAATGCTGGTAATGCCCACTTCAGGAGACAGTCATCATGATTCTTTTATATACCTGCTTATGGTCTTGACTAAGTTGCCTTAAACATGCACGTAAATATCAAAGCATAAGAAAGAGACAGAGAGTACTGTTTTGAAGGCTCTTTTTTTTGTTGTTCCCTGAAGGTATTAGGTTATGAAACGGAGGGACTTTTCTGATGTTTTTAGGGCTATTGCAGGGCCTTCTCTCTCTGTTACATAATTAGCATGTCTGTTTTTTCCTGGTCTCTCTAATCGTCTCATCCTCCTCAGCACCTGTAATTCCACATAGAAATACACATTTAATATCATTCTGGCTTTTTAATTTTTACAAGGTAAATAGAGATAGGAGAAAACTACATTCCTGTTGGTGTAGCTGTTAATGGATTGGTTGAATCTGCTCTTACTATTCTGATCCACCATTTCAGATGAAATGCTTGCTTTCTGGAAATTTGATATCCACTTAGTCTGATGAGTGACTAGCTTACCTTTTCTCTGTCTTAATTCTGTCACAAGATCTTGGTTGTCAAATAACAGCATCCTTGGGTAGATAGTATTCATTCAACTAACAGTTTAACATCACTAACAAGGTGTAACGTTGACAGAAGAGACCGATTTGACTGCCTTTCTGTAAGTCTGATGAGAATGTTCTTAAACGTAATTATCACATTGAAGTTTGACCCTGAAGGATGCCTTGTTGTCAGTCAGTGAGTTACTATTTTATTTACCATTTCCCCCTGTGGATGGTGAAATTGACTTGCTAGCTCATTGGACTCTCAGGGGAGGAGAGTCACGCTGATGTGCTCTGTCGGCGTAACAAGTGTAACAGGACATTCCTCTCTGTCTTTATGTGCTGGATAAACAACCTACTTTTGAAACAGCTTCAAAGTTCTGCTTTCCTCGGAGGGAAAGTGTTAACACAGTTGTTAGAAACCGTGGTGTGTTCTTCCTTCTTCCTGCCTCCTGTACAACTGACCCAGAAATCAATTAGTTTGAGTTGAAAAATAGGAGGCTTGTTCTTTTCATGTGCATTTCGTCCCCAGAAAACAAAACTTGGTGTTGACTTGTGTGGCCTTATATCAATACGCTATCATCAACAGACAAGCCTAGTCACTGTTGTTTCAATTGAGTAAACAGTGGTCCGAGGGTCGGCTGTCTTTGCAGGTAATTGTTGGTGCGCAGACATCAGGGGTGGCCTGTGAGCTCCAAACACATCCCACATGTCACTTCGCAAGGTGTTTGAAAATAATAGCCCAGATGCAGCAGAGTCGGACACCGGATTGTATAGTGACCTTTCCTTTTGTTTAATTTGCCTCCAAGGTTTAATTTCAGGGGACAAGTAATAATTGAATATGCCTAATAACTAAATGCTCATTTGGGACAAAATCCATCAAAATATAATTGGCATTTGATTTTTATGAAGGAAGGAGAAAACCGACTTGGCTGTCGAGGATGCGTTCTAAGAATATCTGACCACTTAATGGATCATTTGAAGCCTCCTTTATAATATATATTAATTGCAAACACTTGAGCATTTGAACATTTTCGTGGAGAACCGTTAGGAGAGACCAACTGTTTTTGTTAACGCTCCTCTCAGAAAGGCGGGGAAGGTTATTGGTCTGCTCTGCAATAATTTACTCCTCTTTGATATGCAAACGATCCACGGTGAATATAAAAAAAATCCTATCAGACTCATTTCACAGTTCTTAACCACTCGGATTCTCTGGAGTCCATCGCCTCATTAGACCAGTGCTCTCCAATGCTAGCATAATTAAAATCTTTAACAGTTTAGCAAAGTAAAGATGTTTGGCTGATCACATTGAGATGATTATCTAGCCATTGTATTCTAAATGACAAAAATAAATTAAATTTAGACCTTGGCATTTTTTTTTATTATGTGTTTCAAATGAATATAATGCACACCGCCTCCTTTTTAAATTCAATACCTTCGGTTTGGTAAGAAACATGCCCGTTTCGGTTACTGCTACACAGGCAGAAAATGGCAGGCTTTCTCGGATAGCTCCGTCCCAGCTGATCGAAACAATGGACCGAGATCCAGACGTCCAGTGCGTATGCAGCACCGCCTTGTGATGGCCAGGATTTCTGATCTCTTCCAGGTTGTCCTACTAGGTGGTGGCTGTTGTCATTTGCCATTCAAAATATTCTTCTTCTGTGCATGTACGCACTAGAATATGCCTTGAGGTAGGATTTGGAAATCCTGGGCTGTAGAGGCATGCCGTTCAGAATAAAGGCTGCAGGCCCGCAACGGTGAGATTGACATACTGATTTTATCTCTTCTTGGGGGAAAAAAAAAACAGGCTGATGCTTCGTCCTTGAGACGCATGTCCATTTTGGCCCCCTTTTAAAACAAGAGAACCTTATTGCTCCAAGTTTCCTGCACATTTTCGTTTCATTCTGCAATGGTTCATTAGCATGGATCTAAGAAATGACAGTAATAATAGTGTTACTTGTAGAAAAAGTTATACAGTTTTTCAGTAGACACATCCATCAATTAAGCATGTGGTACTAGAAACCGAAATTAATGAGGAAGATAGGTGTGTTAATGAAATAATCATAGTATAATCAATTTGACTGTTAAAAGTTGAAAAGCATTTCAGGAAGACGATATGAATTCATAATTTATGTCGAAAAGTGATTAATAAAAACTGTATTTAATAACAAAGCTATTTGTCATCATTTAAGACTTAAGCACAAAAATTACTCATTTTGTGGTTCGTGTTGTCATAATAGTACAGTCGAACAAATTTATTTTGAGCCCGTCTTTGTGTCTAAAAATACAATAACATCTATCTACTTTTTTCCCCCAAAGATCTAGAAACAGCAGGTTGCATGGAGGCAGACTGTCTTTGCAAAGTAGCTGTGTTTTGAGTCCCCTTCACAAGTATCTTTTATGTGTGATGAGGGCACTTCAGGGGGAGGGCACGTCTGTTACTACTGTATTTGCCTTAGTTGAGAGGGGAGGGGAAAAAAAGCTGCATGCACCAATAAAACCCCCCCTTACACTAGGCTTTGTTTACTGACTCTTTGATTTAATTACTGTTTGAAGAGGACGGAATTAGCTGTTAATTGATTTAATTATCCAATTTGTTTGTTTCAGGCATGATTCCAGCAGAACTGCAGCAGCTCTGGAAAGAAGTGACAAGTGCTCATACTCCCGAGGAAGCCACGGGCAACAATCACAGCAGCTTGGATCTGACCACGACATGTGTCTCTTCCTCTGCCCCTTCCAAGACCTCCTTAATCATGAACCCACATGCCTCTACCAATGGACAGCTCTCAGTCCACACTCCCAAAAGGGAAAGGTAAGAACCAGCGCCTGAGATGTGTCCAGAACCGTCTGTCACTTTGGGGGTCGGGTGGCCTGGCCTCGCCGGATCTCAGCGATGCCTAATTAGACCCATGTGACTTGAGTGTGCACATAATTACTCAAGAATGTATTCAGTAGGGCTTGGGTGTGAAGCATCTAATGACTGTCACCTCTTCAACATGGAATTCGCACTTGTGTGCATCAAACCTAAGCTGAGGGAACCCAGGCAGAGGCTGTTAGCTTCTCATTGGGTGGGTTGGATTTCCAGGCTTCCAGGCTCATTACTCTTCCTGCCAAGTGCTCGCTCCATACAGGCTGATTTCCTTGGCTTGAAATGCCTTCTAAGGGCAGAGCGGTGTCTGCCGTGCGCAGTTTTGAATCACGGTTTGAGAAAAGATGGAACTTACACTACTCTGCCCTGCCCTCCTTGAAGGCAGGGAGCCCGTCTTTTTCATCATTGTGTCCCCAAAGCAGTTGGCCTTTTTTTTTTTTTTTCCTAAAGGAAAGCATCAGTGAAGGTTTGAAGGATGGAGAGGTGGACAGAGTCTGTGTAGACACTCACAAACATACACAGTGGGCTTTCTCCTGGTCATGGGATGTCTTGTAGCCTTGACTCAACTTCCATATTCTTGTTTGGAAGTTGAGACTTTATATTTTTAAGTTGCCCTGAGCTTCACTTTATGTTAGTGGAGGCTGAGGTTGTTTGAAAAATCCAGAATGCATCATGTGAGCAGGCAGTTCTAAGAAAACGAAGCTGTTAATCCGTGTTACTAGACCTTAGCACCCAGAAGCATTAATACTACTGTTCAGTGCTTTCCCAAAGTTGAAAATATATATAATGCTCCTAAAATTAAAAACTTTTTTCACTTTACTATTTTTAAACTGTTTCCTGTGTATTTCATATGCAGAGTTTCCACACGCAGAAGAAAAGAAACCTTAAAGGTAGTATGTGATAGTGTTATTTCCATCAGGAAAAACAGAGTCTTTGTTTTGTTTTTGAATAAAAGTGACTCTGAAAGATTTTTTTTAGTTATATTTTTCACTCAGGCGGTTACGCAGATCATTTCATATATGTCTGGAAATACTGAACATTAAGAAGCCCACTGACTTAATCGGCTGCGCGTCTTTCTGCCAGCAGCATTTTATCCATTTAGAGCTTAATAATCACAGAAAATACTTTCTGTATTTTTGTGTGTGTTTGTGTGTGTATCACAGTCAAACGTAAAAGCCATAAGAGGTTTCCAGACATGAGATTACATATGTTTTAGCCAAATCAGTGTGGAGTTTCTGTGACAGACACAGAAGAGCTAAAAGAGGCTTTTAACTTAACTGGTTTAGAAGAGTTTGGAGAGCAGTATGGTGGACGGTAAGAGTCAGTTTGGAGCCACTGGGCCACAGGTGGCTTCTTTTGTTTCCAGTGAGGGTAGATTTGTATGTTTGGAGGCCACTCTTAGCTCTTGCCTTATAATCTCTTAGAATGTCTTTGTAATTAAAAAAAACAAAAACAAAACTCGACCTGAGACAGCTCTCAGAGGAGGGGTTCCAGGCCGTCGTCCCCTGCTGCATTTGCTTTCGGCGTCCTGAGGCTGGTGCTGTCCATTTACTGCCGAGGGATTGAATTACGTCTTTATCCATAGGCAGAGTGGGAGGCCAGAGGCTGAAAAATGCCCACTGATGCACTTAAGGTATTTGTTGTCATCTTGTCGGCCACTGTGGAGCCTGCCCAGATCTTCTGTGACACAGAAACCGCTTCTTGTTTAGATTCACTGTGCTCTACCTCCTTCTCAAAGGTTATATACATGGAGTCAGGTGGTAGATTAACAGTGAAGCAAGAAGGAGAAGAATAGCCCTTTTCATGTCTTAAGGTGCATTTGAAGGTAAATGGATCTAAGAGACAGTCTGATTCCAGGAGAATAAGTTTGTTGGATTTCTCCTTTTGTGGTCCTTATTTGTCTGTACACGTGTTGGCCTTAATCTTCATTATGCTACCTGCCAGCATGAGAATATGGATCAGAAAGGAATTTAGATTCCACTGAGACTTCATCTGGATGTAACAACAGGCTGACTTTTCCAATTGTGCAGCAACTCGGAAATTATATGCTGCTACTTCATCTCGATCTCTCAGTTTGTTACCTGGCAGGTTCCTGGACATAGCTGGATTTGAAAAAAAAAAAAAAAAAAGTCTAGTCAGCATGTTTTAATTGAATGTAGCAAATAAGACAACTGAACATGTTAGGTGGAAGATGATTCCAAAAGATAGAAGCTTACAGAGCTGATCAGTCAGAATTCACTTGTTAGCCAGCTTTGTATGTAAGGACTTACAATGAGTACTTACGTGGTTTTACCCTATGATGGTTTATGTTCAAATCACATGTGTGATATTACCGTGTTAATGGTGGGAAATGAGTTTAAAAAAAAAGCTATCACTGTCAAAATATGTTCTCACTTAACACACTGAGTTGTCATTTGTCTCAGAAGTCCCTTGGAGAAGTTTCATCCCTGACTCACCCAGGGCATTGGTGAAATATGTCTCTTTGGAAGTTCTCCCTTGATGTCTATGCAGCACCCTACTTCCCCCCTACCCACCCATCCCCATGCTCCTAGGGTGGTATCTTAGGTTAACAGCTTGAAGAATTCTTTCTGAAAGGATTTGGTAGCGTTCTATGTGAAAATCTGTTGGCCAAACGTGGTATTGTGAAAGTTTGGGTTTGTTTTTAAAAGTAGTGAGACATCTCGTAATCTCGACCGGGCTGCGGGGTTCCATGCCATTCGGAGGGCCCCTCCCCCCACCCCTGCCCCCCGCGCGTTCTGCAGGCTCCTGTGAGCAGCCGCTGCGGCAGCAGCTCTGGGGTTTGGTGAGCTGCAATCTGTTAAGGAGATAAATAATGTGCTTGGCACGACACTCCTACTCTCCTCTTTAATTTGTCTTACACAAGGAAAATTATAATTAAATCATTCAGGGTAAACCCTTGAGTGTAGAGAAGGGAAGAAACACACTTTGGTAAAGATTGCCAATAGAAACCCACTTCCCTGTTGCGCAGGGTAGAGACATTTATCAATATTCAGCCCTATTACGGGAGGAGCGGCCCATGTGATTTGTGAGGCGGATGCCAACGCTCAAATCAAGGCTTGTTAAGATCCCGTCCCAGTGCAATCACGGACATTCAGCATCATTAGAATTCAGCCCTGGCGCCGAGCTTCGTGCTTTGATTTTCTTCTGAGAATTTAATAATGTTTATTGTGCTGATGATATATATACATACATACGTATATACATATATATATACACACACATATAAATTCATTGGTGCAGTAAATGTACCTCTGTTGTCAGTGCCTGAGAGAAGCGTGATGAGGACGAGATTCAGCAGGCAGCAGCTGAAGGGTGTGCCGAGAAGGAGGCAGGCACATTCGTGCCTCCTCCTGTCATTTAATCCTGCAGGACCAGGGAGTCAGGACTTCTCCAGTAAATAGGTAAAACTCCAACCTGGGATACCTGTTACACATGACGATATTATCTCATTTCCTTAACTTGTCTGACTTTCTGGCTTTAGGGAATTCCAAGTTTTGGTGTGGGTAAACAAAATGAACGGAATGCAAATGAAACATTTATTAAAATGCTAAATTTAGTAAAGCCGTTTGAGCTTCTTGGATCAAAGCAGCTATGTAAATACAAATAGCAATTACTACTTAAGTAATTGCCTGAATTAAAGTTCTGAATATCACATTATATGATGGTGCACTACGGAAAGGGAAGAGAATTCATATTGCATCAGTTCTTTCTCTGTGCCAAGCGCTGGCTAAACTCTTGCCTTGGGAGTGATATCTTATTTTATCCACATGAGCGCTGGAAAGCAGTTGGGTTTGTTGTACCCATTTTACAGATGAGGAAACTGAGTCCTTGAGATTAAGTCACTTGACCGAGGATCACAGAACTGGTTAGTGGCATATCTGAGATCCAAATTTAACTCTCTCATAGTTTCTAAAAGAGAACTGATAGTTTCCATTCAGCTTAGAAATGAACATTTAATTATGATAAATTAAAACCAGTGCTGCTAAACGAAGTTCTGAATTTGATTTAAATCTGCTTCAGCACAACATGTATTGACTTAACCTACTGTGTGCCAATCAGCACGTCTAAAGGAAAATCCCAGAGTTTCTCCTTATTAAGGTGGATACAGATAGTTCCTGGACATTTCATGAAAGGAGGGCAGGTGGGTAGGATTTGCAAAATATAAATCATTTACCATCTGAAGCAGCACATAAAGAACAAAAATGAACCCCATGCAGGATCTGCACACAGGCAAGTGCAGAACGAGCCTCTCTCTCCTTTAAAAGTGTCCTGACTTTCCTTCCTGCCTTATAAATCTTGTGTTTCCTCATTGAACACATCATATGGTCTTTATTCTATTTCAGCTGTCCTGCTGCAGTCCATATTAGAGATCCTCCTTTCTTCTGATCCTTCCCAGCTTTCTGCTTTTAGTTCACCCACCGTTAGTAGATGTTTTATTACTTGAGTCTGTCTCAGATGCATAGCACTTCTAAGTATTTGTTCCCAGGTTTCCTTAAGCATTTGGTAAAAGAGATTTCTTTAAACTCTGGAGAGATCCCGGGTGGTGCAGCCTCTTCTTTGAGGCAGTCGGTCGTATTGTTCTCTGAATCAGGTGACCCAAATCGGGCACCTCTGTCTCCCTCTGAGCCACACCTGCCTTCTGTCCTCACAGCGTCCCTTCCTTCCTTCCCCTTCTCACTCCTTCATGCAGCCCTGTGTATTCCAGTCACTTGTGAACTCCCCACTTCACAGCTGGCAGCTGCCTTCAAATAACCCCTGAAGGTTTTTGCTTGGCTCATGTCCTTTCAGACAGTTTCACTTGATACACAGTCTCTGGTTTTGATTTGTGGTCTCTTGACATATTGCCATGGATTTGACTCTATAACAATAACATTTGTGTTGACCAGCCCCTCTCTTTTCAAAAGGCAAGGAGCTCTGAGATGTGGACATGCCTGGTGTTTCATTTTTCTTTCTTGCTTTTTTTTTTTTTTTTTTTTTTTTTGGTTAACTAAACTCTCTGTAGATGAATAAATATTGGTACTCTTGTTGGTTTACTTGCTCACATTCTAGAAGCTTGGTTTCGGAACTGTTCCAGTTACACAAGCCTTAAACTTTTGCATATTTTCATATTCATATTTAGGGACTCTTGACCAGAAGTTTAAGCAGTAAGCTCTAGCTCCTGTGACTCTGAAGAGCTCTTCCTCATTTCAACTTTTTTTTTTTGTATTTTGAAATCATGTAGCTTCTTTTAGATTTCTTTCGATTGGAAGAACTTGAGCAAACTAGCTACCCCAAGTCTTTCTTTCCCATTAGGTTATCTTGGAGAACCAGCAGTCAGATGATTCCATATTGTCTTCAGAATTGTTACTGCTACTTCTTGCCGGTATATGTTGAGGCATTTGATCTGTTACAGAGGTCAGCCAATCATTGCCTCTTAGCCAGATCTGGCCCACTCCTTATTTTGTTAATAAAGTTTTATTAGAACATAGCGAGGCTGACTCATTGACACATAGTCTGGGGCTCCTTTCACATGAAAATGGCTGGCTCAATTAGCTGTAGCCGAGAGTGTATGGCCCACCAGTAGTAAAATCGTTATCATCTGGCCATTTATAGAAAAAACTTGCCAACTCCAACACTAACCACCTGACCCGTGTTTCTCAGTTTTCCTGATGATATTGTCACAGGTACTTGTTAAAACAACCAGCTGGCTAGGCCTCTGCCATGAAGATTTGGATTCCACTGGTCTGAGATGGGATGGCAGGAATTTAGATTGGGCATTCCTACCCTGGTGTCTTACTGCCCAAAGGCTGCAGACCAGCAACTTTGGCATCACCTGGGAACTTACTAGAAATGCAGACTCTCAGGCTCTGCCCCTAGCCCTGCTCAGTCAGAATCTGCATTTTAACCCAACCCCCTGAGCCTTGACGTGTCCGAGCCAGGTTGAGAAGCACTGCAGATAGCATGTTCAGTTCAGCTCACCTGGGCGTTGGCACTGTTGGAAAGGACAGACCCCTCCGACCACACTCTGACAATTTTTTTTAAATCAAAGTATAGTTGATTTATAATGTTGTGTTTAGTTCCATTCCCCACAAATTTTGATGATCACCCTAGACATACTCCGTCCATAAAACTAGTGACTTGCCAGACTTCTTGAGCCAACAGTACAGGTAGCACTGCTGGCAGGAATCAGTAGCTGGTGAATGAGGTGATGATCACGCAGCTGACATTGACTGAATGAACTATTACTTTGTGCCGGACGCAATAAATTAGGGACTCGACATAAGCCTTGGTGCTGACTGTCCCATTTTATCCTCACAGTAACCCTGTGTCCTCTTTGTACAGATGGTGCTGTTCAGGCCAGAGGGAATTTACAACTTGCAGAAGCTGCACAGCTAGTTAGTGACCAGGCAGGGCCTGGGATCGATGTGTGCCTAGCCCCCAGGTCCTGGCAGTGGCTACCATGTTCTGGTGGTTCCCAGGAGCTCTGCTCATCAGACCCACCTGGACTACACCCCAGACTCTGGGTTACAGCCTCCGGAGGGGTAAAGCTCGGGGATAAGGGCCAGACCATGACCTTCAGAGGTGACAGCCCAGGGTCAGACCTGTCTGTTCCGCCATATTGAGGAGACGCTTCAAGCATTTCTCTGTGGCCGGTTCTCCTCCCCTGCCTATCCTTTGCAAGGAGGGAAGTTGGGGCTGGAGACAGATCACAAGCTGTGGAGAACATAGAAAGCAGGCTGGGTGTGTCGTCTCTGGCTTGTAAGGGACGAAAAAGAGGAGTTGGTGCTGCCAGTTGAAGAGGTCTTACTAAAATACAGGTGTTTCTCTCTGCTGCAAAGCAGACTCTTGGCAGTGTCACCTGTCTGCATAGGAAGTCGCCTGTTTGGGGCAAAACTGTTCCTGCATATGTCAGAAAGAAGCTCCTGGAGGCTTGTCAACATTCTGTACCCCATTGTGCTGCTGGGTGTGTGGTGACCATCATAGCGTCTTTGGAAAAGCTGTGATCCTTTTGTCTCTCTGCTTAAAACATTGCTTTAAGTTGCTTCTGGGTGTCAGAAGTGAGGGGGAGCGCTCTCTCCAGGCAGTGTGGCATGGTGCTGTGTCACTCTGTCACTCAGACGTACAGGGAGGGCAGGGAGAGAAAAGCCTGAAATACCGGCGTGCCGGGGGATAGGTTTATGGATTTTTCTTGCCTGTTCCCTTTGTGGGGTGATTAAAAGGAAAAAAAAAACCCAACAAACTCAGCCCTCATTTTCCAACAGCTGTTGTGTCTTATCTCAATAAAATGCCTTTTACCATAACACAGCATCATTAGACTCTATAAATCTCTTTCTATTTACTGTGTTTAAATGATAAATGCTCTCCAGTAAAATGACATCATTGGTCTGGAGAGTCAGATTCATTTTGTAAATTTCTCCGAAATTCAGTTGATTTTCATTTTTTCCCTGGGATATTGTATAATGTGAATCTCAACCGTGGGCTGTTTCATGTCTGATGTGCCGGATTTCTCACACAAAATCAAATTTGAAGCCCCGGTTTCTCTTATCAGATAGGTTAGACGTTCTTTCCTGATGAGGTGGCCTTGCTGGTAGGACTTTTCCCACCAGTTACATGGCGGCACTCCCCGCCCATCACATAGGTGTTTGCCCTCGTGTGGAAACAACTAACGTACCCGAGCTTCTTAGCATTCCTCCAGAGGGTAAAGGAAAGCATATGGTAGAAGAATGGTGAGGACCAGTCTTTCGGGAACTTGGATGGCACGGTCCATTGTACTGGCCCTTTTACCTGTGAACGAGTCTTTTTGAGATGCACACTGTACCATTTGGAGTAAATGAGTAGAAAATTGTCTTTGGTGGGTACAGATCCATCCAAAATTGGGAAGGGAAGCCAAGGGTGTCTGGAAGGCCATGTGGCCTGGCAAACTCTTAGTGTTGTTCTCCCTTAAAAATGACAGCGAGGGGTCCCGTGTTCTTAAGCCAGTAAGGGGGGCCTGCGGGGGGGGGGGTGCTATGTAAGAGACTTAAATGAAAGGCATGTCCTTTGTCAAGACTCACAGAGATGCCATTTTGTGCTGGGCCACCTGGTAGCCTGGCTCTGCAGCTCTTTCTAAGGGAGGCCCCTCCGTGCCGACTGCTCACTGGGGTAATGCAGATGAGGGGGTTACACGTGTCCTGCCGTCCTCAAGTTCTTTATTCCACCCCCTTAGTGATCCTGCAGGGCCTCAGTATATTATAAAGTATATTCTCCCCAGTGAAACAATAGTGGAAGCTCACAAAGGGAAATTGTTAATATGTGTTCCAGCTTGTCGTTTCTGCCCGTGTGAATAAAGAAGATAACCATTCCTTGGGGAAACTATTTCGGGAATTGAGCAACAGATAGGCCAGCCGGAGAACTCTCCTCACTGCGGTTTTCCTTTTTGTGTGTCCTCAAACATAACATCCTGCCCGGCTCCTCCGTGCCTCTGCACAGACCCAGCACAATTGCCACAGCCCAGGTGGTGTTAATCTGGGACAATCCCCCCGGGCCCGTGTCGCCAAGAATGGGACAGCTTGTTCAGTGTCATTGTCCATATGGCAAGCTGTCCCATTCATGGAGTGGCGCCGGGGCCGTGCCGGGTGGGCCCCACAGTCACGCAGCATGAAGAGGGCCCTCCACCCACAGCAGCCTCCGTGGGACCGTGCATTTAAGGGCAGATCTGAGCGCTCACATGTGCACACCCACACACATGCCCGTGTCCTCCCCACCTGACCCCCCCCCTTTTTATTTTTTTGGAAGCAAATTGTTAATGGGTATAACTCAGGTTCATGAAACATACCTGATTTATGTTTCATATGAAACATATATTACGAAAGTCATTTAAACAAACACACACACACACACACACCATACCTTTCTGGGTGGTTGTTCAGGGATTAATCAGTTTAAGGACTGTTCATCTGTCCTAGAATCTGTCTGTAAACTCTGCAGCTTTTGTTTTTCTCTCTCTCTTTTTTTTTTTTTTTTTTTTGGCATTTTCACTGGTGCTAATTACTTCCATTGAACTCTTTGGATCATTGGCCTAGTGGTTTTGGTTTATACATCTCAGAAAAAGGGAAAAGAAAAAACACATCATTATCAGCCTCAGAAATCTCAGAGTAAAACATTCCCTGGAGGTATTAGAAGTAAAAAGAGAGAATTAAGAATAATAATAATAAATAAAATAAAATAAAATAAAATAAAAAACACAAATTTCCCAGTGAATATGGTGAAAGACAGGGATGTTTTAAAAGGCACTTTGGAAAATTTACCAGAAGGCAAAGCCTTCTCCTTTTATACACCCAATGTTGTTCTGCTTTTGTGTAACTATTTGTATTCTTGTTTGGTAAACAAACAGACCCCATAGCAACTGTAGCTGGTGATATTTATACTACCTGTAAGACTTCCCTAAACAAACAGGCATACTTTCATGACCTTCAGATTTCATTCCTTTTATAGTCTTCAGGGAAATCAGCCTAATGGCAAGTTGATTTCTTCCTTCCTTCCTTCTTTCCTTCTTTCCTTTCTTCCTTCCTTCTTTCCTTCCTCCCTCCCTCCCTCTCTTCCTTTTTTTTTCTTTTTTTTTAAATGTTGAGGTCTATCTTTGAAGGATCTTTTCTTTGTGTGTATTTTGCATCTTGATTGTGAATGTTGAGTTTGAAGGTGTATTATGGCAAAGGGAAAGAGAAACTTGAAGTGTCCGTGTAAATGATGTGGTATTTGCTTGATTTCAAGAGGGGCCGTTTTAGTCATTTGGTGGAATTTCAGGTTAAACATCCAAAAGGCTAAAAAAAAAACTCGACTGAAACGATTGCTGTAGACCTTAGAATTGGCTGAGCAGCTGTGGCTACGTCTCTACTTTTTACATCCGAAATATCAATGGAAACATTCTGGTGCATGTGAGCCCCTATATTCAACTTACATATTTCCATATGAGTCAGATTTACAACAAGAACAAGATGTCTCCGTGTTAAAGATCAGTGTGAGAAATAAATGGCAGTTTACTTTAATTAGAAAAAAAAATTTGACACCAAGAGCTGGAATAATCCAGCAGTGTTTGAATAAATTAGAGGATGGTACAGACAGAAATAAAAAGAAACTCAGCAAGGATAAGTGGGAAGTTGTCCAGAGTTCAACAGAAATGCCTTCCTTGGCAGGACAGAAGTCAGCAGACAGCACTAAAACCAGTCTGTTCATCCCACAAAACTTAACCAAGCTCTGACCGCACACCAGCGTCTATACTCGGAGGGGTACAGCCATGAGGTGGACAAAGTCTGTCCTCATGGAGCCAACATTGCAGTAGAAGGGAGATCGAACAAATAGTTACATCATTAGAAGACAAAATTATGTTCTGGGAAAGAAAAAAAAAAGAAGAAGCGGGGAAGGAGGAAGAGTGGGGCTAAGGTTACTCTTGAAAAATGGGTCCAGCAGAGCCTCTCTGAGGAAGTGACCCTTGAACAGACATGAAGAAGTCAGGGAAGAGCCCTCTAGGCAGAGGGCACAGCAGAAGCCAAGACCCTGAGGCAGGGGCAGAAAGAGAACATGTTCTGCTAGATCGTGGCCCGTACCTCTCTCGGCGCGGGGGTGGCTGTGTTGTTTGATGGTTCTGAGTGTGGACTCTGAAACCGGACGGCCTGCATTCCAGTCTAGGCTGCCTGCTCTGGGTGCTTCATCTCGGGGTGCCTCCGTGTGCCCTCTGTAAAATGGGTGTGATACCACGCCTGGCCTCGTAGGTGAAATGAGTTGGTACTCATTTAGTCTCTGGCACATAGTTGGTGCTCCATAAATATTAATGATTAGTGTTGTTGATTATTAAAGTCATTTACTCGTTCAGGCCACCTGTATTTATTGAGCATTTACGTTCTAACGCTATAGGTCCTGGGAATGAGAAGTTGACTGTAACATAGTTCTTTTCCTAAGGAGCTCACAGTCTGCAGAGACAAACAGAGAAACAGACCCCGGGCAACACAGCATAATAAATGCAGTGACATAAACCCAGGCAAAATGTGAGGCAGTGTATGACTTGTTAAAGATGAGCGCAAGCGGGGTACCGTGGTGTATAGATTTCCAGTCCCCACGTGTGCATCATGTGAGATTCTTGGACACAGTGAGCTCCATGTGGGAAAGTTCCACATCCCTTGTCGATTGCTGCATCCTGATCATCGGCACCTCCAGCCCGGCGTGGAGTACACTGCACTGCAGAGGCTGGATGTTCAGAATGTAGTGAATTTATGCGGTATTAGGGAGCAGGAACCCATGAATGGTAGTTGCTACCTGTTGGCCATAGATGCTGTAGGAGTACCTGGTTATTAGCTTTTGTTGATACTTATGATGCTCCAAACAGGAGAGAAAATTTAGGTTGCTGGCAGGTGTGATTCTCAGTCTAGCTTGCATTAGAGTCATCGGGAGGCCTGGCTGAACTCCAGATTGCTGAACCCTGGTCATGATGTGTCGGATGCAGTAAGTTGGGGCAGGGCCTAAGAACTTGTGTCTCTGACAAGTTTCCAGGGACCCTACTTTGAGAACCACTGCTGTCCTGATGCTGCAGCCTTCTTCCCCGTCTACGATTCCAAGTCACAGAGGAGGGATCTTGGTAACGATTATGCATTATTCTTCAGGACAACTGAGACTCAACGTTTCAAAGAGAAAAATTCTTAAGACTGTGACCCAGTATAAACTATTGTATGGATCAAAATTTCTCTTACAAATTCCCAATGTTGGCGTTTAAATCATTTATAAGTACTCTGGTTCTGTCTTTCTCTCTCTCTTTTTTTTTTTTTTTTTTTTTTAATTTAGGCCTGAAAATGCTTTTTGTGCCTTAGTCATCTGCCTCCTCTCTTCCTGTTCCTTTTAGCAGTTGAGCTCCTATTGACACTCTGAAGCCCAGATCAAATGTTACAGAATTTTATGTTCCAGCCATCTGTTCAGTTCTCTCTCTCTCCCTGCCCTAACTGGGGAACTGGGCAGAACTCTTCTGGAGAGGACAAGGACTTAGTTATAATCTGTACCAGTGACCTCAAAATGTATTTGGTTAGTCACCCCATCAATATAAAAACTTTTGAATATGCACCCCTTACTAAAAGTACTTTTAATCAGTTATGTACATGCCTAATATAGTATCTGTATTATAAAAATTAAAGTATGAGAGATGGGAAAATATACCCATACGCACACAGTGATATATTCATACAAAACTTCTAATATTCCCTTAACACATGCGTACAGAAATTTTAATATTCCCTTAGCACCCACTCGTGGATGATCTGACGAATCCTGGTTTATAAACTCTGATCTAGGAACCCAACAGGGTGCTCATCACGAAGTAGGTGTTGAATAAAACCTGCTGGACTAAGGGTAGAGAGAGGTTTAACCTAGTGAGCATTAATGACGCATTTTATCCTGAGAAATGCAAGTACTTGCATAAAGTAGGAAGTACTTCTAAAGAAGCACAAATGCAGGTGCCTAGGGGCTTTGAGTCATTGTGTGTCTTTAGTCCCCTTGCCCCTTCCTCTCCTGCTTCCTCATCTGGCCCTCACTCATCAGTTTCATGATTCTTCTGGTTCCAGGGTATGATATGCTGACTCCCATAGGGCGTTAGGGGCAGGGATTAAATGAGAAGAAGTATTGAAACTTTTGTTTATGCTCTTGGGTTTTCTGGGTCTCGCTGTTTCCTCTCACATACGGACAGGGTTCCACATAGACCTTGTGACTCACCAGTGCAAACACTTGCATCGACATAATGAGCATGCCTGCCTAGTGGTGTTAATATTTTTTGGATTAGAGATCCCTGTGTCTGTATTGACACAGTTGCTCACAGCCACTCTTTGGAAAGCATTTTGTTTTCTTAACAAGATCCCAGTGTTAATGCTGCCAGTGGTAAACCCTCGCTTATGACCTCAGGATAGCCCTTCTTGGTATCAGAGACAAACGCTGGACCTCTGCCTCTTCTTGTTCTTTTCCTTTATGTATCCCTTCACTCATCACCCCGCAAACACAGGCATTCTGCCTTTGTCACCGCCTGCTCTGTGTTGGCGATCGATCAGAGCACAGCAGCCAGCCAGAGTTCCTCACGCCCTCCTTCCCTGCTCCATTATCCTGCTGTGCCCGCGCTCCTGGCGTCTGCAAGTCAAGGTGCCATGTTTTGCCCAGTAGAGCTGAAAAGGGAGGTGGGCCAGGTTAGATGGGATGGTGAAGAAAGTAACTGCCAAAGTTATCACCTGTCGTGGCCCCCAGCCTCAGGATCTTACCATTGGTAAAGCAGCTCTTCACTGGTCACATCCGTAGCCTACACACAAAGGGCTCCTGGCTCCTGAACAGTGGGTACTGGTCCTCACAGCTCTGGATACACTGCACTGTGCTATTGTGGTTTTTGTGGATCTCTGTCCTGTAAGTGGAGGCTGATCCCTGAGGCTCTTCCTTCCCTACTGAAAGTTCAAATTAAAGAGACTTACCACTGGGTCACTGTCAACTCAGGAAGTAAATCCAATTACAGACTGGATCTCCTTGGACTAATTCATGAGCTTCGGTTTCCCCAAAGTTTAATCATTTGTGTATGTGGCCCATTATCATGAGGTTTATTATAACTGTTTAGATTACTATTAATTATATTATTTACTAATTTTTTAATGAATGGAAAATTCTTTAAATTCTGTAGTACTTTACAGCTTTCCAGTTTTGCATACATAATTTCATAGAATCCCATGATAATCCCTTTTTTAAAAAATCCTCTACCCCTTTATTGTTCCCACTAGTAACCAAGAAGTTTGTTCTCTATATCTGTCTGCTTCTTTTTTGTTTTATTCCCTGTTTTTATTTCTTTAGAGTCCACATGTAAGTGATATCATACAGTGTGTCTTTGTCTGACTTACTTCAGTTAACATCCATGTTGCTACAAATAGCAAAATTTCATCCTTTATTATGGCCGAGTAGTGTTCCCATGTGTACATACATACCACATTGTCTTTATCCATTCATCTACCAGTGAACACTTAGGTTACTTCTATACCTTGGCAATTGGAAATAACGGTGCTATGCATATTGGGGTGAAGCTATCTTATTATATTATATTAATATAATTTATATTAAAGAAGATACAGTATTTTCTATAAATTGAGTCTTTTTAAATTTAAATGAGCCTCATCCTAAGAAGGGATATTTGTGAAATCAGAAGTTGGAGATATTTAATATAAATTTAAGTAAACCTGCCGGCTCTTAAAAATATGCATCCTTGCTCTACTTTATTTTGTGTGAGCCACCACTTGAGCACATGTATATCACATATTGGGATATTTTGGTAAGACTTCCCTCTTTTTACTGAGAAGAGGGACCTTCACTGAAGATGGCACTGCACCCAGTGGATTGAAACCCTGCTTTCCTGATACACCCTCGTTTCCTAGAAAAGCCCCGACGTATCGCTTATCTTACTGAAAAGTTAATTCAGGATCCTACTTACTCCACATTCATCCACTCCTCCCAGGTTCAGGGGAGCCTTAGAGATACGTAAGGCAGACCTAGACTTTGGGACCTGTGAAGCTTTGAGTTGTTGTCAAACCCAGATTCAACAGTTTACTCCAGGATACTCCTGATCAGTGCAATACCTGGCAAATGTTACTTACTGACCGGATCACTCATTAGATCTGTGCTAATGTAAAACTAGTGTTTGCTGAACAGAAACAGGAAATGACCTTTCCCCTGTGCTAACTTCCTTCAGTCTTACCTGTTTTGTTATGTTTAAAAAAAAAAAAAAAAGACTTGATTATAATTCCTAAATAACTTTGAGTCAGCAAGAGTTTTTAAGAGTTTGCAATTCTTCCTTGGTGAGGTTGCCCCATGTGTGTTGTCATCCCCCGCCTCCCCGCGCCTTTCCCTATTTACCTATCTCCAACTTGCTTTTCAACCCACAACTTATAGAGGGGGGCACCTCATGAGTGTTTCTTTAAGCGCAGCCACTTTTAGGTCAGATCCAGAACAGGACAGTCTCAAGATGCTCGGTATGTAGTTGTGGCCCAGGACCATCAGAATCACCCAGGAGCACGGCAGACCTGCGTAGTCGGGGACCCCCACCCAGAACTGCTGGATCTGAACCTGCACGTTAAAAAAGATCTGATTTACATCTGTAAGAAATTTGAGCAGCATTACTCTATAATCAGCAGTGGAAAAAGGAAGAGTGTGTATCCTCCCCCGTAGATAACAGTTTGAGTCTTTTCAGTGCAGTCAGCCGTCTTTGAGGCATTCTCTTGCCATCTTCAATTTTTGCCGTAAAATTTTGACTTAGTCTTTTTCTTAAAATTGACTAACTTAAATAGATTTTATAAAAAAGTTATCACTGAGAAGTCACAAGTCTGATATATTAATCAAATTTTTTTTCTAGCACACACGAACATGGCTCTGTAACTTCAAAAGTGAGGATATTTATATATCAGACTCACCCAACTGACCATGTTACCGGGCCAGGCTCTGAGAACCATTACAGAGGTGGCCCTGTATTTCTTCCAGGATAATTTGTGTTTCAAGGGAAAAAACAAAACAAAACCCATAAACCATTAATAGCTTGTGTTTAAGATGTAAAGTTAGTTAAGGTAGCCCTCACATCTTGAGGCACAATATTGAGACCGGATAATAACAATAATCTCTATCATTGTTTAAAAGCACAAATCTGGCACTTAATAGACTAATTCACAGTCACTCCAGTTGCAGGTTTTACTCATGAATATCGTATCACAAGGGAATGTGAAATCCTCTAATTAAACATGGTTTGAAAAGCAGCAGAAAAGTGAGATGCTGAACGTTGTGGGGAAGGAGAGTCTAGGATTCAGTGCATGGGAGAGTGGAAGAGAGAGGACCACTTGTGTGTGTGTGTGTGTGTGTGTGTGTGTGTGTGTGTGTGTGTGTGTGTGTCCCACTTTGTAGAGAACTCAGTCTTTCCTTTCTGTGGAATAGACCCTAGAATGGGCTTCAGTAAAACACCCTTCTCTTTGCAATGAGATTGTAGAACCGATCGCCATCTGACTTTTGGAAACCTGATTAACAAAGACATAAGGATAGTGTATTTTTTGAATGAGTGAAAAGCAAAAATCAGGGCAGGATGCTAGAAGTGCGTTGTCTCAGTCATCTCCCAACTCTTCAGTATGAAATGAGCAGCTCATCTGCTTCTCAAGGCGCTTTTAGTGAAAGTTGAAGGAGAAAGGTTATTTTCACAAAGGCACCAGGAAAAAAAAGATGCAGTGTTGAATCACCATTCCCGTTACCACATATCATGTGCACATCCGTAGGCAGGTATAAGACCTCTCTTCCCAGCACTGTGATATAACACATCAGGAACCTCGACCTGTCTTTGTTTGTTTGTTTGTTTGTTTTTACTGTAAGAGACTGGGAGTTGACTTCTGGCTGATTTTGAGGAGTTATACAATAGTATGAAAAATACTCAAATAGTAGACTGAAATGGAAAATTGTGCTCAATATATAAGTAATCGTCTCTTCTGCTATTGAGAATCTACGTTTCTCTTTTCACATGGTCATCTGTGGTCAGATTCCACCAGCTCACCTTGTTTAGTATCATTCATGTTGACTTAATTGTATATGTCACAAATATTTGATACCAGTTGTTAAAAATGTAAAGTCATCTGAAGTCTGGTTATATTTTATTTTCAGACATCACTTCATCACTGGAAATCAATTTAAGACTCCTATATTCAAACCTAAGAAATCTGACATTTAAAATCTCAGTAAAAGTAGGATATGGTAGCAAAGTAGAAATAGAAGGAAAGGAAATATGACAAGAATTTAAAAGGGGAAAGAAAAGAGAAAGAAAGGAGGGTCATTTTTGCATATGTTGTCATTAGAGAATTAAGCAAATAAAAGAAAAAGGTTCAAAACAGTAGAGGCTTCCGTTGGCATTTGCGCCTTTGATGATCACAATTTAGTGGGAAGTTCTTTTTATTGACAGAGAGCCCTGACACTGTGGATGAAGAGAACACCTTTCTGGAAACCTGAGGTATCTGGAGCAGTTTCATGTCTTGGCTGTGCATGAGCAGCTTCTTGTCACCCAGCCAAAGTCTTAGGCTGTGACGGAGCTGAGAGGGGGGCGATTCTGTGGCTGACGTTTGCTACAGGGTGGGCACAAAGAAAGGCGCAAAGAGTTATGTGCCCAGGGACAGGAGACCGAGGAATCGGAAGACAGACAGACAAGAGACTTGAGCCATAGAAAGGCACAGAGGTAGCTTGTCAGAGGACTGGTCCTCATCCTCGCCATCCTGGGTGCCTTCCTCGGGGTCTGCACTGCACTAATGTTAGCTGGATGGACAAAAGGCCACCATGGTGGGAAAGAGAAAGGGGGCCACTGGGGAAGGGAGGGCGGCAGAACCGCTTCTAAGTCAGAGGATGTGGGAAAGGGGATCCATTGTGCTTGAGGGGTTATGTATTGGCAGGGAATGGCGAGTGGTTTAGAAGGAGGTAAGGACATAGATCTCCTTCACTCCTGTAACTGGTGTTCGTAAAGCACCTGCTCCTGATTCATCTTGTCAGTGACAAGATATGTCATCTATACCCACTCCCTCTTTCATCTGCATAGCTGGTAGAAGTTTGCTGGAGGCTTTCCCGCCTGAAGAAGCAACACAGGTCATCTTGTGTGAGTCTCTTCCTTTTCTTTTGTTTTTGTTTTTTACCGAAGGGGGGGTGGTAATTAAGTTCATTTAATTATTTATTTTGATGGAGCTATTGGGGATTGAACCCAGGACCTTGTGCTAATAAGCACACGCTCTACCACTGAGCCTTACCTTCCGTGCTCCCTTTGGTTTTCCTTTTTTTTTTTTTTTATAGTATATATATATATATATATATATATATATATATATATACATATGTGTGTGTGTGTATATGTATTTTATTGAAGCATAGTCAGTTTCCAGTATTGTGTCAATTTCTGGTGTACAGCATAATGTGTCAGTCATACATGAGCATACATATATTCGTTTTCATATTCTTCTTCATTGTAGGTTACTACAAGATACTGAGTTTAGTTCCCTGTGCTATTATACAGTATGAACTTGTGTTTATCTATTTTGCATATATTAGTTAGTATCTGCAAATCTCAAACTCCCAGTTTATCCCTTCCCACCACTTCCCCCCCAGTAACCATAGGTTTGTTTTCTACTCTAATTCTATTTCTGTTTTGTAAACAAGTTTGTTTTGTTTTGGTTTAAATTCCACATATAAGTGATATCTTATGATATTTTTCTTTCTCTTTCTGGCTTACTTGACTTAGAATGATGATCTCTAAGTCCATCTATGTTGCTGCAAATGGCATTATTTTATTTTTTATGGCTGAGTAGTATTCCATTGTATAAATATACCACAGCTTCTTTATCCAGTCATCTGTCAGTGGGCATTTAGGTTGTTTCCATGTCTTGGCTATTGTTAATAGTGCCACTATGAACATTGGGGTGCATGTATCTTTTTGAATTAAGGTTCCCTCTGGATATATGCCCAGGAGTGGGATTGTTGAATCATATGATAAGTCTATTTTTAGACTTTTGAGGAATCTCCATACTGTTTTCCATATGGCTCCACCAAACTACATTCCCACCAGCAGCGTGGGAGGGTTCCTGGTTTTCAAATGATTAATTGGAGGGCAGGGCAGTTAAGTGACTTGCAAGGTTACTGGTTATTAGCACCATCTGTAATGAGAAATGAGGTCTGCATTCACACACTAGGCACCTCACCCTTCCCATAGAGAAATAGTACTACCTCAGTAAAAGACTAAGTTATTTTCCATTTATGTGTTAAGCTGGGAAATCCACACAGTACATCCTGAAAAGATTTTTCAGCACACAAAGGTTCCACAGGATCTGGAAAACAAAGTGGCACCTAAGTACTCATTCTTCAAAATGTTCTGTTACTAAGGTTTTCTTTTTATTAAAAATTGATCTCTGCCCCTTCAATCAAATTTCAAAAGTTATTTTATAAGTGTAATTGCAAAAGTGATTTTATATTAGGAGTATAAATTCATCTGAGAAGG
Organism: Camelus bactrianus; assembly: GCF_048773025.1. Lineage (NCBI taxonomy): Eukaryota > Metazoa > Chordata > Mammalia > Artiodactyla > Camelidae > Camelus > Camelus bactrianus. The sequence goes on from NC_133555.1 coordinate 17,092,937, forward strand.
GGAGCAGTATATTGGAGGAAAAAGAAATCCCACAAAAGTGAAGCAGAAAAAAAAAAACCCTCCTAACCTTCCATTTATGTTTATTTGGCTTTTGGCAAAAAATGCCAAGACAATTCATTTGGGTTAGAGTAATCTTTTCATCCAGTGGTGCTAGGGCAACATGCAAAAGAATGAAGTTGGATACCTACCTCATGCAGTGTACAAAAATTAACTAAAAATTGATTAAATGTGAGGGCTGATAAAGCTCTTGGAAGAAAACTAGGAATATGTCTTTATTATTTTGGGTTAGTCAGTGGTTTCTTAGATGTGACAGCAAAAACACAAGGAGCCAAAGAGAAAAAAGGTACACTGTATTTCATCAAACTTAAAACCTTTTGTGGTTCAAAGCATACTAATGAAGTGAGGAAACAATCCAGAAAATGGGAATAAATGTTTTCAAATTGTATATCTCATAGTGGACTTGCACACAGGAAATATATATACTAAAAAAACTTTGGTAGCTCCACAATAAATAGAACCCACTTTTTCTTTAATGCACAAAGGATTTGAATAGACATTTCTTTAAAGAAGATACACAAATGGTCAGTAAATACATGAAAAGATGCTCAGCATCATTAATCTTTAAGCAAACATCAGTCAAAAGTACAAAAGGGTACCAGTTGACATCCACTGGGATGGCTAAAATAGAGACATACATCAGGCGTTGGCAGGGATGTGGAGAAATTGGAACCCTCAAACAATGCTGGTGAGAATACAGAGTGGTACGGCTGCCTCGGAAAATAGTCTGGCAATTGCTCAAAATGTTAACCATAACATTAGCACATGACCCAGCCATTCTACTGCTAGATATATACTCAAAATAATTAAAAACATACGCTGGAACAGGTTCATGTACATGCCGTTTTCACATCACCACTTTTCACAGTAGCCAAAATGTGGAAACCACCCAGATGTTCATCAGCGGACGAATGGAGAAACACAACGTGCTGTAGGCATACAGTGGAAGAGCATTCAGCCACAAAAAAGAAATGAAGCCCTGACATGTGCTACAGTGGGGTTGCACCTCCAGAACCTTACGATAAGTGAAAGAATCCAGACGCACACGACCACGTGTTGTATGATTCCATTTATATGGATGTCCAGAATAGGCAAATCTCTAGAAACAGAAAGTAGATAAGTGATTGGCAGGAGCTGGGGGTTGGGAAGAAATGGGGAGTGACTGCTAATGGGTACAGGATTTCTTTTTAGTGTGATAAAAAAATGTTCTAGGGGAGAGGGTAACAGCTCAGTGGTAGAGCGAATGCTTAGCATGCACAAGTTCCTGGGTTCAGTTCCCAGTACCTCCAATTAAAAAATGTTCTAAAATTACACTGCAGTGATGGTTTTACAACTCTCTGAATATTGCATTATATGCTTTATGTATACCATTGCATTATACACTTTAAATGAGTGAATTGTACAGGGTATGAATTATACCTCAGTAAAGCTTGGGAAAATATATTCCATCATTCTGAGGCATTAGAGAAGGACCAGCTGTCTTCTATAACTTAATATATCAAACAGCACGCTAGTGAAATGAAATAGAATTTAAAATTTTGAGTTGATTTTGAAGGAGGGCAAGGGGAGAAGGCATGAACCCTCATGGGCACAGAGGTAGACCTTTTATTACAGATGACTCAGAAATTGAGAAAACAGAGAGGGCAAATTTGGAAAAGGGAAGAAACAAATTGGACAAGGCTTTGAAGACAGATGTGAGAACCTAGGACAGGGCCCAGGAAAAGCTGAGAATGTACCTCCAGAAGAAAGGAAAGTTGGCACTGAGGTTGGCAGGAAAGGTCTTGGGGTACAGTGAGGTATCCAGGCTCTTTATCTCTTTCAAAGATGATTCTCCTTTGGTCACTGCAGGGAAATTAGCTTCTGGGACAGAGCGGTAAGGACTGCTGAAGTCTACAGACTGCATACAAGAAGCTGTTCTTAGTTTTAGCGGGTGGGTTCAATGATTCTAGTTGAGAGTTTTGGTTATGTGGCGAATGTGGGAGGGTAGTAGTGAATAGTTGCCACTGAAGAACCATAACCATCATGTAAAATCTCAGAGGCTGAAGTCAGTGTTGAAATTAAGGCTCTGGCTGGTATACTTTGATGTAAGAAGAAATACCCAAAAAAGGCCCTTAAAAAATGTCATTGAGAATGACACCATTACACCATACTGAATAATATATAGACTGTATTTAGTATCATGTGATGTCAGGAATTGCTACTGCATATTTTTGTGCAGTTAGACTTTTTGTGATAGGTTGGTTCTTTCTAATCGGAAATGAGGTCACTATTAATTACTGTGTTTAAAAAATGTCTAATTTTTACATATCAAGGATTATCAGGAGAAATTTAACTCGTGGATTTTCTTGATAGTGTACTATTTGTATTTTATGTACTGGGAATAACATTAAATCATTGAAAGTGTCAAAATGCTGGTTTTCTCAAGTGGATTGGCTATGTCCTGGTCTGTACCTTCAAGAATTTTTTTTTAAAAGACCAGTATTAATTGAGTATATATCCACAAGAAATTAAATAGAAGAATACAATGATTTTCTCATCTGTTCATTTAAAGACTCCATCTCACATTTACTGAGCCCATGCCATGTTCTGTGTGAGGTGCTGAGGATGTAGAGGTGAATTAGACTCAATCTGTCCTCCTAGGAATTTGCAACCTAGGAGTTTATAGTAATAAAAATACTTTATTAAACAACTGATCCTGAATTTTTGAAGTTTATAATTTTGGGGTAGGCATGTTTAAATCTTTTTAAAATTGAATACATCTTTATCAGCACTAACCTTGATGGCCATTGAGAAGTTCGACTTCTCACATCAGTGAGTGGCCCTTGGAAAGTGTATTTAAATGATAAGACTCACAGGCTCTCTCTGACCATGAGATATTCAAATGGTCATTTTTTCCACCATGTTTCATCCTGGAAATGTAATTCTAAATTACTTCAAGTGAAAAAATTCCTGTGCTCGTTTTTAAAAATTTCCTGTCTTGTCCCGTTTGGCAAGTCCCCAAAAGGCAGTAAGAATATAAAGGTTTATTTCACTTTTCTGATGAAGCAGGAAAGCTCCCATTCAGAGGTCTAGCTGGTGAGGTCTAATGATGCTTCATCCAGAATGACTGAAAGGCCGAAAGTGAGACTCAGCCACACGGGCAGCAAGTGTACCATGTTCTCTATACCACCGTCAGGGCAAGTGACGGTCTGCAAATTGAGCCCTGCATAGCACTTGATATTTCCAATGTGTGTATGTATCTGTGTGGATTTTTGTGTGTCCAATTACCTGGAGATCGTCATTCTAAGTGAAGTAAGTCAGAAAGAGAAGGAAAAATACCATATGATATCACTTATATGTGGAATCTAAAAAAGAAAAAAAGATAAACAAACTTACTTACAAAACAGAAACAGACTCACAGACGTAGAAAACAAACTCATGGTTACCAGGGGGTAAAGGGATGGGAAAGGATAAATTGGGAGTTCGAGATTTGCAGATACTAACTACTATATACAAAATAGATAAACAACAATTTTCTACTATATAGCACAGGGAACTATATTCAATATCTTGTAGTAACATATAATGAAAAAGAGTATGAGGGGAGAGGGTATAGCTCAGTGATAGAGCACATACCTAGCCTGCACGAGGTCCTGTGTTCACTCCCCAGTACCTCCAGTAAAAAAAATTAATAAATAAGCCTAATCCCCCCCAAAGAAATAATATATGTAAGAATATGAAAAAAAAGTATGTGTATGTATGACTGAAGCATTATGCTATACACCAAAAATTGACACAACATTGCTAAGTGACTATGCTTCAATTGAAATAAAAAAAAAAGAAGGGGGAAAAAAAAAGAGCACTTGCACAGCAAAAAATACCTTCAACGTGCAAAATAAAAACTTTGAAAGATACCAAAAGTGATACTGGGGAAATTCATTCCCCCCCCCCAACTCCCCAGTACCCCTCCCCAGAGGCAACAACTGTTACTATCTTTCTAGAGATACTCTGCCAGGGCATTGCTGCCAATCTATTCTTTTTCCTTCCAAAGCCCAGCACTTTATTTCAGACAGTTGTATATTTTAAAGTATCCAAATATGAAAAGCAAGCAACAGTAGTATGTATGGTATGTTTCCATTTTTGCAAATGAGTAACAGGAGAAGAAAGGTGCTGTGCACTGATGGACAGTGTGGGTGGTTTAACCCTGGTGGGACCGTGTCAGGTGTGGGACTGGGGTGGGGCAGGTTAGGAGCCAACACCGTATGAGGTGAACTTTTAAAAACAGGAGCGTATAATCCTTTTGTAGTAAAAATACAGTTTTAATGTAGAGACAAATTCTTAAGAGGTCTCCTGAGTGCATTTGTAGGTATGTGTGCCAGGAGCTGGCGTTTCTCTAGCCTTCAAGTGTAGCTGGTTATCCTCCTAAGGCTTTAGTGAGTTGTCGTCTGTCCTTACTTTGAAATAAAGATACCAAGTTAAAAATAAATTCTTAGAGGAGAGTAGTTTTTATTCGGGCCAAGGAGTCTTGACAAATAAGTCAGCCCAAAGATGGGGTTAGAGGGTTGGGGTGGCAGACACATTTAAATCATATACATTTTATCTCCAGTCCCTAACTAGTTGAAGTGCCTTGTTTCCAACTTTTATAAAATGGCACGAAATCGATACAATGGCTGAGAAAGTACTGAGCATGGAGCATTTCTCAAAAGTAACTTAATATACTGTTACTGGTGGATTTTAGAACTTAGTACTCATTTAATTCTATTTCCCTGAGTGTATCTTCCAGTAAGAGTCAGTTATATACCAGGATGTTTGGGCCAGTAAATTTTATTTCTAACATTATTCATAAATATGAGAAACATGAAAGGAATCTCAGGGTCCATAATAGAGGAACGGTTAGCTAAATACTTAGGCGGGGAGCTTGAGCTCAGATGGTTTATGGAAGGACTGTTACCCATCAGTAAATAAGGGTTTTGAGGCTTAGGTGATAACATGAGAATGACATAAATACTCCTGCCTTAGTTTGTCAAAAATGTGTGTATATGTTTATTTGAGGGTAATACTTTTCAAGATTTTCAAGGTTTTTACAACAAATATGTACTAACTCATTTAGAATTATGAAAATACTTTATATAATCTTCATAAAACTGGTAAAGAAAAGAGCTATTATGTTTGGATTTGTCTTCTTTTTAAGATATTGGTAGGAACAGTTTTCTTTTTAAATGATTTCCTTCCCTCTCAGAGGTACTTAGAAGAATTCTTGGATTTTAAATATTGCCAAAAAGAATTTTTTTTTAAATTCTGTTTTTGTATCATACCTATTTTATTCTTTAAAATAACTGAGGATGAGCATGGATAGGCAGTCACGTTTTCCTTTGGTCCAATGGAATTACACCCACTTCACTGCTCAGAGAATAGCATTTATTATTGGGCTTTATCAGTCTCACTGCGACCACCTTCGGTCACGTGTGTCAGTCTTTTCTCTCATGGGAGCATCTTTCAGTGCTTTCGTAAGTCAGTTTCCTGCCTTTTTGGTTTTGTTTTGTTTTTGTTGTTTCCCAGAGTTATTTTCTACTTTAAGGCAAAATAGTTTAGCATTTTAAAATTATATTAGCTTTCCAGCCAAGTCATTCAAAAGCCACAGGGAGGCTTATGGATCTTTGATAAGGTGTTGTGTGATGTATACGTGTGTTTAGTATTAATGACCCTAAGTTTAAATGTTCATTATATGCTCACTGTGTATTAATTATGTTATAAGTCAGGGACAAGTGGCATTTGTGTATGTCTGCTCTGTGAATGCGAATCAATAAAATATATGAATACACATCCTGGTGGTAATGTAAAATACAAGCCTCTTGTGTGTGTGTCTGTGTGTCTGTGTGTCTGTGTGTGTGTGTGTGATATAATAATTCAGTGTGCTTGAAGTTCAAAGTCAGGCAGAGGCAGTGGAGTAAGTTGCAAAATAGCCCTTTCCTTGAAGCAAATGTACTTTAGTACAAAACAGACCTCTTAATGTTAGTTTTACATTTCTATCTGATGGAATCTAAGGTTATGGAAACGACTGTAAAAAATAATCGGTCTGAAAGATGCCTGGATGCAGAAATCTAATAGAAAAATATTTGAGAATAGGGCGCATCGGCAAGTGCAACAGATACACGTCCCTAAGCACCATGTGGCAGGGATCAAAGCATCCCATGACTTGGCTCTGAGTGTCCAGATCATTACCTATTGATTGGAACCCCCACTGGAGGATTAACCCCTTCATGGTCATGCTAAGTTTTCTTTCACTTTTGGTGTCAGTAATTTTAGGGATAGAATCTTCCTGCCACTATTAATTTTTAAGTGAATCATCTACTTGGATATATTTGTCTTTCTGAATTATTTTCCTCTCAATAATTTAATGGCACTGTTCTTTGCTTGATAAAATTAACTTGTGAAACGATTGTACAATTATGGGAACACTGTTTGTGGTGGAAGGCAGGAGAAAAAAATGTGTAATATTCCAGGTAGAGAAGAGCAAGAGAATCTTAAAATCAAGTGCTGATTTAATAATTTTCATTATGTAGATTAAATGATAAGTCTAGCCTTTGAAAGACTCCTTTGCAGTCTGAGAGCTTGGCCTCAAACAAAAGCCTGTCAAGCATTTTTCATACATGGTGGTACATTTCTAAGATTGGACTGTTCACGTGTTGAAGTTTCACTCTTGCTTGTAAGTAAATGACAGCGCAGAAGTCAGTAGTAAATTCCACAGGAAGAGGAGAGTGCGGTTGGTTCATGTCCACGTTTGGCCACGTGGGCGGGCTCCTCTTGCCTTTTTGTGTCTGGTGGGATGGTTCCAGGAGGCAAATTCATTCTCTTGTCCCCCGTGTATTTCCTTTCAGTTTGCCCAACGAGGAGCATCCCCATAGCCATCCTCTCTATGGACACGGCGTTTGCAAGTGGCCAGGCTGTGAAGCAGTGTGCGAAGATTTCCAATCATTTCTAAAGTAAGAATGATTTTATGTTGCTTTCTTCTTTTACATAGCCATCACCTCCCACTGTTCATGCTTTTCCTCATGAAATGCCTTTTTGATGGAGGGTTTCACACCACCATTTTGAAAGCAGACTCTAAATCACCAGGTCTAGTGCACAGTCATAGGAATAATTACAAAATCTATCGAGGGTAGCATTGTAAAGCAGAAAAGATTTACACTTAAGGGCAGTTTTGCTACTCCTAGTAAGAGCCTGTGTTTACTAATTTTTTCAGAATGACAGTGTATTAAGTAAAAATTCTCCCCATACTAAGCCGAGGAAATGTTACCAGCTGGATTCTTCTCTTTCTGTATTGGTGTTGACTTTTGTTCAGATTCTTGTCCTTATAGGGAGAACAGAGTATGTTTAATTCCTGTAGTTAAAGTATGACTAAAACTTGGGTTATCCTATTTGAATCTGTACCACTGATAAAGTATCGCTGTGAGTAAATGGTACATGAATCCTCTCACAGCTGAAGGGAAACGCGTCTGCCCTGCGTCTTAATATTTCCCTTACCTATAGAGCCTTGTCCTTTAAAAATACTGAGTCTAAACTGCCCTGCATTATTGACATCACATAAATATATTCATAATATCATTGAATCATTGATGTATGAACTGAGTATAATACTACATTATATTTAATATATTTATATATCATGCAACAAGCAAACATGCACATATAAAACTCCTGTATGTGTAAGTGCATGACGGTTTGCAAATTGGGTGTTGGGGGGTGGCGGTGTTTCCCTCTGGCTTTTCTGTCTCATTCAAGCCCCAGGAAATAGAGAGTAGAGGCAGACTGATTTACATGCAGGCCTCTGATTTTGTATGGTCTTTGTATTATTAGAATAATCTCTATATCTAGCTTTATGGACCTAGATACAAATATTTTAATAAAGCCACCCATAGAGATATCTCTCGTGTTACCTGCAAGTGGTTTTGGTGAATATCATTTTTTGATTAATGAATAGAAGCCTGTGAATCTCATTTCATAGCTTCCCAGCTTTAATATTTTATTTCGAGAGCATTATTATGTGGTCATTAAAATCTTAAGTACTCAAAAAAATTTTTAAACAGATATTTCAAATCGTTTCTAATTATTAGTACTTAAGAGCACTGATACTTTATTTTAAATTAAGCAACAGCCCTTAAGAATTATGATGATTCAAGTTAGTGCTACAGGGCTTTGTTCTCTTAGAAATCACTTATTGTAGAATCCATGTTTTGTTATTTCCTGATCATTTGCCTAATTGTATTTAGACAGCGAAAGAAAAAGATCCTGGCAGGAACCACTTTTGAATTCCTATTGCACCTTCTGTGCCCAGTGCCAGCTTTGATGACTATCTTGCTGTTCCTTTCACACTTCTATAGAATGGCCAGTAAACATCTATAAATCTGATTTATTTTATAAAATCTCTAGAACTATAAAATCGCTATCAGCATTTGGTGACATGTATCAATTTTAGAGTCACAAGGGAAAAGGGCAGTTTTCCAACTGACCACTTAAAAATTTTAGCTAATAAAGTATTTTCACCCTAATCCTCAAATCTTAGGTTCATTTATTACGTGAGTGGACAGTTAGGTGTGTATATATATATATTGGGAGGGAGGGGCAAATATACCTCCACAAAGAGATTTTCAGACCACATCAAGTTCTAAAGAAAAGAGTCTGAAGATAGAATAGGCGCCTAGACTTTGTTCCTATGGAAAAAGCCCTTTCCTTGTCTAAGGATATTAAGAGCTTGGCTCTTGTAGAGAAAACCACCTATTTAGTTTTCACTTTTATTCATGTCCCTCTCTTATTTATCGTGGTTTTGCACGCGACGTGATGGGTTGCTCAGTGGAATTGGAATGCCCATGGTGCTCCTGCAACTGTTGCTTATTTCCTTGTATTTATTGATTGGTGTATTTTTGTCGGGAGACTTCTGTTTGCAGACTACAGAAATCCCACTTCAACTGGCTTAAGCAGGGGAAAAAAAAAGGGGGGTTTGAGGCATGAAAACTGGCTCCCATAATTAGGAAGTCCAGTGGTACAGCCCACTGGACTGAACCCTGATGCTTGAATGAGGTTATTGGAATACTGGTTCATTGTCCCTTAGGTCTGTTTTAGCCTGTGTTGCCTTCACTCTCAGGCTGTCTTCAGCTGGAACTGAAGAAGGCAGATTTACACGCCACAAGTTTAGGATCCCAGGGTGCATCTCCTCTCCAGTAGTTCCAGGAAGATGTCCTGGGCAGACCGTCATCGGCCCAGATTGCGTCGTGTGTTCTGGCTTTGAGCCAATCGCAAGGAGGTAGTCAGGCTCGTGTCACATGCCCACCTTCAGAGCAAAAGGGAGATGTTCACCCCACAGGAGCCACGTGGAGGCTGGGGATGACAGCCTTGGTTCCCACGAGTCAAAAATGAGTATTGGAAACCAGCAAAGGGAGAGTTAAGTGTTGAATGAGGAAAGACCCACTGGAAGTCAGAGTTCTCTTGAAACTTTTCTGAGTTTACACATTGATTGGCCATATATGACAAATTCAGGATTTTGATTTTCCTCTACAGCATGATTTTAGCTCTTGGAAAAATTTTTTTTTCTTGGAAATTTAGAGTTGTCTTCAGGGTTCAAGATCTTGCCTAGAGCAGTGGAAAGTCAATGAGTCTTCTTGTGAATTCACATCTCCCACATCTCTGCTCAGCCTAAAGGTAATCACGTCGACTTTAGTGAAAGCGGCTTTACTTTCCATTGAACTGGACTGAAAGAGCCTCCATACTTCTTGTGGCTCGAGCAAAACCCATGTGGCCTCTTTGAGTGACATCAGTGGAGTCACTGTTTTCGGGAAGTGATGTTTCAAGCATTTCTTCTCAAACTGCCAGATTTGTAGACTCTGAAAACCCCTCATTCCTGGCCCCAGCCTTCTCCCCCTGTTCTCCCACTTTTGAGGGGCTCCCTAACGGTTTTAGCAAGTTGGTACCAGCGGTGCTTAGATTCTCCAAGGTGGTCTTACTCAGTAAAAGCAGTATTACCTTGACTTTGATTTAGATACTGCTTTATATATATATATATATTTTCATCTGTCTTCTAAGTTTCCTAATTTTACATTCCCCTGGTAAGAGTTTTTAACTAAATAGCCCTGAACTGTGCTTGGCACCGTGCTTGACATATTCCAACTCCATATTACAATTCTAAGTGCTTTTTTATATATAATACATTTAGTACAACCACCTTATAGTGGTAATACTGTAGTATTACTCTCGACCTACAGATAAAGAAACTAAGGCACAGTGAAGGTAAGTAATTTTCCCAAGATCACACAGCTAGTAAGAGGTGGAGTCCAAATCCAAACCCAGACAAGTCTGGCTTCACAGGACTTGTTCTTAGTTGTTCTATGATAAATACCACCTGACTGGAGGCAGTTCATTTTATTAACCATATGCTTTCTGCTTAAGGCAGCAGGTGCAAAGAAAGCTTTGAAGAAAGGCAGAATGGGCAGTGAAGCCACTTGCTACGAGGGTGCTCTCTGAGCTCAGTATCAGCACGTGTGATGTGGGATGGTAATGATAACCAGCTCTTAGGGTTGTGAAAATTAAAAGGTGTATTGTGTCAAGTGTCAGGCCCATAGCAAGTACCCTTGAAAAATATTAGTACTTCTTATCTACCTAAGTATATTTTTAAAAGAGAAATTATTGAAACTCTCCAGATATCTTTGACCTTGTCCCTAGAGGCTGTGGTGATGTAAATCTTTGATGTGTTAGAGGAGACCGTTCTTTGATACAGTTTTTAACCATTAGTTTCCGGACAAAAGTCCCACAGAGTCGAACGTGATCCTAGGGCAGGGGTGGCCAGCTTTTCCTCTAAAGGATCAGCTGGTAACTATGGTGGGCTTTGCAGGCCAGCCCGTCTCTGAGACAGATGCTTAGCTCTGCCTTTGTAGCGCAGAAGCAGCCATAGGGTGCCGTGTAAGGTTTGGGCGTGGCTGTGTCCCTTGGACTGGTGTGCTGACCTCTGACCCAGTGTGAAGTTTTTGGGTGTCACTAGGTTTTTAGCTGAGCCACAGTCTGGCACCCCCTGGGCACGGCTCTCCTGGTCAGCTGCATCTGGATTCACAGAGCCCTCCTTTTTCTTCACATTTTAGACAGCCACTTGACTCAACTGCCGCGGCTTTTGTACTTACGTGGCCTTGGGTTCTGCCACCTGGTTTTTAGGGTTCAGTTTGAATGAGAACATGACTTGGCTTGGTAACTGTTTTCCAATCTTCTGTTGCTCAGACTGGTAAGGGAGAACTTTTAGAGAGGCCAAGATCAGTTATTCAGTATGAAAAATCCCATCTGACAATAAAATGCCACTGTTAACAGAGAGACAGGTTATGAGAAGGGAGGGGGGAGACTCACAGGTCTGAAAACGTGGCCTGTTTTTTTTTTTTTTTCCTTCCTGAGGAAGAAATACCATAACTGTTGGTAAATCAAAACCAGAGGTTTGACACTCATCTGTGATCATTCTGCAGTGTTTGTTCCCAAGGTGAGGTATACCACAGGGCCCTTGATTTCAAAGATAAATACTGTACAAATAACCATCCTGTTGTCTTTCCCTCCCAGCCAGCTGAGGGGCGCTTTATCAGAACCAGCAGATACCCAGTCTTTTGTGTGCATTTATTTCCCTGTTTCTTCTCAAAACAAGTTGCAGTTTGAGTGTTGTTTTTTTTGTTTTGTTTTGTTTTGTTTTAATCTATTAACCATGAGTTATCATGTGACTGTTGTGTTTGTTGGAGCACACTGATGCCAGCAGGTACTCGGGAGAACTCTAATGAAATCCGCCAGCCCTGCATTGCTTGGAATCCTCTGATAACAGAAAAACAAAAACAAGCCCAGTACCATCCAGAGAGGTGAAACTGGGGTAGTTCTCCCATCCTCTTCCCGTCGGGATCAGGCTTTTTCTTTTTAAACGAGGTTGAAGACCCAGTCTTCACCGATAAAAATACAGATCTATAATTCTTCCCTTTTCTTTTTGAAAAAGGGCCCATACCATTCTGTGGCAAGGTGGGGAGTGGATTTGAAGGTTAAATCATGACCACATTTTCCTGTTTCTAACTTTGAATGTAAAAATCAGACACAGACCCATAGTTTCCCAAATACTAGGTACTCGTATGTGCCTGGGGAAAATACTTCCATTTCCCCTGTCTTTTTTTTTTTGATGGTCGCTGGTATAACATCTAATAAAAGCATGATTTGTGTCCTTGCTTAGTATCCATTTGAAAGGAATTTGGGTTTTTTTGTTTTGTTTTGTTTTGATTTTTTTATTTTTATTTTTATTTTTTACTTTTTGGTTATTTCTCATGTAGAAAAGCACCAGGCAAAACAATCAAAACCAAAATTCCTTTGCATGTTAGTCAGATGTACATTACTTATTAAAGCCAAAGTAAACTTTCTACGTGCTCTAATAGAAGACAGGGAGAGAAATGTTGCAAGAAAATGCCCAGCGGTGGAACTTTGACCCTTTCAAAAAGGTCGAGGGCTGGAGATGGTAAAGGACAGTTCATCACTAATTCGCTTTAAAAAAAAAATTTTTTTTTCCTGTGCATTTCACTTCTGAAAACTGTGAAGCGTTTTATGTGAAAGAAACTACTAAGTGCGCTCGGTAATGTTTTCACAAGTGTTTTTATCATGGTAACATCTTGTTTACTTTAGTTCCCGGCCTAAAACTACTTGGAACATGTTAAGAAAACATTTCGAGAAAGCCTCGACAAAGAGGCTTTTGTTCAGCAGCCACCGTGAGGCTGCAAGGATCACAAAGGTGTTAACTTTCAGCCCCTTAAGCACTTCCACATGAAATTCCAGCAACTATGTTTGTGGTTTTGGAAAAACAAAGTGTATGTTAAAGAAACCAGGTATATGCTAATACATGTCGAAGGAGGCCGGATATCATAAATTGTTTCAAACCCATTTGTGGCTCTCGGTTTGCACGCCTGAATGTTCTGCAGTGAAATTCCCTCTCCTTAGTGCAGGAGCCTGGAGCACGCCTAGAGGGAAGAGCCATCTAGAAGGTGGGTGGATGCAAAGGGAATTGTAGCCTCACCGTTTAAGTCTCCAGGACTGGGGGATGAAATGTTCCCCTGTCAGATCCCAGGTGACAATTCTTGGAGTTTTACATACTGAGCTTAATATTTTTATGGATTTGATTTTCCTACTGATCTTGCATTTTTGAGTTGTTTTTAGAAAAATAGAGGTTGGGTGGGACCAAAAACCTTTTTTTTTTCCTTCCCCTTAAAAAGTCTCTCCTTTCACCTTTCTGACATTGTTCCAGACTTCAAAGACCTTTCCAAGCCCTCAGAGGTCAGAGTGGCCTAAATACCACAGCGCCCTCTAGTGATGTATAGAATGTTGGCTGGAAAAGTTTAGACAAGTTTGCCAAAGATAACAGGCCCAATGCCACCACTTTGCTCAAAAAGAAGCAAATAAGTTTGGAACGCATTTTTTTCCCTCTTTTTCGGCAAACAGATTTTAGTCAGAAATGCAAATGAAGTGTAATTTTTCCTTGTAGGCTTTGAAAGCATTAGAAAAAATTTTGACTGTCTACTCATGGAATTCTGCATTTGTGTGTACAGCACATTGTTCCACTGTGGAGACACTGTTGTGTGTTCTCATATTTTAAGAGCCATTAGTTAGCCTAGGTATTTCACGTGATCACTTCCGGCGTGTAATTAGAAGGCATCGCTTAAGAGACAGGGATCATCTTTGCCCCATACTTTTATTGACACTGTCTACCATGTTATGGCCATGTCTAAATGGTGAAATTTATTATCAGCAGTAGTGTCACACAAAAGTCTGAGACAGCGATTCTCCTTTCAATAAAAGTAGTTAAAAACCTTTTAGAAAATCCATAATTTTGATTGCTGGTACTTCATAAATGTATAACTGGTACTTTTTAGCTGTCTCTTTAGGGAAAAATGAGTTTTATCACCTGCAGTACCTGGGTTAATGAAATTGTGTGTTGGAATTTAGCCAGGATGAAAGATGAGCTCATTCCAAGACACTAATATTGGCAACAGGTCTCATAAAAGGCTCTGACTCTTGAGTGAAGTATCATTAGATTTTTTTTATTATTATTATTTTATTTAAATTGAGGGATTAAGTTAGTTGTCATTTTCAAAGTTCCCCTACTAGCAAGATTCTCATTTGGCATCCCATTCGAAACCCAGTGACCGAAAAACCTGGACAGAGCCAAGAGAAACAGAAATGTCCATCAGTGCCTAGTCGAAGAATTTCCTTGCTTCAGATTTCTTCTCCAGTTCCTGTTCAGCCCTTTTACAAATCACGACTCTCAGCTCAAATTTGAAATAATGCTGCCTTTTTCCCCCGTGTTCCTCCTGTGTTTGATTGTTTGTGGATATTAGCTGTCCAGGAAATCCCATACTTACAGATATAAATCCAGAATGATCTTGTTTTTCCGCAGCCAGCCCAGGATGTATTAGACAGTTATGATGATTTGTTAATTTTTGTGACCTGTATTTATTTTATGTGCGCTGTATACTTTGAGGGTG